>NC_092049.1:54937128-55257747 GCF_003086295.3 Arachis hypogaea
ATGCCATTTCCTTAGGAGAATAAGACTAGGTCTTTTGGGTATATTCACTTAATCTTGATCAGCATAATTGCACTTTACATGATTCATGAGGATTTGCATGAATTAATGACAAATGGATGTTGCATTTCCATGACTTGGACTAGACTTGATGA
Organism: Arachis hypogaea; assembly: GCF_003086295.3. NCBI lineage: Eukaryota > Viridiplantae > Streptophyta > Magnoliopsida > Fabales > Fabaceae > Arachis > Arachis hypogaea. Next base: position 54,937,281 of record NC_092049.1, read on the forward strand.
CTTTATGTTGATTCATAAAGGAAGCAAAAAGAACCACATAGGCTACGTTAGTACATAACGTTAACACTAACGTGGAAAGTAATTTGCAAAGTTAATGAGAAAGTAATTCCAAAACGCTCTCGAAGCCTTCATTCCATGTTAAGTCACGTTAACTATTAACGTAACTCTAACTGGAAAAAGAAATGAGCCAACGTAGTACACTAAATATCACTACGTGACCAACTCAAATAGCACGTTGTTGCACGTTAACTAGTTAACGTGGCTCTAACGTTAAGAAGTAAAGGGGAAGCCAACGTAGTGACATTCAACTTTATCACTAACGTTGGCCAAGTCACAATAAGCCACGTTAACTCCCACGTTAACCTAGTTAACGTGGAAGCTAACGTGAAGAAACAAGGTGGTTGACAACGTTAGTGACACCAAACATTGTCACTAACGTTGGAAGGAACCCACACAAGCCCCAATAAGCCACGTTAACTTAGTTAACGTGGAATTAACGTGAAGAAGAGGGTGATCGCCAACGTTAGTGAACCCAAACATTGTCACTAACGTTGAAATGAGCCACACAAGGCACTATGAGCCACGTTAACTTCCCACGTTAACTTAGTTTACGTGGAAGCTAACGTGGATAAGGAATGATGAGCCAACGTTAGTGACACTCAACTTTGTCACTAACGTTGGAGATGGCTAGCATGGCCACATTAGAAGCCACGTTAACCTAGTTAACGTGGACTCTAACGTGAGAAATAGGGCACATTGGAACGTTAGTGACAATGGTAAGTGTCACTAACATTCTCGAAGGTTGGCAAGCCTACGTTAAAAGAGCCACGTTAATAAGTTAACGGGACTCTAACGTAGGAAGGGAGAGACTTCTCACGTTATTGGGAAAGGCAAGTCCTAATAAAGTGTGCGAAGGACAAGAGCAACGTTAGTGGCAACGTTTGTCACAACATTGAAGATAACGGGCTCTTACTTGGAGAGAACGTTAGTGAAAAAGGTGATTGTCACTAACGTTCTCGAACCCATATTTCACTGAACGTAACACCACTAACGTCCTGAGCTAAAGTCTCTGCCCACTTCACACTTTCTCTCTGCAAGTAAACCAACCAAGAAAAGAGAACTGCTCAAACTCAAATCCAAAGGTCCATACCCAGACTTGAAGAGCCAACTAGAAGAACAGAAGATAGTATATATAGGAGTAGCTTGAATTAATTGAGAGTTTGGAAATATAGGGAGCCTCTTGGCATAGAACTACTCTCTGTATTTTACTTTCTCTGCACTTCTAGTTTCATCATGTATTCTCCATCTTTGTTTTCATTTCCCAGAGCTATGAACAACTAAACCCCTTTCATTGGGTTAGGGAGCTCTATTGTAATTTGATGGATCAATACTAGTTTTCATTATTCTTCTTCTATCTTTTCTCTTGATTTACTTGAAAGCTTTTGATCTTCATTCAATTGGGTAGTTATCTGGAAAAGAGCTATTCAAACTTGGATCTCTTCTGAACTTGAAAGAGGAATGAAAAGATCATGCTAGAAATGCTTTCTCATGTTGGACCAAATTGGGTTTGGATGGATATGTGACTATAATCCTCTCAACACTTGATTGGGAAATGCATTGGTATAATCAGTGACCATACTTCATCTCTTCTCATGAGCAATTGACCAAGGAATTGGCTATGATCAGATTGAGAGATTGAATTATAAGGAATTGTAATTTGATCACTTAAGATTGCCAAGGAGATCAATGAGTGCATTGATTGAGGAAGAGATGAAAATGAAATTGATCCGGAGAATGCAACATTCCTGAGCCCAATGAACTCCCCATTTTGATCTACCCATTCTCTTTAATTTCTTTCATTTACTTTTATGAGCAATTACCCCATTCCCATTTAGATTCTGCAATTTACTTTCCATCATTTACATTCAGCTTTTATTTCTAGCATTTACTTTTCTATTATTTACTTTCCCGCCATTTAATTTTTTGCAATTCTCAACTCAAATTCTGATTCGCTCAACTAGAACATTCTTCTAACTAAAGTTGCTTGATCAATCAATCCCTGTGGATTTGACCTCACTCTACTGTAAGTTTTTACTTGACGACAAATTCGGTACACTTGTCGAAGGGAAATTTGTTACGAGACAAGTTTTTCGTGCATCAGGAAGAAGAAAAGATAGAAGAAATTAGGATTAAAAAAGAAAACATAAGATAATTGGCGCTGATTTGGATAAGTTGTGCGACGCAGGCAACGCGGACGTGTGAGTGACGCGGTCGCGTGGTGTGCGATAAGGTCAGGTGACGTGGACGCGTAGGTCACGCAATCGCATGACCTGATTTGTGCGATTGGCGCGAGTGCAGCCTCGCGTTTGCGCAACTCTCTGTTCGAAACTCTTTTGCCAAATGTTTGGGTGACGCGGTCGCGTGGTTGACGCACACGCGTGAATGGCCTTTCTTTTAAAAATGATGCAGACGCGTAGGGCACGCGGTCGCGTGATAGGGCTTGTGCTTCTAGCACGAGTCCAGCCCAGCTCCATCATAATTCTTTGCCATACACCCCTTTTTACGTCGATTTTGGGGCACGCGTTCACGTGGGTGACGTGGACGCGTGGGAGCATTTTTCCCATATGACGCGGATGCGTCAGCGACGCGGTCGCGTGGATCAATTTGTGCCAAAGGCACGCCTCCAGCCACGCTCTCGCGTGACTCTCTGTTCAATTCTCTTTTCTTCAAAACGCACTGGTGACGCAGACGCGTCTCGTGCGTACTTTTTTTTTTATAATAATGCAGTATGCAGAATGCAATGCTAATATGAATGTTATGCATGATTCTAGGTTCAATCAAAACTCAAAAACAAACAAAACAGACTAGAATTAAAACTGAAAAAGGGACGATCATACCATGGTGGGTTGTCTCCCACCTAGCACTTTTAGTTAAAGTCCTTAAGTTGGACATTTGATGAGCTCCCTGTTATGGTGGCTTGTGCTTGAACTCGTCTTGAAACTTTCACCAATGCTTGGACTTCCAATAAGCTCTATCAATATCAAGTAAATTCCTCAAGCTTTGATGGGGTTCTTCACAAGATTTGAGCTCCCAAAGTTGATCCTCCTATATTCCTGGATCCCAAATCTTGTTTCTACACCCGTTTTCAAGTTGATTATCATGATTCCATCCGGGTGGTTCAGCTTTAGAATTCTCACTGAAGCTTCCAAACAACTTCCCAGACCCATTCAATTGAGCTCTACACCAACCTTTGCGTTTAAACTTAAAGCTTCCAACCATAATGAACCTTGCAAGACAATTCTTACCACTGACCATCGTCCTCATACTCTTAATGTGACAAAGAGCTCTAAGTTGACCATCCGTCTTCAGTAGCCCATATTCAAGTGGAATTAGAAAGCTAAGGATATGAATTTTACCCACTTGAATGTTGTGAAGGATGATGGCAACTTAGGGGGGTATTTCTAACGAATTTGCAAGCTCCACTCTGTTGGGTTCTTCTCTGACAACTTCCACCTCTTTGCAAGTTTCTTCAATATCAACCTCTTCCTCTTGTTAGCTTTCTTCCAATTCAATCTCTTCTTCATTGCTCACCAAGGGCATGGAGGTTGTGCTTCTTCTTCTTTAATCTTCATCTCTTGACCAACCTCTTCCAAGTCTTCAACTATGATATGCCTTGGAGGTTGTACACCCTCCTCAACATCAAATGCAACCGTCTTGGAAGGAGGCTTTATGTCTTGACTTTCCCATGGAGGTTCAGCATCTCGCAAGTCTTCAACCACTTTTTCCTCTTTAATAATTACTTCTTTGTCCAGTAGTTTTAATATAAAATTGTACTCATCCTTGATGATTTTCTTTCCATGACAACTCCTTTCAACTATTCTTTCATCTTAAAGGGTTTTTACTACCTTCACCTTTAGGGCCTCCTCTAGCTCCTTATGAAGTATGGATTCGCAAAGATGATCCCTTCTCTCTTATTCCATGTCAATAGCATCATTGGGATCATGTTTCTTTTGGATTGATGGATGTGGGTGCTCTACCATGAATCGTGGCGATAGGATGGAGAGATCGTTCTGTGGTTGAAAAGGAAGTGCACTAGAGCTTGAGGGTTGATTGTTGAAGGTATTTGGTGGTCCGATTTGGGCAACGAGAGCTTGTATAGTAGAGTTTAGATCGATAAGTGCTTTCTCTATGGAGGTTTGGGGTGGATAGGAGGGTTCATTTGGCTCATAAGGTGGTTGGTATGGTGGATACGGGTTAGGGTCATATGGAGGTGAATGGTGGAAAGGGGCTTGTGAGTATGGTGGTCCAAAGCTATTTTGAGGAGGTGGTTTATTGGCATATGATGGAGCTTGCTGGTAACTACAAGGGTCCACCATATCTATTGTCTTGGCATGCATTGTAGGATGGTCGTTGTCCATGGTATCTTGGAAGGTGATGTTGCCGAAAGGGTTGATTAGATCCTTGTGGCTCCTTCCATCTCTGATTGTTTTGACCTTGATGCATGTTCCTGTAATAATTTCCATTCCTTGCAACAGCATTGGGACTAAACTCAAAGCGATGGGGTGAGAACTCATAATAGCAAATAAAAATTAAAAAAGAAAATAAAAACAAATTTAAATTAAAAGGTTATTGAAATTTAAATTTTGAATTTCAAAAATTAAATTTTGAAATTTGAAATTTGAAATTTGAAATTTGAAATTTAAATATTGAATTTTGAAATTTGATTTTTGAAATAAGATAAGATAAGATTTTGAAAAAGATATGGTTTTTGAAAAAGATTTGAACTTTGAAATTTAAAACTAAGATAAGATAAGATAAAAATTTTAAAATAAAAATCTGAAATTTTTTTATGCAAATTTCAAAAATTCAATTAAAATAAAGAAAAAAGATATTTTGAATTAAATGAGGAAAGAGAAAAACAATAAAATGACACCAAACTTAAAATTTTTAGATCAAAACGAAGAAAACAACTAAGAACAACTTGAAGGTCAAGATGAACACGAAGAACAAATTTTTGAAAATTTTTTTATAACTAAATAAAAACCAATAACCTCTTAATTTATGAAAAAGCAAAAATAAAAACAAAAATAAAAACAAATAAACAAGCAAAAAGCAAATATTTACAATAACCAATAATAAGGCACACGTTTACAATAACCATATCTATTGTCTTGGCATGCATTGTAGGATGGTCGTTATCCATGGTATCTTGGAAGGTGATGTTGCCGAAAGGGTTGATTAGATCCTCGTGGCTCCTTCCATCTCTGATTGTTTTGACCTTGATGCATGTTCCTGTAATAATTTCCATTCCTTGCAACAGCATTGGGACTAAACTCAAAGCGATGGGGGTGAGAACTCATAATAGCAAATAAAAATTAAAAAAGAAAATAAAAACAAATTTAAATTAAAAGGTTATTGAAATTTAAATTTTGAATTTCAAAAATTAAATTTTGAAATTTGAAATTTGAAATTTAAATATTGAATTTTGAAATTTGATTTTTGAAATAAGATAAGATAAGATTTTGAAAAAGATATGGTTTTTGAAAAAGATTTGAACTTTGAAATTTAAAACTAAGATAAGATAAGATAAAAATTTTAAAATAAAAATCTGAAATTTTTTTATGCAAATTTCAAAAATTCAATTAAAATAAAGAAAAAAGATATTTTTGAATTAAATAAGGAAAGAGAAAAACAATAAAATGACACCAAACTTAAAATTTTTAGATCAAAACGAAGAAAACAACTAAGAACAACTTGAAGGTCAAGATGAACACGAAGAACAAATTTTTGAAAATTTTTTTATAACTAAATAAAAACCAATAACCTCTTAATTTATGAAAAAGCAAAAATAAAAACAAAAATAAAAACAAATAAACAAGCAAAAAGCAAATATTTACAATAACCAATAATAAGGCACACGTTTACAATAACCATATCTATTGTCTTGGCATGCATTGTAGGATGGTCGTTATCCATGGTATCTTGGAAGGTGATGTTGCCGAAAGGGTTGATTAGATCCTCGTGGCTCCTTCCATCTCTGATTGTTTTGACCTTGATGCATGTTCCTGTAATAATTTCCATTCCTTGCAACAGCATTGGGACTAAACTCAAAGCGATGGGGGTGAGAACTCATAATAGCAAATAAAAATTAAAAAAGAAAATAAAAACAAATTTAAATTAAAAGGTTATTGAAATTTAAATTTTGAATTTCAAAAATTAAATTTTGAAATTTGAAATTTGAAATTTAAATATTGAATTTTGAAATTTGATTTTTGAAATAAGATAAGATAAGATTTTGAAAAAGATATGGTTTTGAAAAAGATTTGAACTTTGAAATTTAAAACTAAGATAAGATAAGATAAAAATTTTAAAATAAAAATCTGAAATTTTTTTATGCAAATTTCAAAAATTCAATTAAAATAAAGAAAAAAGATATTTTTGAATTAAATGAGGAAAGAGAAAAACAATAAAATGACACCAAACTTAAAATTTTTAGATCAAAACGAAGAAAACAACTAAGAACAACTTGAAGGTCAAGATGAACACGAAGAACAAATTTTTGAAAATTTTTTTATAACTAAATAAAAACCAATAACCTCTTAATTTATGAAAAAGCAAAAATAAAAACAAAAATAAAAACAAATAAACAAGCAAAAAGCAAATATTTACAATAACCAATAATAAGGCACACGTTTGCAATTCCCCGGCAATGGCGCCATTTTGAAGAAGCGGATGCTTGACGGTTTAGAATTTAGAATAAATTCCCGTTGTAAGTATAGTTTCTAAACCAAGCAATCATCCTTTCTTACAAACGTTTTGGTTGTCACAAGTAACAAACCCCTTTAAAATTGATAACCGAAGTATTTAAACCTCGGGTCGTCTTCTCAAGGAACTGCAGGGAGGTATGTTCTTATTATTGGTTATGAGTTTTGTAAATTGGGGGTTTTGAAAGTAAGGAACAAGTAATTTAAATGACAAGTAAAATAAATAAATAACTGTAAAACAAACTCTTGGCAAAGTATGAAAATTCGAAAGTCCTATCCTAGTTACTCCTACGAGAATGGAAGTTAATTCCACTTAGTTAACCTTTACAAAAGCAAGGGAAAGTCAAGTGAACTAATCAGTTAGATTCCCAAGTCCTAGCCAACTCCTAAGGAAAGACTAGAGTTAGTGGAATTCCAGTCAATTAGTCGACATAACAACCAATCACGATAAGTTGATAACTCAAGAGCTTCCAGTTAATCAATTAAAACCAAGAATATAAAAAGCTAAATAAGAATTATAAATCAGAAATACCTCAATTGCATTAATAAGAGAAAATCATTCTAAACATAAAGAGTTCATAAGCCAATTTGGCAACATAAGTAATTAAAAGAAAGCATTAAAGTATCTGACAATAATAAGAGAAATATGAAGTAAAAGGAATATTGAACTTGATAAAGAGTTGAAATCCTAATTTGAAATAATAAGAAATCCTAATTCCCTTAAGAGGAATCCTAAATCTAAAACCTAAGAGAGAGGAGAGAACCTCTCTCTCTAAAAACTACATCTAAATTGTGAATTATGAGCTAATTGTGAGTTGTATCATGAATAGATGCATTCCCCCACTTTATAGCCTCTAATCTGTGTTTTCCGGGCCAAAAACTGGGTCAAAAACAGCCCAAAAATTGCCCCCAGCGTATTCTGGTACGTACAGGTCGCGGGAAAGTGACGCGGAAGCATCGTCCATGCGTTTGCATGGATTGCGTTTTTGCCAGGTCATGCGTCCGCGTAATCCATGCATTCTCGTCACCTGGATTCGGGGCAACTATGGCAAATTATATATCATTGTGAAGCCCCGGATGTTAGCTTTCTAACGCAATTAGAACAATCCCATTTGGACCTCTGTAGCTCAAGTTATGATCGTTTGAGTGCGAAGAGGTCAGGCTGGACAGCTTAGCAATTTCTTCTACTTCTTGTATTCCTTCCACTTTTGCATGCTTTCTTTCCATCCTCTGAGCCATTCCTGCCCTGTAATCCCTGAAATCACTTAACACACATATCAAGGCATCTAATGGTAATAAGAGAGGATTACTATTAGCAAATATAAGGCCAAAGAAGTATGTTTTCAATCATAGCACAAAATCAGGAAGGAAAACGTAAAACCATGCAATTAGTATGAATAAGTGGGCAAGGACTTGATAAAAACCACTCTATTGAGCACAAGATAAACCATAAAATAGTGGTTTATCAGAGTGCATGGAGGCGTTTAACAAGCTGAAGGTTGCCTTGACCCAAGCTCCTATTGTGAGAGGGCCTGACTGGAGTCGGCCATTTGAGATCATGTGCGACGTATCAAACTATGCGGTAGGAGCGGTGGTGCGCAGAAATTGTGACTACACTTTGATCATGTAAAATTCATCGCTCTTTCTTTCCCTGGTAATGGCGCCAAAAACATGACGCCAATACCATGGTTCACAACTTCGCACAACTAACCAGCAAGTGCACTGGGTCGTCCAAGTAATACCTTACGTGAATAAGGGTCGAATCCCACGGAGATTATTGGTATGAAGCAAGCTATGGTCACCTTGTATATCTCAGTCAGGCGGATATAAAATAGTAATGGAGTTTTTGAAAATAATTAATAAAATAGGGATAGAAATACTTATGTAAATCATTGGTGAGAATTTCAGATAAGCGCATAGAGATGCATTTGTTCCTCTGAACCTCTGCTTTCCTGCTATCTTCATCCAATCAGTCTTACTCCTTTCCATGGCTGGCTTTATGTGATACATCACCATTGTCAATGGCTACTTTCGGTCTTCTCTCGGGAAAATCATCCAAATGCCCTGTCACGGCACGGCTAATCGTCTGGAGGCATCACCCTTGTCAATGGTTTCACCTAATCCTCTTAGTGAAAATGGTCAACGTACCCTGTCACGGCACGGCTATTCATCTGTCGGTTCTCGATCATGCTGGAATAGGATTTACTATCCTTTTGCGTCTGTCACTAACGCCCAGCACTCGCGAGTTTGAAGCTCGTCACAGTCATTCAATCATTGAATCCTACTCGGAATACCACAGACAAGGTTTAGACCTTCCGGATTCTCTTGAATGCCGCCATCATTCTAGCTTATACCACGAAGATTCCGATTAAAAGATCTAAGAGATATTCATTCAATCTAATGTAGAACGGAAGTGGTTGTCAGGCACGCGTTCATAAGGAATGGTGATGATTGTCACGTTCATCACATTCAGGTTGAAGTGCGAATGAATATCTTAGAAGCGAAATAAGAAGAATTGAATAGAAAACAGTAGTACTTTGTATTAATCTTTGAGGAACAGCAGAGCTCCACACCTTAACCTATGAAGTGTAGAAACTCTACCGTTTGAGAATACATAAGTGAAGGGTCCAGGCATGGCCGAGATGGCCAGCCCCTCTGATCTAAGAACCAGACGTCCAAAGATGATCAAAGGATCAAAAGATAATCCAAAGATGTCTAATACAATAGTAAGAGGTCCTATTTATAATAAACTAGCTACTAGGGTTTACAGAAGTAAGTAATTGATGCATAAATCCACTTCCGGGGCCCACTTGGTGTGTGCTTGGGCTGAGCTTTAACTTTCCACGTGCAGAGGCCATTTGTGGAGTTGAACGCCAGGTTTTGATCCATTTCTGGCGTTCAACTCTGGTTTTTGATCCCTTTCTGGCGCTGAACTCCAGAATTGGGCAGAGAGCTGGCGTTGAATGCCAGTTTGCGTCGTCTAAACTTGGGCAAAGTATGAACTATTATATATTGCTGGAAATCCCTGGATGTCTACTTTCCAACGCAATTGGAAGCGCACCATTTCGAGTTCTGTAGCTCCAGAAAATCCATTTTGAGTGCAGGGAGGTTAGAATCCAACAGCATCAGCAGTCCTTCTTCAACCTCTGAATCTGATTTTTGCTCAAGTCCCTCAATTTCAGCCAAAAAATACCTGAAATCACAGAAAAACATACAAACTCATAGTAAAGTCCAGAAATGTAAATTTAACATAAAAACTAATGAAAACATCCCTAAAAGTAACTAGATCCTACTAAAAACATACTAAAAATAATGTCAAAAAGCGTATAAATTATCCGCTCATCACAACACCAAACTTAAATTGTTGCTTGTCCCCAAGCAACTGAAAATCAAATAGGATAAAAAGAAGAGAATATACTATAAATTTCAAACTATCAATGAAACATAGCTTCAATCATATGAGCGGGACTTGTAGCTTTTTGCCTCTTGAATAGTTTTGGCATCTCACTTTATCCATTGAGGTTCAGAATGATTGGCATCTATAGGAACTCAGAGTTCAGATAGTGTTATTGATTCTCCTAGTTCACTATGATGATTCTTGAACACAGCTTCTTTATGAGTCTTGGCCGTGGCCCTAAGCACTTTGTTTTCCAGTATTACCACTGGATACATAAATGCCACAGACACATAATTGGGTGAATCTTTTCAGATTGTGACTCAGCTTTGCTAAAGTCCCCAATTAGAGGTGTCCAGGGTTCTTAAGCACACTCTTCTTTTGCTTTGGACCTTGACTTTAACCGCTCAGTCTCAATTTTTCACTTGACACCTTCACGCCACAAGCACATGGTTAGGGACAGCTTGGTTTAGCCGCTTAGGCCAGGATTTTATTCCTTTAGGCCCTCCTATCCACTGATGCTCAAAGCCTTGGGATCCTTTTTATTTGCCCTTGCCTTTTGGTTTTAAGGGTTATTGGCTTTTTGCTCTTGCCTCTTGGTTTTAAGAGCTTTTGGCTTTTTCTGCTTGCTTTTTCTTTTTCTTTCTATTTTTTTTTTGCCTTTTTTTTTCTGCAAGCTTTGTTCTTTGCTGCTTTTTCTTGCTTCAAGAATCATTTTTATGATTTTTCAGATTATCAAATAACATGTCTCCTAGTCATCATTCTTTCAAGAGCCAACATATTTAACATTCTTAAACAACAACTTCAAAAGACATATGCACTGTTTAAGCATACATTCAGAAAACAAGAAGCATTGTCACCACATCAATATAATTAAGCTAAGTTCAAGGATAAATTCGAAACTCATGTACTTCTTGTTCTTTTGAATTAAAACATTTTTCATTTAAGAGAGGTGATGGATTCATAGGACATTCATAACTTTAAGACATAGTTACTAACTACTAATGATCATGTAATGAAGACACAAACATAGATAAGCACATAACATAGAAAACGAAAAACAGAAGAAATAAGAGCAAGGAATGAATCCACCTTAGTGATGGTGGCGTTTCCTTCTTGAGGAACCAATGATGTCCTTGAGCTCTTCTATGTCTCTTCCTTGTCTTTGTTGCTCCTCCCTCATTGCTTTTTGATCTTCTCTTATTTCATGAAGGATGATGGAGTGCTCTTGATGTTCCACCCTTAATTGTCCCATGTTGGAACTTAATTCTCCTAGGGAGGTGTTAATTTGCTCCTAATATTTATGTGGAGGGAAGTGCATCCCCTGAGGTATCTCAGGGATCTCTTGATTTGCAGCCACATGTTCTACCACTGAGCTATAAACCCTTGAGATGAATCTTTCCATCTCCCATGACTCGGAGGTGGAAGCCTTTGTCTTCCCTTCCCCTCTTTTAGAGGTTTAGGTGCCATCAATGGTAATGGAAAAACAAAAAACTTATGCTTTTACCACACCAAACTTAGAATGTTGCTCGCCCTCGAGTAAAAGAAGAAAGAATAGAAGAAGAAGAAGATATGGAGGAGATGGAGGGATGTGTGTATAGATGTGAGTGGTGAATGGAGAACAAAAGGGATGATCATGAATGGAGAGAGAGAGGGTGAGGTGGGTGGGGATCCTGTGGTATCCACAGATCCTGAGGTGTCAAGGATTTGCATCCCTGCACCAATTAGGCATGTAAAATGCCTTTGCACATAACTCTGGGCGTTCAGCGCCAGGTTGGTACCCATTTTGGGCATTCAACGCCCATTTGTTGCCATTTCTGGTGTTGAACGCCAGAACCATGCTTGTTCTGGGCGTTCAGCGCCAGGATGCTGCCCATTTTGGGCGTTCAGCGCCAGAACCATGCTCTGTTCTGGCGTTGAACGCCAGGCAGGTGCTTCCTCCAGGGTGTGATTTTTCTTCTGCTGTTTTTTATTCCGTTTCCAATTTTTATATTTATTTTGTGACTCCACATGATCATGAACCTAAGAAAACATGAAAAACAAAAATATAGTTAGATAAATAAACATTGGGTTGCCTCCCAACAAGCGCTTCTTTAATGTCAATAGTTTGACAGTGGGCTCTCATGGAGCCTCACAGATGTTCAGAGCATGGTTGAGACTCTCCAACACCAAACTTAGAGTTTGGATATGGGAGTTCAACACCAAACTTAGAGTTTGGTTGTGGCCTCCCAACACCAAACTTAGAGTCTGACTGTGGGGGCTTTGGTTGACTCTGCTTTGAGAGAAGCTTTTTCTGCTTCCTCTTCATGGATGCAGAGAGGGATCCTTGAGTTGTAAACACAAGGTTGTCCTTATTTAATTGAAGGATCAATTCTCCTCTGTCCACATCAATCACAGCTCTTGCTGTGGCTAGGAAAGGTCTTCCTAGGATGATGGATTCATCCTCTTCCTTTCCAGTATCCAGGACTATGAAATCAGCAGGGGTGTAAAGGCCTTCAACCTTTACTAACACGTCCTCTACTTGTCCATAAGCCTGTTTTCTTGAATTGTCTGCTATCTCTAATGAGATTTTAGCAGCTTGCACCCCATAGATTCCCAATTTCTCTATTACAGAGAGGGGCATGAGGTTTATTCCTGAACCAAGGTCACACAGAGCCTTAAAGATCATGGTGCCTATGGTACAAGGTATTATGAACTTTCCAGGATCCTGTCTCTTCTGAGGCAATGTTAGTTGATCCAGATCACTTAGTTCATTGGTGAACAAGGGAGGTTCATCTTCCCAAGTTTCAATACCAAATAATTTGGCATTCAGCTTCATGATTGCACCAACAAACTTGGCAGTTTGCTCTTCAGTAACATCCTCATTCTCTTCAGAAGAGGAATACTCATCAGAGCTCATGAATGGCATAAGGAGGTTCAATGGAATCTCTATGGTCTCTGGATGAGCCTCAGAGTCCTTTAGTTCCTCAGAAGGAAGCTCCTTATTGATCACTGGACATCCCAGGAGGTCTTCCTCCTTGGGATTCACGTCCTCTCCTTCCCTTACAGGTTCGGCCATGGTGCTTATGTCAATGGCCTTGCACTCTCCTTTTGGATTATCTTCTGTATTGCTTGGGAGAGTACTAGGAGGGATTTCAGTGATCCTTTTACTCAGCTGGCCCACTTGTGCTTCCAAATTTCTAATGGAAGACAAGTTTCATTCATGAAACTCACAGTGGCCTTAGATAGATCAGAGACTAAATTTGCTAAGCTAGATGGATTCTGCTCAGAATTCTCTGTCTGTTGCTGAGTGGATGATGGAAAAGGCTTGCTGTTGCTAAACCTGTTTCTTCCACCATTATTAAAGCCTTGTTGAGGCTTTTGATCCTTCCATGAGAGATTTTGGTGATTTCTCCATGATGGATTATATGTGTCTCCATAAGGTTCACCCATGTAATTTACCTCTGCTATTGCAGGGTTCTCAGGATCATAAGCTTCTTCTTCAGAAGATGCCTCTTGAGTACTATTGGATGCAGCTTGCATTCCATTCAGACTCTGGGAAATCGTATTGACTTGCTGAGTCAATATTTTATCCTGAGCCAATATGGCATTCAGAGTATCAATTTCAAGAACTCCCTTCTTCATAGGCGTCCCATTACTCACAGGATTCCTCTCAGAAGTGTACATGCACTGGTTATTAGCAACCATGTCAATGAATTCTTGAGCTTCTGCAGGTGTTTTCTTTAGGTGAATGGATCCACCTACAGAAGTATCCAATGACATCTTTGATGGCTCAGATAAACCATCATAGAATATATCCAGGATGGTCCATTCTGAAAGCATGTCAGAAGGACACTTTTTGGTCAGCTGCTTGTATCTTTCCCAAGCTTCATAGAGGGATTCACCTTCTTTCTGTCTGAAGGTTTGAACATCAGCTCTAAGCTTGCTCAGCTTTTGAGGAGGAAAGAACTTGGCTAAGAAAGTCGTGACCAGCTTATCCCAAGAGTTCAGGCTATCCTTGGGTTGAGAGTCCAACCACACTCTAGCTCTGTCTCTTACAGCAAAAGGGAAAAGCATGAGCCTGTAGACTTCAGGATCTACTCCATTAGTCTTAATAGTATCACAAATCTGCAAGAATTCAGTTAAGAACTGAAAAGGATCTTCAGATGGAAGTCCATGAAACTTGTAGTTCTGCTGCATCAGAGAAACTAATTGAGGTTTCAGCTCAAAGTTGTTTGCTCCAATGGCAGGAATGGAGATGCTTCTTCCATGTAAATTGGAATTAGGTGCAGTAAAGTCACCAAGCATTCTCCTTACATTATTATTATTTTCAGCTGCCATCTTCTTTTCCTGTTTGATAATTTCTGACAGGTGCTTGCTGGTTTGTTGTAATTCAGCTTCTCTTAGTTTCCTCTTCAGAGTCCTTTCAGGTTCTGGATCTGCTTCAACAAGAATGTTCTTGTCCTTGCTCCTGCTCATATGACAAAGAAGAGGGCACAGAAAAATAATAATAATAGGGATCCTCTTTTTTTTTTTTTGAGTGAGGGAGAGATGTTAGTAGATGAATAAACAAATAGAAGGAGATGAGAGAGAAGGATTTTCGAAAATAATTTTTGAAAAAGAGTTAGTGGTTTTCGAAAATAGTTTTGAAAAAGGTTAGTAGTTTTTTGAAAATTCAAATAAAAAATAATTAGTTAATTAAAAAGAAATTTTTGAATAAGGGGGAAGATATTTTCGAAAATTAGAGAGAGAGAGTTAGTTAGGTAGTTTTGAAAAAGATAAGAAACAAACAAAAAGTTAGTTAGTTAGTTGAAACAAATTTGAAAAGATAAGAAGTTAGGAAGTTAGAAAAGATATTTTTGAAATCAAATTTTTGAAAAAGATAAGATAAGAAGATATTTTTGAAAAGATATGATATAAATTAGTTTTTGAAAAAGATTTGAATTTTTAAAATCACAATTAATGATTTGATTCACAAGAAATCACAAGATATGATTCTAGAACTTAAAGTTTGAATCTTTCTTAACAAGTAAGTAACAAACTTGAAATTTTTGAATCAAAACATTAATTGATTATGTTATTTTCGAAAATTTGATATAAAAATAAGAAAAAAAATTTTGAAAAATATTTTTGGAATTTTCGAAAATAACTAAGAAATTCGAAAAAGATTTGATTTTTGAAAAAGATTTTGAAAAAGATGAGATTTTTAAATTGAAAATTTGATTTGACTCATAAAAACAACTAGATTTTAAAATTTTTTGAAAAAGTCAAATCTAATTTTCGAATTTATGAGAGAGAAAAAGGGAAAGATATTTATTTTTTTGATTTTTGAAATTTTTTTTTATGAGAGAGAAAAACAAGAAAATTGATGCAATGCATGAAAGTTGTGAATCAAAACAATGAATGCATGCAAGAATGCTATGAATGTCAAGATGAACACCAAGAACATTATGAAGATCAAAATGAACACCAAGAACATATTTTTGAAAAATTTTTAATGCAAAGAAAACATGCAAGACACCAAACTTAGAAATTCTTAATGCTTAGGCACTAAGAATTCAAGAATGCATATGAAAAACAAGGAAAGACACAAAACATGCACATGCAAAGATCAAACAAGAAGACTTACCAAGAACAACTTGAAGATCATGAAGAACACTATGAATGCATGAGAATTTTCGAAAAATGCAAGATGCACATGCAATTGACACCAAACTTATAACATGACTCAAGACTCAAACAAGAAACACAAAAATATTTTTGATTTTTATGATTTTATGATTTTTTTTTTTGTATTTTCTTTTAATTTTTTCGAAAATCATTTAAAAAAAAAAGAAAAATAAGGATTCAAAATTTTTAATATGAATTCCAGGAATCTTATACTCTAAAGCTCCAATCAAAGGGTCAGGCATGGCTTAATAGCCAGCCAAGCTTTAGTATGTAACTCAGACATGACATGCCTGACATACCCTATCCAGAAGGATTGGGCATGACTCCACTGAGGTGATTAGTTGAAGGCCAATCCCAAAGCAGTTTGGGTATGGCTTTACAGCCAGATAGGCTTCAACATGCTTCATGAAACACTAGAATTCATTCTTAAAAATTTTTAAGCCATAGAATAATTTATTTTTGAAAACATTATTTTTATTATTATATATTTTTTTTTTCGAAATCAAAAGAAAAATTTTTGAAAACAAAACAAAAAGAAAATTACCTAATCTGAGCAACAAGATGAACCGTTAGTTGTCCAAACTCGAATAATCCCCAGCAACGGCGCCAAAAACTTGGTGCGCAGAAATTGTGACTACACTTTGATCATGTAAAATTCATCGCTCTTTCTTTCCCTGGTAATGGTGCCAAAAACATGACGCCAATACCATGGTTCACAACTTCGCACAACTAACCAGCAAGTGCACTGGGTCATCCAAGTAATACCTTACGTGAGTAAGGGTCGAATCCCACGGAGATTGTTGGTATGAAGCAAGCTATGGTCACCTTGTAAATCTCAGTCAGGCGGATATAAAATAGTAATGGAGTTTTCGAAAATAATTAATAAAATAGGGATAGAAATACTTATGTAAATCATAGGTGAGAATTTCAGATAAGCGAATAGAGATGCTTTCGTTCCTCTGAACCTCTGCTTTCCTGCTATCTTCATCCAATCAGTCTTACTCCTTTCCATGGCTGGCTTTATGTGATACATCACCATTGTCAATGGCTACTTTCGGTCTTCTCTCGGGAAAATGATCCAAATGCCCTGTCACGGCACGGCTAATCGTCTGGAGGCATCACCCTTGTCAATGGTTTCACCTTATCCTCTCAGTGAAAATGGTCAACGCACCCTGTCACGGCACGGCTATTCATCTGTCGGTTCTCGATCATGCTGGAATTGGATTTACTATCCTTTTGCGTCTGTCACTAACGCCCAGCACTCGCGAGTTTGAAGCTCGTCACAATCATTCAATCATTGAATCCTACTCGGAATACCACAGACAAGGTTTAGACCTTCCAGATTCTGTTGAATGCCGCCATCATTCTAGCTTATACCACGAAGATTCCGATTAAAAGATCTAAGAGATATTCATTCAATCTAATGTAGAACGGAAGTGGTTGTCAGGCACGTGTTCATAAGGAATGGTGATGATTGTCACGTTCATCACATTCAGGTTGAAGTGCGAATGAATATCTTAGAAGCGAAATAAGAAGAATTGAATAGAAAATAGTAGTACTTTGCATTAATCTTTGAGGAACAGTAGAGCTCCACACCTTAACCTATGAAGTGTAGAAACTCTACCGTTTGAGAATACATAAGTGAAGGGTCCAGGCATGGCCGAGATGGCCAGCCCCTCTGATCTAAGAACCAGACGTCCAAAGATGATCAAAGGATCAAAAGATAATCCAAAGATGTCTAATACAATAGTAAGAGGTCCTATTTATAATAAACTAGCTACTAGGGTTTACAGAAGTAAGTAATTGATGCATAAATCCACTTCCGGGGCCCACTTGGTGTGTGCTTGGGCTGAGCTTTAACTTTCCACGTGCAGAGGCCATTTGTGGAGTTGAACGCCAGGTTTTGATCCATTTCTGGCGTTCAACTCTGGTTTTTGATCCCTTTCTGGCGCTGAACTCCAGAATTGGGCAGAGAGCTGGCGTTGAACGCCAGTTTGCGTCATCTAAACTTGGGCAAAGTATGGACTATTATATATTGCTGGAAATCGCTGGATGTCTACTTTCCAACGCAATTAGAAGCGCGCCATTTCGAGTTCTGTAGCTCCAGAAAATCTATTTTGAGTGCAGGGAGGTCAGAATCCAACAGCATCAGCAGTCCTTCTTCAACCTCTGAATCTAATTTTTGTTCAAGTCCCTCAATTTCAACCAGAAAATACCTGAAATCACAGAAAAACACACAAACTCATAGTAAAGTCCAGAAATGTGAATTTAACATAAAAACTAATGAAAACATCCCTAGAAGTAACTAGATCCTACTAAAAACATACTAAAAACAATGTCAAAAAGCGTATAAATTATCCGCTCATCAAGCGGCGCTAGCTCAGCGTGAAGGTAAGGACCCATATGTTATTGCCTATGCCTCTAAGACTTTAGACGGTGCTCAGTCTAATTATACTACCATTGACAAAAGAGCTATTGGCTATTGTTTTTGCTCTGGATAAATTCCGAGCTTACTTACTTGGAACTAAGGTGGTAGTATATTCAGACCATGCAGCCTTGAAATATTTATTTGCTAAGAAAGAGTCTAAACCAAGGTTAATTCGTTGGATATTGCTGTTGCAAGAATTTGATTTAGAAATAAAAGATAGGAGTGGTTCCCAAAATTTAGTGGCAGACACTTGAGTTGCCTTGAACACATTAAAAGTGATTCCACTCCTATCAATGATGTGTTTCCACCGGATATATAACACCCTACCACACAGGGTATTACACCTAAGATGTAACACAGAGGTGATGAGGCGCTACGACCTCTAAAATAAAATATGTACATATAAGAGCAAAAAGAATATAATAAACTAGGAGCCTTGAAAAACAGAAGAAATAAAAAGCGCAACGCTCTGGAAACGGAATAACTTGGGTGTGAAGAAAACTATATCTATCAAACATCATAAAATAATAAAAGTAGGAATAGAGAGCCAAAGATACAAAATAACAAGCTCCTAACTCAGCCTGCGAAGTCAAGGCTGGCCAGAGAATACTTACACACACACACACACACAGATATATATATATATATATATATCCAAAATCCAAATGTACATAAACAAAATCCTTTCTCTCCATAAACCTCTAAGAGGATAAAAAGAACAAGTTATGTAGAGAGTAAGCTAAGTACATATATATACATACATCACTGTATAACAAAATAGCCCAGTAACTACTTTGCTTCAGCAACCTAGACGCCTAATGAGACGCCTCTCAGCATGGAATGAGAACTGGAGGTTCTCAGTATGGTAAAGGTGCCACACACATAATATATAAGGCCCTGGGAATATCAGAGGCAATCCTAGAACGCCGACACTCATATTATAGAGCTTAAAGTATTAAACAGGAGCCATAAAAAGGTCGTTTTCTAAGAGTATCTAAACCTAACTTAACTTAACCTTAAAATCTAAGTCCCATACTGCCATTCCTCCATACCTCCATCTCCGTCAGCATTTCATAGACAAATAAGCAGATAAAGACAACCACAAGAAGGATACAAATACTACAGGTAACACATATACGTTTAACATGGCAAGAACACTTAGGCACACCCAATTAATGCACAAACAAGTAATTCAAGTCCGAAAAACTTAGACTGTCCCCCGACGTGCATCCCCAAGAGTCTATGAATAGCTTTTTCTCAAATAATCAATATTGCTCAATGGGGGTTACATTCTCAGGAATTTATAGTGCCCGGTCACACTTACGTCGTAGGGTCAACAGAGTATCGAGCTTTCAACCTAGTATACGTGGTGGCTAGCCACGACACTTTATCCAGGGAATCTCGTATCTCAGATCATTAAATCATTCAAGCCAAATTTTGTACGTAATCTTTTATCAGAATATCTAGTCAAGTAACATATATGACTTATCCATAACATCTGATAATCAATTCATCACTTTTCAATTGTACTTTACCTTTAAGTTATCCTCATTTCCTAACTTCATCTGATTATCAGGTTTAACACTATTATTTATGACCAATGGAATGAAAATAGAGGTTTAGTAGTTTGAAATAGGTTTTAAAAAACCTTAAAAATCATGTTTGCTGGAACAGGTGCCACGCGTACGCGTGGACGTATGTCCTTTTTAAAAGCAACAGTAGATTACCAGAGAGCTGCAAACCTTGCAAATCTCAGCAGCATAACCACATATTTATCATCCAAACTTCCGACGGGCATAACTCAATCGTTTTAAATCGTTTTTCTTTCGTTCTTCGAATGGCATAAACATCACGAACCCAATTTTCATTTTAAAACAAGTTGGGAACAAATTGAAGGTCCAGAAGCCAAGTTATGCCTCGCCAAAATTCGGCCAAAAATCAACATTTGCAAAAATATTCAAACCTCAATTTTCAATCAAAACTCCATTCCATTCCTTGTTAAATATGCCAAATCTAACACCATATACCAATAGCAAGACTCAACACAACTTTAGACCATTTATCAACTAAAGAATTTCATTTCTCAATAATTCCTTCAAGTTTCCATTCAATGTTCTTGTAAGCATGTAAACAACCAATCAACCACATTTTCTTCCAATATCAACTTCAATAATAATCTCCACCACATATTTAAATTACCAACTATCCAACAGGCACTAACTAAACTTAATCATTAACAACATTCAACCATGTTTCCTTCCAAATCAACATAACAACAACCACCATCCATAATCAATTACTAATTATCGACAAACACCAACCAAGTATATTCAATAACAAATTACTAAACATTAAACATACACCTGCATTCCAACTTATCCTATGGTCATATAGCCTAAGTTTTCACAGAACATTATATATTAAATGCAAGAAACCTAAACTATACCTTCGCCAATTCCCATGTAACGATCAAGGCAATTTATTTAAAACAAACACAACCTTTCCAAAATTCAATAACCACTAGGCTTAGCTTCCTCCAAGTTCCAATATCCACAATTCCAAGCTCTAATTATTTATTCACAACCTAATACACATTTATAACACATATATACCCAATTTAATACTCAAAGCTCAAATTCAATAAAATTAAAATAGAATTATCATATCCTCACCTAACTCAAGCTTCACATAAGCAAGAGTGAATGTTTCCCTCAAGTTAATTGGATCCTAGAACATCAGAAATCAAAGAAATTCAACATCTCTTCCAATTATTTGAAAATATGGGAAAAGAATGGCTGGAAGTGATAATGTCTTACCAAAGAAATTTTTCTGGTAGAAACGTAGAGCTTGATGCGGTGTACGTGTGGCCGTAAATGGTGCGGCGATCGGAACTCGAACGGAGAAGTTACGGCGTTCGGGACTTGACGTAGGGGTTTCGGTACGTTTCTCTTCTCCTCCCCCTGTTACATTGCTGCCTCTGCTACGTTTGAAGAAAGAAAAGAGCTTTGAGCTCATTTAATGGGTTGGTCCGGTTTGGTCCACAGGCCCAATTTAGGCCCGATTCAACCGGTTCGGCCCGTTCGGTCTAATCTTGGACCAATTTTCTCGAAATTAGTGTCAAAATTCTCATCTTGGTGAGCTCTATCCTAATTTAATATAATATTCGTGTTTCTAATCTTCCTTATTAAAAACTAATTTATTGACTAATTATTTACTAATTTAATGGGGTTTACATCCTACCCACCTAACAAAGAATTTTGCCCTCAAAATTCAGATGCAGTTACCTGAAAAGAGATGTGGGTAGTCTTTCCACATATCTGATTCGAGTTTCCAAGTGTGTTCCTCAATACCAGCTTGACTCCAAGTTACTTTTACCAAAGATACTTGTTTCCCACACAATCGTTTAATACTAGTGTCATCTATTTTCACCAGAATTACTGGAAGCGTTTGATCTTCTCTCACTTGGATCGGTTCTTGTTCTAGAATATGACTTGTGTCAGGAGTATACTTCATAAGTTGTGACACATGAAACACGTCGTGCAAATTCGAAAGATACGGCGGTAAGGAGATTCTATAAGCTACCGGCCCAATTCTTTTTAGGATCTCAAACGGTCCAATATAACGGGGATTCAGTTTCTTAGTCTTAATAGATCTTTCCACTTCAGTGGTTGGTGTAACCTTCAGAAAGACATGCTCCCCTTCTTCAAAACCTAAAGGCTTTCACCTTAGATCAGCATAGCTCTTCTGACGGCTTTGGGCTATAAGCATTCGGCTACGAATCTTCTTCATCTGCTCAGTAGTTTCAGCTATCATCTCAGGCTCTAACAAACTTCTTTCTCTAGTTTCATACCAACATAGTGGAGATTGACATTTTCTGTCATACAGAGTCTCATATGGAGCCGTTCCGGTGCTTGCATGGTAGCTATTATTATAAACAAACTTCACTAAAGACATATACCGATCCCAACTCCCCGGCTAGTCCAAGACATAAGCCCTTAACATATCCTCCAAGATCTGAATAGTTCTCTCTGATTGTCCATCCGTCTGAGGGTGAAATGCAGTACTTAAACTCGACTGAGTTCCAAATGCACGTTGAAGAGCTCCCCAGAATCTTGATGTGAAACGAAGATCTCTATCAGATATAATGGTAGAAGGCACGCCGTGTGATGAGCGGATAATTTATACGCTTTTTGGCATTGTTTTTAGTATGTTTTTAGTAGAATCTAGTTACTTTTAGGGATGTTTTCATTAGTTTTTATGTTAAATTCACATTTCTGGACTTTACTATGAGTTTGTGTGTTTTTCTGCGATTTCAGGTATTTTCTGGCTGAAATTGAGGGACTTGAGCAAAAATCAGATTCAGAGGTTGAAGAAGGACTGCTGATGCTGTTGGATTCTGACCTCCCTGCACTCAAAATGGATTTTCTGGAGCTACAAAACTCGAAATGGGGCACTTCCAATTGCGTTGGAACGTAGACATCCAGGGCTTTCCAGAAATATATAATAGTCCATACTTTGCCCAAGTTTAGATGATGCAAACTGGCGTTCAACGCCAGCTCTCTGCCCAATTCTGGCGTCCAGCGCCAGAAACAAGTTGCAAAGTGGAGTTCAACGCCCAAACTGGCACAAAAGCTGGCGTTCAACTCCAAGAATGACCTCTCCACGTGTAGACTTCAAGCTCAGCCCAAGCACACACCAAGTGGGCCCCGGAAGTGGATTTATGCATCAATTACTTACTTCTATAAACCCTAGTAACTAGTTTAGTATAAATAGGACTTTTTACTATTGTATTAGATATCTTTGGATTATATTTTGATCTAGTGGTCTCGTTTTGGGGGCTGGCCATTCGGCCATGCCTGAACCTTTCACTTATGTATTTTTAACGGTAGAGTTTCTACACTCCATAGATTAAGGTGTGGAGCTCTGTTGTTCCTCAAAGATTAATGCAAAGTACTACTGTTTTTCTATTCAATTCAACTTATTCCGCTTCTAAGATATTCATTCGCATTTCAACCTGAATGTGATGAACGTGACAATCATCATCATTCCCTTTGAACGTGTGCCTGATAACCACTTCCCTTCTACCTTAGATTGAATGAGTATCTCTTGGATCTCTTAATCAGAATCTTCGTTGTGTAAGCTAGATTGATGGCGGCATTCATGAGAGTTCGGAAAGTCTAAACCTTGTCTGTGGTATTCCGAGTAGGATTCAGGGATTGAATGACTGTGACGAGCTTCAAATTCGCGAGTGCTGGGCGTAGTGACAGACGCAAAAGGAGGGTGAATCCTATTCCAGTATGATCGAGAACCTCAGATGATTAGCCGTGCTGTGACAGAGCATTTGGACCATTTTCACAAGAGGATAGGATGTAGCCATTGACAACGGTGATGCCCTTACATAAAGCCAGCCATGGAAAGGAGTAAGACTGATTGGATGAAGGCAGCAGGAAAGCAGAGGTTCAGAGGAACGAAAGCATCTCTATGCGCTTATCTGAAATTCTCACCAATAATTTACATAAGTATTTCTATCCTTCTTTTATTATTTAATTTCGAAAACTCCATAATTATTTTATATCCGCCTGACTGAGATTTACAAGGTGACCATAGCTTGCTTCATACCAACAATCTCCGTGGGATCGACCCTTACTCACGTAAGGTTTATTACTTGGACGACCCAGTGCACTTGCTGGTTAGTTGTATCGAAGTTGTGACAAATTATGAATTGAGATTACAATTGAGCGTACCATGTTGATGGCGCCATTGATGATCACAATTTCGTGCACCAAGTTTTTGGCGCCGTTGCCGGGGATTGTTCGAGTTTGGACAACTGACGGTTCATCTTGTTGCTCAGATTGGGTAACTTTCTTTTCGTTTTCTTTTCAAAAAGTTTTCAAAAATTTTTCAAAAAAATCTTTCAAAAATATATTTTTCTTCAGAATTTTTAAGAATGAATTCTAGTGTTTCATGAAGCATGTTGAAGCCTGGCTAGCTGTAGGGAATGTCAAGCGTGACATGTCTGAGTTACATACTAAAGCTTGGCTGGCTATTAAGCCATGCCTGACCCTTTGATTGGAGCTTTAGACTAAAGAGCATAAGATTCCTGGAATTCATATTAAAAATTTTGGAATCCTTATTTTTCTTTTTTAAAATGATTTTTGAAAAAAAAATTTAATTAAAAGAAAATACAAAAAAAAATCATAAAATCATAAAAATCAAAAAAATATTTCGTGTTTCTTGTTTGAGTCTTGAGTCAAATTGTAAGTTTGGTGTCAATTGCATGTTTTAAAGCTTGCATAAAATTTTTGAAAAATTCATGTATTCATAGTGTTCTTCATGATCTTCAAGTTGTTCTTGGTAAGTCTTCTTGTTTGATCTTGATGTTTTCTTGTTTTGTGTCTTTTCTTGTTTTTCATATGCATTCTTGCATTCATAGTGTCTAAACATGAAAGATTTCTAAGTTTGGTGTCTTGCATGTTTTCTTTGCATATAAAATTTTCAAAAATAAGTTCTTGATGTTCATCATGATCTTCATAGTGTTCTTGGTGTTCATCTTGACATTCATAGCATTCTTGCATGCATTCATTGTTTTGATCTAAAATTTCCATGCATTGAGCATTTTTAGTGTTTTTCTCTCTAATCATTAAAAATTCAAAAATCAAAAATATCTTTCCCTTTTTCTCTCTTAAAATTTCAAAAATTAGATTTGATTTTTTAAAAAAATTTTAAAATCTAGTTGTTTTTATGAGTCAAATCAAATTTTCAATTTAAAAATCTTATCTTTTTCAAAATCTTTTTCAAAAATCATATCTTTTTCACTCTTCTTATTTATTTTCGAAAATTTTTAAAATATTTTTCAAAAATCTTTTTCTTATCTTTATCTCATAATTTTCGAAAATAACATCATCAATTAATGTTTTGATTCAAAAATTTCAAGTTTGTTACTTGCTTGTTAAGAAAGATTCAAACTTTAAGTTCTAGAATCATAGTTTGTGATTTCTTGTGAATCAAGTCATTAATTGTGATTTTAAAAATCAAATCTTTTTCAAAACTAATTTCAATCATATCTTTTCAAAAATATCTTATTATCTTATCTTTTTCAAAATCCTATCTTTTTCAAAATTTGATTTTAAAATATCTTTTCTAACTTCCTATCTTCTTATCTTTTCAAAAATTGATTTTCAAATTTGTTTCAACTAACTAACTAACTCTTTGTTTGTTTCCTATCTTTTTCAAAACCACCTAACTAACTCTCTCTCTCTAATTTTCAAAAATATCTTCCCCCTTTTTCAAAATTTATTTTCAATTAACTAACTACTTTAATTTTTTATTTCTATTTTCGAAAAACTACTAACCTTTTTCAAAAACTATTTTCAAAAATCACTAACTCTTTTTCAAAAAAAAAAATTTATTTTCGAAATTTTCCCTCTCTCATCTTATTCTATTTATTTATTCATCCACTAACATCTCCTCCTCACATCACTCACCAAAAATCCGAACTTCCTCTCTCTCTCTCTGAGTTCAGATTTTCTTCTTCTTTTCTTCTACTCACACAAGGACCTCTATACTGTGGTATAAAGGATCCCTATTATTATTATTATTATTATTATTATTATTATTATTATTATTATTATTATTATTATTATTATTATTATTATTATTATTATTATTATTATTATTATTATTATTATTATTATTATTATTATTATTATTATTATTATTATATTATTATTATTATTATTATTATTATTATTATTATTATTATTATTATTATTATTATTATTATTATTATTATTATTATTATTATTATTATTATTATTATTATTATTATTATTATTATTATTATTATTATTATTATTATTATTATTATTATTATTATTATTATTATTATTATTATTATTATTATTATTATTATTATTATTATTATTATTATTATTATTATTATTATTATTATTATTATTATTATTATTATTTCTGTGCCCTCTTCTTTGTCATATGAGCAGGAACAAGGACAAGAATATTCTTGTTGAGGCAGATCCAGAACCTGAAAGGACTCTGAAGAGGAAACTAAGAGAAGCTAAATTACAACAATCCAGAGATAACCTTTCAGAAATTTTCGAACAGAAAGAGGAGATGGCAGCCGAAAATAATAATAATGCAAGGAGGATGCTTGGTGACTTTACTGCATCAAATTCCAATTTACATGGAAGAAGCATCTCCATTCCTGCTATTGGAGCAAACAATTTTGAGCTGAAACCTCAGCTAGTTTCCCTGATGCAGCAGAACTGCAAGTTTCATGGACTTCCATCTGAAGATCTTTTTCAGTTCTTAACTGAATTCTTGCAGATCTGTGATACTATTAAGACTAATGGAGTAGATCCTGAAGTCTACAGGCTCATGCTTTTCCCTTTTGCTGTAAGAGACAGAGCTAGAGTGTGGTTGGACTCTCAACCCAAAGACAGTCTGAACTCTTGGGATAAGCTGGTCACGGCTTTCTTAGCCAAGTTCTTTCCTCCTCAAAAGCTGAGCAAGCTTAGAGTGGATGTTCAAACCTTCAGACAGAAAGAAGGTGACTCTATGAAGCTTGGGAAAGATACAAGCAACTGACCAAAAAGTGTCATTCTGACATGCTTTCAGAATGGACCATCCTGGACATATTCTATGATGGTCTGTCTGAGTTAGCTAAAATGTCATTGGACACCTCTGCAGGTGGATCCATTCACCTAAAGAAAAAGCCTGCAGAAGCTCAAGAACTCATTGACATGGTTGCTAATAACCAGTTCATGTACACTTCTGAGAGGAATCCTGTGAGAAATGGGAAGCCTATGAAGAAGGGAGTTCTTGAAATTGATACTCTGAATGCCATATTGGCTCAGAACAAAATGTTGACTCAGCAAGTCAATATGATTTCTCAGAGTCTGAATGGAATGCAAGCTGCATCCAACAGTACTCAAGAGGCATCTTCTGAAGAAGAAGCTTATGATCCTGAAAACCCTGCAATAGCAGAGGTAAATTACATGGGTGAACCTTATGGAAACACCTATAACTCATCATGGAAAAATCATCCAAATTTCTCATGGAAGGATCAAAAGCCTCAACAAGGCTTTAATAATGGTGGAAGAAATAGGTTTAACAATAGTAAACCTTTTCCATCATCCACTCAGCAACAGACAGAGAACTCTAAACAAAATTCATCTAGCTTAGCAAATTTAGTCTCTGATCTATCTAAGGCCACTGTGAGTTTCATGAATGAAACAAGATCCTCCATTAGAAATTTGGAAGCACAAGTGGGCCAGCTGAGTAAAAGGATCAATGAAATCCCTCCTAGTACTCTCCCAAGCAATGCAGAAGAAAATCCAAAAGGAGAGTGCAAGGCCATTGACATAACCACCATGGCCGAACCTGTAAGGGAGGTTGAGGACGTGAATCCCAGTGAGGAAGACCTCCTGGGACGTCTAGTGATCATTAAGGAGTTTCCCTCTGAGGAACTAAAGGAATCTGAGACTCATCTAGAGACCATAGAGATTCCATTGAACCTCCTTATGCCATTCATGAGCTCTGATGAGTATTCCTCTTCTGAAGAAAATGAGGATGTTATTGAAGAGCAAGCTGCCAAGTTTCTTGGTATAATCATGAAGCTGAATGCCAAATTATTTGGTATTGAGACTTGGAAAGATGAACCTCCCTTGTTCACCAATGCACTAAGTGATCTGGATCAACTGACATTGCCTCAGAAGAAACAGGATCCTGGAAAGTTCGTAATACCTTGTACCATAGGCAACATGATCTTTGAAAAGGCTCTGTGTGACCTTGGTTCAGGGATAAACCTCATGCCCCTCTCTATAATAGAGAAACTGGGAATCTATGGGGTGCAAGCCACTAAAATCTCATTAGAGATGGCAGACAATTCAAGAAAACAGGGTTATGGACAAGTAGAGGACGTGTTAGTAAAGGTTGAAGGCCTTTACATCCCTACTGATTTCATAGTCCTAGATACTGGGAAGGATGAGGATGAATTCATCATCCTTGGAAGACCGTTCCTAGCCACAGCAAGAGCTGTGATTGATGTGGACAGAGGAGAATTGATCCTTCAATTAAATGAGGACAACCTTGTGTTTAAAACTCAAGGATCTCTCTCTGTACCCATGGAGAGGAAGCACAGTAAGCTTCTCTCATTGCAGAGTCAACCAGAGCCCCCACAGTCAAACTCTAAGTCTGGTGTTGGGAGGCCACAACCAAACTCTAAGTTTGGTGTTGAACTCCCATATCCAAACTCTAAGTTTGGTGTTGGAGAGTCTCAACAATGCTCTGAACATCTGTGAGGCTCCATGAGAGCTCACTGTCAAGCTATTGACATTAAAGAAGCGCTTGTTGGGAGGCAACCCAATTTTTATTTAGCTAATTTTCATTGTTTTTCATGTTTTATTAGGTTCATGATCATGTGGAGTCACAAAATAAATCAAAAAATTGAAAACAGAATCAAAAACAGCAGAAAAAAAATCACACCCTGGAGGAAGACCTTGCTGGCGTTTAAATGTAACGACCCAATTTTCAGTACGCCTAGGACATACCAGAAACTGAGTGCTACCAATTTGTCATCCTAATTAGTATCTATTATTTATTATATGAGCCTGATTCGTTGTTAAAAGCGTAGTTAGTTAACGAGGTACTTTTTATTTTGAAAACATTTGGATTAATAGACGGAATCATTTATAATCAATTCACAAATAATAACAGATAAAACAGTTATAAGCAACCACACATAAATACATCACAAGCAGCTAACAACATTTAGTGATCCAGACTTTATTAGAGTATAGACTTTTAGTTAGAACACCCCTAGATATAGCTAGATAATAACTATATACATATATATACATACAACATCCCAGGGCCTGACCTGTTCAAGAAGTCCCTAAGCTGGCACCCAGGCTAGTCTAGACTCTATACTCACCTATTCCCTCTAAACTACTAAAGCGAGGGAAAGTACGCTCTAAGTCTTCAAAACTCAAGTCAGTTGGAACGTCACCAAAAGGTAGAACGTCATCTGCTACTCCTCCGCACGATCATATGTCATCAAAGAGCGTCTCTCAAGTACTTCATCGTGTGGCCACATAACAGCAATATCGTACGGAGGACCTAGGCTAAAGTTTGTAGAAAAGCAAGGTGCAGACGTTGGCTGGCCTCATAGTATATACATATAAATAGGTAACGGAGTTCACCATAGACTCAGAAGACTATTTAGAGTGGAATCCTTTTTGTGAACGATCGTCAGCGAACAACGAAAAGGTACTCATGCTTCCATCTGAAGGGGGAATGGAGAGAGAAGGGGTAAGAACTGGGGAGTTCTTAGTAGGGTCGGGGTTATTAGTTAAGTTCATTAATTCCGTGTTATTTAGCAGATAAATAGCAGAATACCGAGAAGCAGTAGACAGAAAAACAGATAAATAGAGAAAATAAAGAAAACAGAAAGCAAAACACAAACAAAAGAATACAAGAAAACAAAACACAGACACAGAGAATAGAATAAAAACAAAGAAGGCATACATTCAAACAACAATCATAACAGAGGAAATGCACAACCAAATATGATGCATGTCTAGCCCTAGCGCAGGTAATGAGCTCATTTATCGGTTACATACCCGCTCCAGATGTTACCCGGAGTCCTCTGACCAGGTAAGGCTTTCCTGTTGGCAATGTCCCTCGCAAGAGTCCTTTGACTTGTGAGGCAAACCACTGCAAGAGTCCTTTGACTTGTAGGGCGGCACTAGCAACCCACTGCAAGAGTCCTTTGACTTGCATGGTGCAGCTAGTTAACTTATATCTGCCCAACACACTCTTTGTATGAGTCCTTTGACTTACAAGAGCATACACACACTCTCACTGTAAGAGTTCTTTGACTTACAGGAGCATACACACACACTCTCACTGTAAGAGTCCTTTGACTTACAGGAGTATATGCTAGTCGTGTGTTCTCGATACCTCTGTAAGAGTCCTCTGACTTACAGAATAGCGTTATAGTTAAGTATCCCAGGAAACCACTTTCAGTGGTCGTACCACCATCTATCTGACTACCTTCACGCAGCAGATCATCACATAATCATTCTCATTATCATCATTCATTATCATTCTCATTATTCATCATCACTTTCACATTCTTATGCAGTACCTCTTTCTTTCTCTGTATCTCTTTACTCTGTTTTAATTACTCTGTTCTTTGCATCTCTTTTCTCTTCTCTGATTACTCTTTTCATCTGTATCTATATTACTCTTTTTCTCTTTATCTCTTTACTTAGCTCTGGTTACTCTATTCTCTGTGTTTCTTTACTCTGCTTTGATATCTCATCATAACATATGTATTTAAAGCTTATGTAAATTTCGGTATGAATAGTTCGCCTGTCCCAAGTATAGGTTCATTAAGTCTATACTGAAACAGTTTAACTTTTCATATATTACCTAACCCTAGTCGCAACTCAAGGACTAACTATGTTGCCCTAGTTCGTTCACTAATCTCTGTCTGTTTTTCTGTCATTAAATTTTACAGACTTTTCTTCGACTTTTATCTTCTCTTCAACTTTTTATCTTTTATTTATCTTTGCCTCACTAATATGTTCTTACCACTCCCTAAGTGTTTTATGAAGGTAGTTATGAGATTCTGCGCTTAAAGTTGTCTTTCTAAAGCTTTTACAGAAAACTGCCTTTTCCGCATTATTTTATTATTTTTATTAAAATATTATTTTTAATTAAATATTATTATTTAATATTTTATTATTTTTTTATTATTTTATCATTAAATTTTCGAAAATTAACTTACTTTTACTTTTAACCTTTAAAATTCACTTTTTACCACCCGTAACTTTTAATATTTCTACTTTTACCACTCTAACTTTCAGAAATTACCAAATAACCCCCCAAACACCAAATTAATTACTTCCTTGCCCTTTTAGGAATCAAAAAGGTGTTATTCATTGTTCTTCATCACACTCAAAGTGTTCTTCATGTTCTTCATAAATTCTTCAGATTCTTTCTCTGTTTTTACCCGTTTTTCAGTCTTTTCAGCAACCGATTTTTACCATAATTCAAAATAAAATTGCAGCCACTAAAACCCCATCTTTTCTACATGATTTCAACATAAATTGAACCTCAATTTATGCTTAGGGTTTCGTTTTTCCAGCTGCCCAAGAACATGAACTTTAAAGCTTGAATTTCATCAAATTTCATCAAAATTTCACCATATTTTCACCAAGAATCAATCATGTATGCAACCAATTTTTAGCACAGCCAATTTATACAACATTCACACAAATCAAACACAAATAATCAAGATTAATTTCGTGACACCCTACCTGGTTTTGCTGCTCCTAATTCGGTTAAACTTTCAGGTGATCCTTAAGCACTTTTCCCTCCTAAATCACATCAAGAACAACTTTAAATCCAAAAACTCTCAACTGACCAAATCTCACTCAGTATGTTAGGAAGAGATATCTCACCTTATACTTGCTGGAAATTCACGTTTCTTGGCCCTCAAGTTAAGTTAAGCATGATTCCTAAGGAAGAACATCAAGAAAACACATGTTTTGCATGGTTTTCCTTGAAAACCGAATTGAAGAGGGAGGGAGACAGCCATCTCACCTTATTTTCATCCTTGATAAGTTACATGGTTATGTAGAGGAAGAAGAGAGGATCATTTTGGTGAAATCGGAGTTTTGATTTGAGTTTTGGTTCAGAAGAAATCAAGCTTTGAAGATTAAGTGTTCATGAAAGTTTCTCTCTTTTCTCTCTTGTTATTTTCGGCCAAAATGATGAAATGAGACAGCCTTGGAGGTCTTGGGGGTGTAAGGTGAGTTGTGATTGGTTGGCTTGGAGGTGGATTAAAATAATATTAAAATATCTCTGGTGTACAACTACTAAAACTAGGTGTACCAGAACACTCATAAAAACATCTCTAAAAATTATTTTCTGAGCTACTAGCATAAATGACACTAGTAACATATTTATTATGAGAATAGAACATGTATAATGAGGCCTTAGCATTGCTAAAGTCATCAGAGAGTGCTGGTGCTAAGCTGCACCAGTAAACCGTAAACCCGGTTAAACCGATTTTCTGTTTTTAACTAAAACTGACCAGGTAACCTTATAATATCATTCAAGCATTTTCTAATACTAATATAATGATAATATTATACTATTATCTCTCTTCTCTCATAAATCGAGTCCGGTTTGTCAAACTGAGACTATTTACGAAAAACCGAATCAAAATCCCTAACCGATACGGTTCAAAAACTAGGTTCTTCGTGACCGCGTTATCGAGCTTGTCTCAACTAAGGTTCTGAGTTAAAGATAATATAATGACAATGAGGATTGAGATGCTTGATGATATAGAAGAGGTATTCCCTTTACTGATCTTTTGGAGAAATCTGTGTATTCAGAAATGATCTCGCGTACTCGAAAATTAGGGTTGTTACATTCTACCCTCCTAAAAGAAAATTTTGCCCTCAAAATTTCCTTTACCTGTAAACAGGCTCGGATAATCATCCCTTACCTTATCTTCGAATTCCAAAATTATGCGCAATAGTTAATGAAGGGAAGGAATATATTATACCCTTATTATATAGTACATTTAAAGAGCAAGTCTTGACATAACACTAACCTTGGATCACGGAATCTTAGTACAGAGCATCATCAACAGTCATGGTAGATATTCATCCTAATAGTTGTGTTCTGGCTGGATCTTGAACAAACCTATTTGGGCAAGCCCTGGCCATATGTCCAGGTTCTCCGCAAGTATAACAATTGTTTGTTCCATACTGACAAGGTCTATTACCATGATCTTTCCCACACCTTGAGCATATTGAAATACCCTGAGATTGACCTCCTCGTTCCTGTCCCAGATTATAGTTATGGTTGTTGTTGTTGTTGCGAGCAAGAAAATCACCATTCCATTGATTCCTATTTTGGCGCCGATATTGATCATTGGCTTTAAAGTTGCAACCTTGAGGGGCTAAATTCTGAATAAGGTCTCTTCATGAGGCCTCCCTATGATCTGCTCGAGCTATCGCCGCCTTCTTCGAACATTCTTCCACTAGTTTACTTTTATTCACCAGTTCAGCAAAATTTCGTATCTCTAGCGGAACAACAGAATTCATCAGTTCTTCTCGGAGTCCTCCTTCAAACTTCAGACACTTCCATTCCTCAAAGTCGGCCGGGTTCCCTTGACAAATCTTGGAGAAATGGCACAAGTCATCGAACTTACGGGCGTACTCAGCAATAGTCATATCCTCTTGCTTCAGTTGCATAAGCTCTATCTCCTTAGCGTCACGTGCCGCTCTCGGAAAATACTTCTTATAGAATTCGTCCCTAAAGGTATCCCAAGGAATGTCACCTTCATTTTGTTGCAGCAGTCGCTATATCCCCTGCCACCAATACTCAGCCTCTCCTTCGAGCATATAGGTAGCAAACTCTACATGTTGGCCTTCCGGAACATGTTGTGCTCGCAGTGATCGCTCGATACCCCGGAACCAGTTGTCGGCATCAGTCACAACGAGTGTACCTTTGAACTTAGGTGGATTCACTTTCAGAAAAGTAGCAAGGGTCATGGGTTTATCAGGATGCGCTGGATCAGTCTCATTGTTCCCATTATCCTCTCCATTTTCGTTTTCATTTCCATTTCTCACTCCAAGACGCTCAACAGCTTTAGCAGCAGCCATTGCAGCCTCACGCACTACATCAGCTACAGTGTTCATCGTAGCCATAAACGTTTCCTGATCTCTCTCTCGGTTATCACTAGGGGTTTCTTTCCGCGCACTCCGTCTCTGTGGTCTCATTATAGCGTTGTTCACACCAAACAATCATTATTAAGGTGATCAGTCTCAATACTTCAAGTTAAGTGTGAACATTTCCCAAAATCAAAGCACAGAAACGATCATGCAATACATATCAATAAGATATGCTATAAGCATGAGACACACAACAGAGTTTGCAATGAAGCATAGTCAGTCCACTCCCCAAGCTCTACCGGGAACGAACTGCTCTGATACTAAATTGTAACGACCCAATTTTCAGTACGCCTAGGACATACCAGAAACTGAGTGCTACCAATTTGTCATCCTAATTAGTATCTATTATTTATTATATGAGCCTGATTCGTTGTTAAAAGCGTAGTTAGTTAACGAGGTACTTTTTTTTTTTTGAAAACATTTGGATTAATAGACGGAATCATTTATAATCAATTCACAAATAATAACAGATAAAACAGTTATAAGTAACCACACATAAATACATCACAAACAGCTAACAACATTTAGTGATCCAGCCTTTATTAGAGTATAGAATTTTAGTTAGAACACCCCTAGATATAGCTAGATAATAACTATATACATATATATACATACAACATCCCAGGCCCTGACCTATTCAAGAAGTCCCTAAGCTGGCACCCAGGCTAGTCTAGACTCTATACTCACCTATTCCCTCTAAACTACTAAAGCGAGGGAAAGTACGCTCTAAGTCTTCAAAACTCAAGTCAGGTGGAACGTCACCAAAAGGTAGAACATCATCTGTTACTCCTCTGCACGATCATATGTCATCAAAGAGCGTCTCTCAAGTACTTCATCGAGTGGCCACATAACAGCAATATCGTACGGAGGACTTAGGCTAAAGTTTGTAGAAAAGCGGGGTGCAGACGTTGGCTGGCCTCATAGTATATACATATAAACAGGTAATGGAGTTCACCCTAGACTCAGAAGACTATTTAGAGTGGAATCCTTTTTGTGAAGGATCGTCAGCGAACTACGGAAAGGTACTCATGCTTCCATCTGAAGGGGGAAAGAGAGAAGGGGTAAGAACTGGGGAGTTCTTAGTAGGGTCGGGGTTATTAGTTAAGTTCATTAATTCCGCGTTATTTAGCAGATAAATAGCAGAATACTGAGAAGCAGTAGACAGAAGAAACAGATAAATAGAGAAAATAAAGAAAACAGAAAGCAAAACACAAACAAAAGAATACAAGAAAACAAAAAATAGACACAGAGAATAGAATAAAAACAAAGAAGGCATACATTCAAACAACAACCATAACAGAGGAAATGCGCAACCAAATATGATGCATGTCTAGCCCTAGCGCAGGTAATGAGCTCATTTGTCGGTTACATACCCGCTCTCGACGTTACCCGGAGTCCTCTGACCAGGTAAGGCTTTCCTGTTGGCAATGTCCCTCGCAAGAGTCCTTTGACTTGTGAGGCAAACCACTGCAAGAGTCCTTTGACTTGCAGGGCGGCACTAGCAACCCACTGCAAGAGTCCTTTGACTTGCATGGCGGAGCTAGTTAAC
The DNA here is from genome assembly GCF_003086295.3 of Arachis hypogaea. Taxonomy (NCBI): domain Eukaryota; kingdom Viridiplantae; phylum Streptophyta; class Magnoliopsida; order Fabales; family Fabaceae; genus Arachis; species Arachis hypogaea. The sequence continues at coordinate 54,972,838 of NC_092049.1, forward strand.
TTATATCTGCCCAACACACTCTTTGTATGAGTCCTTTGACTTACAAGAGCATACACACACTCTCACTGTAAGAGTCCTTTGACTTACAGGAGCATACACAGACACTCTCACTGTAAGAGTCCTTTGACTTACAGGAGTATATGCTAGTCGTGTGTTCTCGATACCTCTGTAAGAGTCCTCTGACTTACAGAATAGCATTATAGCTAAGTATCCCAGGAAAGCACTCTCAGTGGTCGTACGACCATCTATCTGACTGCCTTCACGTAGCAGATCATCACATAATCATTCTCATTATCATTCTCATTATTCATCATCACTTTCATATTCTTATGTAGTACCTCTTTCTTTCTCTGTATCTCTTTACTCTATTTTAATTACTCTGTTCTTTGCATCTCTTTTCTCTTCTCTGATTACTCTTTTCATCTGTATCTATATACTCTTTTTCTCTTTATCTCTTTACTTTACTCTGGTTACTCTGTTCTCTGTGTTTCTTTACTCTGCTTTGATATCTCATCATAACATATGTATTTAAAGCTTATGTAAATTTCGGTATGAATAGTTCGCCTGTCCCAAGTAAAGGTTCATTAAGTCTATACTGAAACAGTTTAACTTTTCATATAATACCTAACCCTAGTCGCAACTCAAGGACTAACTATGTTGCCCTAGTTCGTTCACTAATCTCTGTCTGTTTTTCTGTCATTAAAACTTTACAGACTTTTCTTCGACTTTTATCTTCTCTTCAACTTTTTATCTTTTATTTATCTTTGCCTCACTAATATGTTCTTACCACTCCCTAAGTGTTTTATGAAGGTAGTTATGAGATTCTGCGCTTAAAGTTGTCTTTCTAAAGCTTTTACAGAAAACTGCCTTTTCCGCATTATTTTATTATTTTTATTAAAATATTATTTTTAATTAAATATTATTATTTAATATTTTATTATTTTTTTATTATTTTATCATTAAATTTTCGGAAATTAACTTACTTTTACTTTTAACCTTTAAAATTCACTTTTTACCACCCGTAACTTTTAATATTTCTACTTTTACCACCCTAACTTTCAGAAATTACCAAATAACCCCCCAAACACCAAATTAATTACTTCCTTGCCCTTTTATGAATCAAAAAGGTGTTCTTCATTGTTCTTCATCACACTCAAAGTGTTCTTCATGTTCTTCATAAATTCTTCAAATTCTTTCTCTGTTTTTACCCGTTTTTCAGTCTTTTCAACAACCGATTTTTACCATAATTCAAAATAAAATTGCAGCCATTAAAACCCCATCTTTTCTACATGATTTCAACATAAATTGAACCTCAATTTAAGCTTAGGGTTTCGTTTTTCCAGCTGCCCAAGAACATGAACTTTAAAGCTTGAATTTCATCAAATTTCATCAAAATTTCACCATATTTTCACCAAGAATCAATCATGTATGCAACCAATTTTTAGCACAGCCAATTTATACAACATTCACACAAATCAAACACAAATAATCAAGATTAATTTCGTGACACCCTACCTGGTTTTGCTGCTCCTAATTCGGTTAAACTTTCAGGTGATCCTTAAGCACTTTTCCCTCCTAAATCACATCAAGAACAACCTTAAATCCAAAAACTCTCAACTGACCAAATCTCACTCAGTATGTTAGGAAGAGATATATCACCTTATACTTGCTGGAAATTCACGTTTCTTGGCCCTCAAGTCAAGTTAAGCATGATTCCTAAGGAAGAACATCAAGAAAACACATGTTTTGCATGGTTTTCCTTGAAAACCGAATTGAAGAGGGAGGGAGACAGCCATCTCACCTTATTTCCATCCTTGATAAGTTACATGGTTATGTAGAGGAAGAAGAGAGGATCATTTTGGTGAAATCAGAGTTTTGATTTGAGTTTTGGTTCAGAAGAAATCAAGCTTTGAAGATTAAGTGTTCATGAAAGTTTCTCTCTTTTCTCTCTTGTTATTTTCGGCCAAAATGATGAAATGAGACAGCCTTGGAGGTCTTGGGGGTGTAAGGTGAGTTTTGATTGGTTGGCTTGGAGGTGGATTAAAATAATATTAAAATATCTCTGGTGTACAACTACTAAAACTAGGTGTACCGGAACACTCGTAAAAACATCTCTAAAAATTATTTTCTGAGCTAATAGCATAAATGACACTAGTAACATATTTATTATGATAATAGAACATATATAATGAGGCCTTAGCATTGCTAAAGTCATCAGAGAGTGCTGGTGCTAAGCTGCACCAGTAAACCGTAAACCCGATTAAACTGATTTTCTGTTTTTAACTAAAACTGACCAGGTAACCTTATAATATCATTCAAGCATTTTCTAATACTAATATAATGATAATATTATACTATTATCTCTCTTCTCTCATAAATCGAGTCCGGTTTGTCAAACTGAGACTATTTACGAAAAACCGAATCAAAATCCCTAACCGATACGGTTCAAAAACTAGGTTCTTCGTGACCGCGTTATCGAGCTTGTCTCAACTAAGGTCCTGAGTTAAAGATAATATAATGACAATGAGGATTGAGATGCTTGATGATACAGAAGAGGTATTCCCTTTACTGATCTTTCGGAGAAATCTGTGTATTCAGAAATGATCTCGCGTACTCGAAAATTAGGGTTGTTACATTAAACGCCAGTAAGAAGCATGTTTTGGGCGTTCAACGCCAGAACAGAGCATGGTTTTGGCGCTGAACGCCAGAAATGGGCAGCATCTGGGCGTTTGAACGCCAGAAGTGCACCCTGGAGAAGAGATGGCGCTGAACGCCCAGAACAAGCATGGTTCTGGCGTTCAACTCCAGAAATAGGCAACAAATGGGCGTTCAACGTTCAGAACAAGCACCAATCTGGTGCTGAATGCCCAGAGTTGTGTGCAAAGGCATTTTGCATGCCTAATTTGGTGCATCACCTCAAGATCTGTGGACCTCACAAGATCACTTCAGGATCTATGGACCCCACAGGATCCCCACCTACCTCCACTCACTTCTTCTCACCCCTCTTTCACACAATCCCATAAACACTCTTCCCCAAAACTCTTCACCAATCACCTCAATCTCTCTTCCCCATCACCTCTTCACCACTCACATCCATCCACTCTCCCCCATAAACCTACCTCATAAACTCCATCTACCTTCAAAATTAAAAATCAATTTCCCACCCAAATCCACCCTAAATGGCCGAACTTACCCCCCTCCCTTCCCTATATATAACCCACCATTCTTCCTCATTTTCACACAACACAACCCTCTTTTCTCTTCTTGGCCGAAACACACCTCCCCCTCCTCTCCATATTTTCTTCTTCTTCTTCATCTATTCTTTCTTCTCTTTCTCGAGGGCGAGCAAAATTCTAAGTTTGGTGTGGTAAAAGCATAAGCTTTTTGTTTTTCCATTACCATTGATGGCACCTAAGACCAGAGAATCCTCTAGAAAAGGGAAATGGAAGACAAAAGCTTCCTCCTCCGAGTCATGGGAGATGGAAAGATTCATCTCCAAAGCTCATCAAGACCACTTCTATGATATTGTGGCCAAGAAGAAGGTGATCCCTGAGGTCCCTTTCAAGCTCAAAAAGAATGAGTATCCGGAGATCCGACATGAAATCCAAAGAAGAGGTTGGAAAGTTCTAACAAAACCCATCCAACAAGTCGGCATCCTAATGGTTCAAGAGTTTTATGCCAATGCATGGATCACTAGGAACCATGATCAAAGTAAGAACCCGGACCCAAAGAATTATCTCACAATGGTTCGGGGGAAATACTTAGATTTTAGTCCGGAAAATGTGAGGTTGGCGTTTAACTTGCCTATGATGCAAGGAGATGCACGCCCCTACACTAGAAGGGTCAACTTTAATCAAAGGTTGGACCAAGTCCTCATGGACATATGTGTGGAAGGAGCTCAATGAAAGATTGATTCCAAAGGTAAGCCGGTTCAACTAAGAAGATTGGACCTCAAGCCTGCAGCTAGAGGATGGTTAGAGTTCATCCAACGCTCCATCATCCCCACTAGCAACCGATCCGAAGTTACTGTGGATCGGGCCATCATGATTCATAGCATCATGATTGGAGAGGAAGTAGAAGTTCATGAAGTCATCTCCCTTGAACTCTACAAAATAGCCGAAAAGTCCTCCCCCATGGCAAGGCTAGCTTTTCCTCATCTTATTTGCCATCTATGTTACTCAGCTGGAGCTTTCATAGAAGGAGACATTCCTATTGAGGAAGAGAAGCCCATCACTAAGAAAAGGATGGAGCAAGCAAGAGAGCCCATTCATGGAGCTCAAGAGGCGCAGGAAGCTCATCACCATGGGATCTCGGAGATGCCTCAAATGCATTTTCCTCTACAAAATTATTGGGAGCAAATCAACACCTCCCTAGGAGAATTAAGTTCCAACATGGGACAACTAAGGGTGGAACATCAAGAGCACTCCATCATCCTTCATGAAATTAGAGAAGATCAAAAAGCAATGAGGGAGGAGCAACAAAGACAAGGAAAAGACATAGAAGAGCTCAAGGATATCATTGGTTCCTCAAGAAGGAAACGCCACCATCACTAAGGTGGACTCATTCCTTGTTCTTACATTCTCTGTTTTTCGTTTCTATGTTAAGTGCTTATCTAAGTTTGTGTCTTCATTACATGATCATTAGTATTTAGTAACATTGTCTTAAAGTTATGAATGTCCTATGAATCCATCACCTCTCTTAAATGAAAAATGTTTTAATTCAAAAGAACAAGAAGTACATGAGTTTTGAATTTATCCTTGAACTTAGTTTAATTATATTGATGTGGTGACAATGCTTCTTGTTTTCTGAATGAATGCTTGAACAGTGCATATGTCTTTTGAAGTTGTTGTTTAAGAATGTTAAATATGTTGGCTCTTGAAAGAATGATGACAAGGAGACATGTTATTTGATAATCTGAAAAATCATAAAAATGATTCTTGAAGCAAGAAAAAGCAGCAAAGAACAAAGCTTGCAGAAAAAAAAATGGCGAAAAAAAAAAGAGAAAAAGCAAGCAGAAAAATCCAAAGCTCTTAAAACCAAAAGGCAAGGCAAAAAGCCAATAACCCTCAAAACCAAAAGGCAAGGGTAATAAAAAGGATCCCAAGGCTATGAGCATCAATGGATAGGAGGGCCTAAAGGTATAAAATCCTGGCCTAAGCGGCTAAACCAAGCTGTCCCTAACCATGTGCTTGTGGCGTGTAGGTGTCAAGTGAAAACTTGAGAGTGAGCGGTTAAAGTCAAGGTCCAAAGCAAAAAAAGAGTGTGCTTAAGAACCCTGGACACCTCTAATTGGGGACTTTAGCAAAGCTGAGTCACAATCTGAAAAGGTTCACCCAATTATGTGTCTGTGGCATTTATGTATCCGGTGATAATACTGGAAAACAAAGTGCTTAGGGCCACGGCCAAGACTCATAAAATAGCTGTATTCAAGAATCATCATACTAAACTAGGAGAGTCAATAATACTATCTGAACTCTGAGTTCCTATAGATGCCAATCATTCTGAACCTCAATGGATAAAGTGAGATGCCAAAACTATTCAAGAGGCAAAAAGCTACAAGTCCCGCTCATCTGATTGGAGCTATGTTTCATTGATAGTTTGGAATTTATAGTATATTCTCTTCTTTTTATCCTACTTGATTTTCAGTTGCTTGGGGACAAGCAACAATTTTAGTTTGGTGTTGTGATGAGCGGATAATTTATACGCTTTTTGGCATTATTTTTATGTTAAATTCACATTTCTGGACTTTACTATGAGTTTGTGTGTTTTTCTATGATTTCAGGTATTTTCTGGCTGAAATTGAGGGACTTGAGCAAAAATCAGATTCAGAGGTTGAAGAAGGACTGCTGATGCTGTTGGATTCTGACCTCCCTGCACTCAAAATGGATTTTATGAAGCTACAAAACTCAAAATGGCACGCTTCCAATTGCGTTGGAAAGTAGACATCTAGGGCTTTCCAGAAATATATAATAGTCCATACTTTGCCCATGTTTAGACGATGCAAACTGGCGTTTAACGCCAGCTCTCTGCTCAAATCTGGCGTCCAGCGCCAGAAACAAGTTGCAAAGTGGAGTTCAACGCCCAAACTGGCACAAAAGCTGGTGTTTAACTCCAATAATGACCTCTCCACGTGTAGACTTCAAGCTCAGCCCAAGCACACACCAAGTGGGCCCCGGAAGTGGATTTATGCATCAATTACTTACTTCTGTAAACCCTAGTAACTAGTTTAGTATAAATAGGACTTTTTACTATTGTATTAGATATCTTTGGATTATATTTTGATCTAGTGATCTCGTTTTGGGGGCTGGCCATTTGGCCATGCCTGAACCTTTCACTTATGTATTTTTAACGGTAGAGTTTCTACACTCCATAGATTAAGGTGTGGAGCTCTGCTGTTCCTCAAAGATTAATGCAAAGTACTACTGTTTTTCTATTCAATTCAACTTATTCCGCTTCTAAGATATTCATTCGCATTTCAACCTGAATGTGATGAATGTGACAATCATCATAATTCCCTATGAACGCGTGCCTGACAACCACTTCCGTTCTACCTTAGATTGAATGAGTATCTCTTGGATCTCTTAATCAGAATCTTCGTGGTGTAAGCTAGATTGATGGCGGCATTCATGAGAGTCCAGAAAGTCTAATCCTTGTCTGTGGTATTCCGAGTAGGGTTCAGGGATTGAATGACTGTGACGAGCTTCAAACTCGCGAGTGCTGGGCGTAGTGACAGACGCAAAAGGAGGGTGAATCCTATTCCAGTATGATCGAGAACCTCAGATGATTAGCCGTGCTGTGACAGAGCATTTGGACCATTTTCACAAGAGGATGGGATGTAGCCATTGACAACGGTGATGCCCTTACATAAAGCCAGCCATGGAAAGGAGTAAGACTGATTGGATGAAGGCAGCAGGAAAGCAGAGGTTCAGAGGAACGAAAGCATCTCTATGCGCTTATCTGAAATTCTCACCAATGATTTACATAAGTATTTCTATCCTTCTTTTATTATTTAATTTTGAAAACTCCATAATTATTTTATATCCGCCTGACTGAGATTTACAAGGTGACCATAGCTTGCTTCATACCAACAATCTCCGTGGGATCGACCCTTACTCACGTAAGGTTTATTACTTGGACGAACCAGTGCACTTGCTGGTTAGTTGTATCGAAGTTGTGACAAATTATGAATTGAGATTACAATTGAGCGTACCATGTTGATGGCGCCATTGATGATCACAATTTCGTGCACAAAGTTTTTGGCGCCGTTGCCGGGGATTCTTCGAGTTTGGACAACTGACGGTTTATCTTGTTGCTCAGATTGGGTAACTTTCTTTTCGTTTTCTTTTCAAAAATTTTCAAAAATTTTTCAAAAAAATCTTTCAAAAATTTCTCCTTTGTTTTCGAAAATATTTTAAAATAAAAATGTTTTCAAAAATATATTTTTCTTCATAATTTTTAAGAATGAATTCTAGTGTTTCATGAAGCATGTTGAAGCCTGGCTGGCTGTAGGGAATGTCAGGCGTGTCATGTCTGAGTTACATACTAAAGCTTGGCTGGCTATTAAGCCATACCTGACCCTTTGATTGGAGCTTTAGACTAAAGAGCATAAGATTCCTGGAATTCATATTAAAAATTTTGGAATCCTTATTTTTCTTTTTCAAAATGATTTTCGAAAAAAAAAATTTTAATTAAAAGAAAATACAAAAAAAAATCATAAAATCATAAAAATCAAAAAAATATTTCGTGTTTCTTGTTTGAGTCTTGAGTCAAATTGTAAGTTTGGTGTCAATTGCATGTTTTAAAGCTTGCATAAAATTTTCGAAAAATTCATGCATTCATAGTGTTCTTCATGATCTTCAAGTTGTTCTTGGTAAGTCTTCTTGTTTGATCTTGATGTTTTCTTGTTTTGTGTCTTTTCTTGTTTTTCATATGCATTTTTGCATTCATAGTGTCTAAACATGAAAGATTTCTAAGTTTGGTGTCTTGCATGTTTTCTTTGCATATAAAATTTTCAAAAATAAGTTCTTGATGTTCATCATGATCTTCATAGTGTTCTTGGTGTTCATCTTGACATTCATAGCATTCTTGCATGCATTCATTGTTTTGATCTAAAATTTCCATGCATTGAGCATTTTTAGTGTTTTTCTCTCTCATCATTAAAAAATCAAAAATAAAAAATATCTTTCCCTTTTTCTCTCTTAAAATTTCAAAAATTAGATTTGATTTTTTCAAAAATTTTTAAAATTTAGTTATTTTTATAAGTCAAATCAAATTTTCAATTTAAAAATCTTATCTTTTTCAAAATCTTTTTCAAAAATCATATCTTTTTCACTCTTCTTATTTATTTTCGAAAATTTTTAAAATATTTTTCAAAAATCTTTTTCTTATCTTTATCTCATAATTTTCGAAAATAACATCATCAATTAATGTTTTGATTCAAAAATTTCAAGTTTGTTACTTGCTTGTTAAGAAAGATTCAAACTTTAAGTTCTAGAATCATAGTTTGTGATTTCTTGTGAATCAAGTCATTAATTGTGATTTTAAAAATCAAATCTTTTTCAAAACTAATTTCAATCATATCTTTTCAAAAATATCTTATTATCTTATCTTTTTCAAAATCTTATCTCTTTCAAAATTTGATTTTAAAATATCTTTTCTAACTTCCTATCTTCTTATCTTTTCAAAATTGATTTTCAAATTTGTTTCAACTAACTAACTAACTCTTTGTTTGTTTCCTATCTTTTTCAAAACCACCTAACTAACTCTCTCTCTCTAATTTTCGAAAATATCTTCCCTCTTTTTCAAAATTTATTTTTAATTAACTAACTACTTTAATTTTTTATTTCTATTTTCGAAAAACTACTAACCTTTTTCAAAAACTATTTTCAAAAATCACTAACTCTTTTTCAAAAAAAAAATATTATTTTCGAAATTTTCCCTCTCTCATCTTATTCTATTTATTTATTCATCCACTAACATCTCCTCCTCACATCACTCACCAAAAATCCGAACTCCCTCTCTCTCTGAGTTCAGATTTTCTTCTTCTTTCCTTCTACTCACACAAGGACCTCTATACTGTGGTATAAAGGATCCCTATTATTATTATTATTATTATTATTATTATTATTATTATTATTATTATTATTATTATTATTATTATTATTATTATTATTATTATTATTATTTCTGTGCCCTCTTCTTTGTCATATGAGCAGGAGCAAGGACAAGAATATTCTTGTTGAAGCAGATCCAGAACCTGAAAGGACTCTGAAGAGGAAACTAAGAGAAGCTAAATTACAACAATCCAGAGATAACCTTTCAGAAATTTTCGAACAGGAAGAGGAGATGGCAGCCAAAAATAATAATAATGCAAGGAGGATGCTTGGTGACTTTACTGCACCAAATTCCAATTTACATGGAAGAAGCATCTCCATTCCTGCTATTGCAGCAAACAATTTTGAGCTGAAACCTCAGCTAGTTTCTCTGATGCAGCAGAACTGCAAGTTTCATTGACTTCCATCTGAAGATCCTTTTCATTTCTTAACTAAATTCTTGCAGACCTGTGATACTGTGAAGACTAATGGAGTAGATCTTGAAGTCTACAGGCTCATGCTTTTCCCTTTTGCTGTAAGAGACAGAGCTAGAGTGTGGTTGGACTCTCAACCCAAAGACAGCCTGAACTCTTGGGATAAGCTGGTCACGGCTTTCTTAGCCAAGTTCTTTCCTCCTCAAAAGCTGAGAAAGCTTAGAGTGGATGTTCAAACCTTCAGACAGAAAGAAGGTGAATCCCTCTATGAAGCTTGGGAAAGATACAAGCAACTGACCAAAAAGTGTCCTTCTAACATGCTTTCAGAATGGACCATCCTGGACATATTCTATGATGGTCTGTTTGAGTTAGCTAAAATGTCATTGGACACCTCTGCAGGTGGATCCATTCACCTAAAGAAAATGCCCGCAGAAGCTCAAGAACTCATTGACATGGTTGCTAATAACCAGTTCATGTACACTTCTGAGAGGAATCCTGTGAGTAATGGGAAGCCTATAAAGAAGGGAGTTCTTGAAATTGATACTCTGAATGCCATATTGGCTCAGAATAAAATATTGACTCAGCAAGTCAATATGATTTCTCAGAGTCTGAATGGAATGCAAGCTGCATCCAACAGTACTCAAGAGGCATCTTTTGAAGAAGAAGCTTATGATCCTGAAAACCCTACAATAGCAGAGGTAAATTACATGGGTGAACCTTATGGAAACACCTATAACTCATCATGGAGAAATCATCCAAATTTCTCATGGAAGGATCAAAAGCCTCAACAAGGCTTTAATAATGGTGGAAGAAATAGGTTTAACAATAGTAAACTTTTTCCATCATCCACTCAGCAACAGACAGAGAACTCTGAACAAAATCCATCTAGCTTAGCAAATTTAGTCTCTGATCTATCTAAGGCCACTGTGATTTTGATGAATGGAACAAGATCCTCCATTAGAAATTTGGAAGCACAAGTGGGCCAGCTGAGTAAAAGGATCACTGAAATCCCTCCTAGTACTCTCCCAAGCAATACAGAAGAAAATCCAAAAGGAGAGTGCAAGGCCATTGACATAACCACCATGGCCGAACCTGTAAGGGAGGTTGAGGACGTGAATCCTAGTGAGGAAGACCTCCTGGGACATCCAGTGATCAATAAGGAGTTTCCCTCTGAGGAACCAAAGGAATCTGAGACTCATCTAGAGACCATAGAGATTCCATTGAACCTCCTTATGCCATTCATGAGCTCTGATGAGTATTCCTCTTCTGAAGAAAATGAGGATGTTACTGAAGAGCAAGCTGCCAAGTTTCTTGGTACAATCATGAAGCTGAATGCCAAATTATTTGGAATTGAGACTTGGGAAGATGAACCTCCCTTGTTCACCAATGAACTAAGTGATCTGGATCAACTGACATTGCCTCAGAAGAAACAGGATCCTGGAAAGTTCGTAATACCTTGTACCATAGGCAACATGATCTTTGAAAAGGCTTTGTGTGACCTTGGTTCAGGGATAAACCTCATGCCCCTCTCTGTAATAGAGAAACTGGGAATCGATGGGGTGCAAGCCACTAAAATCTCATTAGAGATGGAAAACAATTCAAGAAAATAGGGTTATGGACAAGTAGAGGACGTGTTAGTAAAGGTTGAAGGCCTTTACATCCCTGCTGATTTCATAGTCCTAGATACTGAGAAGGATGAGGATGAATTCATCATCCTTGGAAGACCCTTCCTAGCCACAGCAAGAGCTGTGATTGATGTGGACAGAGGAGAATTGATCCTTCAATTAAATGAGGACAACCTTGTGTTTAAAACTCAAGGATCTCTCTCTGTACCCATCGAGAGGAAGCACAGTAAGCTTCTCTCATTGCAGACTCAACCAGAGCCCGCATAGTCAAACTCTAAGTTTGGTGTTGGGAGGCCACAACTAAACTCTAAGTTTGGTGTTGAACTCCCATATCCAAACTCTAAGTTTGGTGTTGGAGAGTCTCAACAATGCTCTGAACATCTGTGAGGCTCCATGAGAGCCCACTGTCAAGCTATTGACATTAAAGAAGCGCCTGTTGGGAGGCAACCCAATTTTTATTTAGCTAATTTTCGTTGTTTTATTAGGTTCATGATCATGTGGAGTCACAAAATAAATCAAAAAATTGAAAACAGAATCAAAAATAGCAGAAAAAAAAATCACACCCTAGAGGAAGACCTTACTGGCGTTTAAACGCCAGTAAGAAACATGTTTTGGGCGTTCAACGCCAGAACAGAGCATGGTTCTGGCGCTGAACGCCGAAAATGGGCAGCATCTGGGCGTTTGAACGCTAGAAATGCACCCTGGAGAAGAGCTGGCGCTGAACGCCCAGAACAAGCAGGGTTCTGGCGTTCAACGCCAGAAATAGGCAACAAATGGGCGTTGAATGCCCAGAACAAGCACCAATCTGGCGCTGAACGCCCAGAGTTGTGTGCAAAGGCATTTTGCATGCCTAATTTGGTGCAAGGTTGTAAATCCTTGAACACCTCAGGATCTGTGGACCCCACAGGATCCCCACCTACCTCCACTCACTTCTTCTTACCCCTCTTTCACACAATCCCATAAACACTCTTCCCCAAAACTCTTCACCAATCACCTTAATCTCTCTTCCCCATCACCTCTTCACCACTCACATCCATCCACTCTCCCCCATAAACCTACCTCATAAATTCCACCTACCTTCAAAATTCAAAATCAATTTCCCACCCAAACCCACCCTAAATGGCCGAACTTACCCCCCTCCCTTCCCTATATATAACCCTCCATTCTTCCTCATTTTCACACAACACAACCCTCTTTTCTCTTCTTGGCCGAAACACACCTCCCCCTCCTCTCCATATTTTCTTCTTCTTCTTCATCTATTCTTTCTTCTCTTGCTCGAGGGCGAGCAAAATTCTAAGTTTGGTGTGGTAAAAGCATAAGCTTTTTGTTTTTCCATTACCATTGATGGCACCTAAGACCGGAGAATCCTCTAGAAAAGGGAAAGGGAAGACAAAAGCTTCCTCCTCCGAATCATGGGAGATGGAAAGATTCATCTCCAAAGCTCATCAAGACCACTTCTATGATATTGTGGCCAAGAAGAAGGTGATCCCTAAGGTCCCTTTCAAGCTCAAGAAGAATGAGTATCCGGAGATCCGACATGAATTCCAAAGAAGAGGTTGGAAAGTTCTAACAAAACCCATCCAACAAGTCAGCATCCTAATGGTTCAAGAGTTCTATGCCAATGCATGGATCACTAGGAACCATGATCAAAGTAAGAACCCGAACCCAAAGAATTATCTCACCATGGTTCGGGGGAAATACTTAGATTTTAGTCCGGAAAATGTGAGGTTGGCGTTTAAGTTGCCTATGATGCAAGGAGATGCACGCCCCTACACTAGAAGGGTCAACTTTAATCAAAGGTTGGACCAAGTCCTCATGGACATATGTGTGGAAGGAGCTCAATGGAAGATTGATTCCAAAGGTAAGCCGGTTCAACTAAGAAGATTGGACCTCAAGCCTGCAGCTAGAGGATGGTTAGAGTTCATCCAACGCTCCATCATCCCCACTAGCAACCGATCCGAAGTTACTGTGGATCGGGCCATCATGATTCATAGCATCATGATTGGAGAGGAAGTAGAAGTTCATGAAGTCATCTCCCTTGAACTCTACAAAATAGCCGAAAAGTCCTCCCCCATGGCAAGGCTAGCTTTTCCTCATCTTATTTGCCATCTATGTTACTCAGCTGGAGCTTTCATAGAAGGAGACATTCCTATTGAGGAAGAGAAGCCCATCACTAAGAAAAGGATGGAGCAAGCAAGAGAGCCCATTCATGGAGCTCAAGAGGCGCAGGAAGCTCATCACCATGGGATCCCGGAGATGCCTCAAATGCATTTTCCTCTACAAAATTATTGGGAGCAAATCAACACCTCCCTAGGAGAATTAAGTTCAAACATGGGACAACTAAGGGTGGAACATCAAGAGCACTCCATCATCCTTCATGAAATTAGAGAAGATCAAAAAGCAATGAGGGAGGAGCAACAAAGACAAGGAAAAGACATAGAAGAGCTCAAGGATATCATTGGTTCCTCAAGAAGGAAACGCCACCATCACTAAGGTGGACTCATTCCTTGTTTTTACATTCTCTGTTTTTCGTTTCTATGTTAAGTGCTTATCTAAGTTTGTGTCTTCATTACATGATCATTAGTATTTAGTAACATTGTCTTAAAGTTATGAATGTCCTATGAATCCATCACCTCTCTTAAATGAAAAATGTTTTAATTCAAAAGAACAAGAAGTACATGAGTTTTGAATTTATCCTTGAACTTAGTTTAATTATATTGATGTGGTGACAATGCTTCTTGTTTTCTGAATGAATGCTTGAACAGTGCATATGTCTTTTGAAGTTGTTGTTTAAGAATGTTAAATATGTTGGCTCTTGAAAGAATGATGACAAGGAGACATGTTATTTGATAATCTGAAAAATCATAAAAATGATTCTTGAAGCAAGAAAAAGCAGCAAAGAACAAAGCTTGCAGAAAAAAAAATGGCGAAAAAAAAGAGAAAAAGAAAGCATTAAAAGCCAAAGCTCTTAAAACCAAAAGGCAAGAGCAAAAATCCAACAACCCTTAAAACCAAAAGGCAAGGGTAATAAAAAGGATCCTAAGGCTTTGAGCATCAGTGGATAGGAGGGCCTAAAGGAATAAAATCCTGGCCTAAGCGGCTAAACCAAGATGTCCCTAACCATGTGCTTGTGGCATCTAGGTGTCAAGTGAAAACTTGAGACTGAGCGGCTAAATTCAAGGTCCAAAGCAAAAAAAGAGTGTGCTTAAGAACCTTGGACACCTCTAATTGGGGACTTTAGCAAAGCTGAGTCACAATCTGAAAAGGTTCACCCAATTATGTGTTTGTGGCATTTATATATCCGGTGATAATACTGGAAAACAAAGTGCTTAGGAGAGTCAATAACACTATCTGAACTCTGAGTTCCTATAGATGCCAATCATTCTGAACCTCAATGGATAAAGTGAGATGCCAAAACTATTGAAGATGCAACAAGCTACAAGTCCCGCTCATCTGATTGGAGCTATGTTTCATTGATAGTTTGGAATTTATAGTATATTCTCTTCTTTTTATCCTACTTGATTTTCAGTTGCTTGGGGACAAGCAACAATTTAAGTTTGGTGTTATGATGAGCGGATAATTTATACGCTTTTTGGCATTGTTTTTAGTATGTTTTTAGTAGAATCTAGTTACTTTTAGGGATGTTTTCATTAGTTTTTATGTTAAATTCACATTTCTGGACTTTACTATGAGTTTGTGTGTTTTTCTATGATTTCAGGTATTTTATGGCTGAAATTGAGGGAGTTGAGCAAAAATCAGATTCAGAGGTTGAAGAAGGACTGCTGATGCTGTTGGATTCTGACCTCCCTGCACTCAAAATGGAGTTTTTGGAGCTACAAAACTCGAAATGGCGCGCTTCTAATTGCGTTGGAAAGTACACATCCAGGGCTTTCCAGAAATATATAATAGTTCATACTTTGCCCAAGTTTAGTTTATGCAAACTGGCGTTCAACGCCAGCTCTCTGCCCAATTCTGGCATCCAGCGCCAGAAACAAGTTGCAAAGTGGAGTTCAACGCCCAAACTGGCACAAAAGCTGGCGTTCAACTCCAAGAATGACCTCTCCACGTGTAGACTTCAAGCTCAGCCCAAGCACACACCAAGTGGGCCCCGGAAGTGGATTTATGTATCAATTACTTACTTCTGTAAACCCTAGTAACTAGTTTAGTATAAATAGGACTTTTTACTATTGTATTAGATATCTTTGGATTATATTTTGATCTAGTGATGTCGTTTTGGGGGCTGGCCATTCGGCCATGCCTGAACCTTTCACTTATGTATTTTTAACAGTAGAGTTTCTACACTCCATAGATTAAGGTGTGGAGCTCTGATGTTCCTCAAAGATTAATGCAAAGTACTACTGTTTTTCTATTCAATTCAACTTATTCTGCTTCTAAGATATTCATTCGCATTTCAACCTGAATGTGATGAACGTGACAACCATCATCATTCCCTATGAACGCGTGCCTGACAACCACTTCCGTTCTACCTTAGATTGAATGAGTATCTCTTGGATCTCTTAATCAGAATCTTCGTGGTGTAAGCTAGATTGATGGCGGCATTCATGAGAGTCCGGAAAGTCTAAACCTTGTCTGTGGTATTCCGAGTAGGATTCAGGGATTGAATGACTGTGGCGAGCTTCAAACTCGCGAGTGCTGGGCGTAGTGACAGACGCAAAAGGAGGGTGAATCCTATTCCAGTATGATCGAGAACCTCAGATGATTAGCCGTGCTGTGACAGAGCATTTGGACCATTTTCACAAGAGGATGGGATGTAGCTATTGACAACGGTGATGCCCTTACATAAAGCCAGCCATGGAAAGGAGTAAGACTGATTGGATGAAGGCAGCAGGAAAGCAGAGGTTCAAAGGAACGAAAGCATCTCTATGCGCTTATCTGAAATTCTCACCAATGATTTACATAAGTATTTCTATCCTTCTTTTATTATTTAATTTCGAAAACTCCATAATTATTTTATATCCTCCTGACTGAGATTTACAAGGTGACCATAGCTTGCTTCATACCAACAATCTCCGTGGGATCGACCCTTACTCACGTAAGGTTTATTACTTGGACGACCCAGTGCACTTGCTGGTTAGTTGTATCAAAGTTGGGACAAATTATGAATTGAGATTACAATTGAGCGTACCATGTTGATGGCGCCATTGATGATCACAATTTCGTGCACCACCGTGCAATCTGACAATCTCTTTGATATACATTCGAGCTAATTCTTCCTTTGTACAACTTATTTGAATGGGAAAAAATGAGTTGATTTTGTCAGTCGATCCATAACCTCCCAGATAGCGTCACAGCCAGACCGGGTTCTAGGCAAACCTATCACAAAATCCATTGCAATACTCTCCCAATTCCATTGTGGAATCTCCAAAGGCTGAAGGGTTCCTGATGGTCTCTGATGCTCAATCTTAACCTTCTAACATGTTAAACATTTAGATACATGCAATGCTACATCGTTCTTCATCCTTGGCCACCAAAACATCACTTTCAGATCCTGATACATCTTGGTACTCCCTTGATGAATTGAGAACTCGCTCTTATGAGTTTCCTTTAAGATACTCTATTGCAGGTCTCCGACATCTGGCACAACAATCCGGTTCTTGAATCTCCATAAACCATCCCGACCTTCCAAAATTTTCCACTATTTTTCCTGTTCAACTACTGGTAATACCTTATGTAACGCATCAATATCTCAATGAGCCTTCAGAAGTTCTGATTTAAAATCACTTGAGATCTGCAACTGACTCATATACAGAATTTCAGATTCTTCTCTAACTCCTAAGTTCAAACCTTGAAATGCCTTTAGTAACTTTTCTTCTTGCAACATCATCCAAGCTGCATATAAGGATTTCCGACTCAAGGCGTCCTCCACAACGTTTGCTTTTCCTAGATGGTAATTCAATTCAAAATCATAATCTTTCAAAAGCTCTATCCATCTCCTTTGACGCATATTCAAGTCCTTCTGCTCAAAAAGATACTTCAAACTCTTATGTCTAAGAAAATGTGGAACTTGACACCACAGAGATAATGCCCCCAGATTTTTAAAGCAAACACAACAGCAGCAAATTCTAAGTCGTGAGTCGGATAGTTCATCTCATACGGCCTTAATTACCATGAAGCATATGCTACAACATTCTGGTGCTGCATTAGAACGCACCCTAAACCCTTTAGTGATGCATCACAGTACACTTCAAATGGTTCACTTGGTTCAGGCAATACCAACACGGGTGCAGTAGTCAACTTGTGATTCAATACTTGAAAACTCTCCTCACACTCTGATGTCCAGACAAAAGGCGTATCCTTCCTAGTCAACTTAGTTAAAGGTAAGGCGAGCTGTGAAAATCCCTTAATGAATCTCCGATATACCCCGCCAAACCTAGGAAACTCCTGATCTCTGTCACCAAAGTTGGTCGCTCTCAGTTCATTATTGCTTCCACCTTAGCAAGATCCGCAACTATTCCCTACTTACTCACCACGTGACCAAGGAACTTCACCTCACTCTTCCAGAATTCGCATTTAGATAACTTAGCATATAACTTCCTATCTCTCTGAATTCATAGCACAGTTCGCAAATGATCAGCATGCTCCTCCTCAGTCTTAGATTAAACAAGAATATCATCAATGAAGACAATGAAAACTTATCTAGGTATGGTCGGATATTCCTGTTCAAGTAATCCATGAATACTGCTAGAGCATTAGTAAATGCAAAAGACATCACCGCATACTCATAATGACCATAACGGGTTCTAAAAGCAGTTTTTAGAATATCTTCATCTCTAACCCTTATCTATTTTAAACCTAACTTCACTCCAAACCGGTTCACCCTTCTAAGTTAGCTAAATATTACCCCGCCTTAACAACTAACAGCCTTCGACCTATCATCGACTTGGGCTTCAGGTTTATCAACGCGCGTCATATATTACGAATGAATATCACATATTAACGATATGCAAGGAAGTTCGAAATTCAACTACCAGTTTATGATTACCTTAGGTTTGGGAATCGGATTCGGCTGCATCCCGGCGTTTCCTGTATGAACAGTCTCGAGCCATATGCCCTGGCTTCCTGCACTTGTAGCAAACACCTAGCCCGGCTTTGCATGGTCTGTTCGGATGGTACTTCTTGCATCTTGGGCATCTTAAGTCTTCCGGTCGAGTACTAGTTTGCCCTTCTAAATTTAGATTCGGACGGTTGTCGTTCCTTCGGTCATTGTTTTGGCATTGAGAGCGTGAAGTAACAGAATGACCCCTTTTGAAATTTTGGCTACTAGGTGTAATCTTTGTCTTTTTTTCCTTTTTCTCTGTAAAATATTCCCAGCAATTATTCCTTGCCAACACAGTTCTTCTTGAGCTTTCTCCTGTTGCTTGACCTATATTAGTTAACTCTGGATAACCCGTTATCTCCACTGGTACCATTGCACTTGGGGCATTATTCCTGCCTTCATGTTCATTTCCACCATCATTGCCAATTCTAGCTTGTGGCTCCATCCTATCCATCGCTTGACTGGTCGCAGTAGCAACAGCACCAATGGAAGCAGCAGCACTCGTCATTGCGGTCCCAAAGTTGGTCAAACTGTCCATCGGTATGTTTATCTCATTACCTCTCTGTCCTCGACCTTGATTACGCCCACGACCGCGCCCACGAGACGCCATTTGGTTCTTGTTCACACCAAACAATTGATATTAAGGTGATCAGTCTCAATATCTCAAGTTTAATACTTTCAAGAACCAAATACATGCTCACGAACACGTATGCTACACATACCAGTCTGATATCCTAAGTAGCACAGAGTCTCACATAGAGTATGCTCAAAAGCATAATCAGTCAATTTTTCAGGCTCTACAGGAACGAACTGCTCTAATACCATAATGTAACACCCTACCACACAGAGTATTACACCTAGGATGTAACTGATGAGGGAAAAACGATTCCACACAAAACTCACCGACAAGTGTACCGGGTCGCATCAAGTAGTAATAACTCACAAGAGTGAGGTCGATCCCACAGGGATTGATGGATCAAGCAACTTTAGTGAGGTGATTAGTTTAGTCAAGCTAACAGTGTTGAATTAGATGAAATTGAAGCAACAGAAAGGAAATTGCAAGGAATTTTAAAATATAGAAAGTAAATTACAGTGAAAGTAAAGTGTAGAATGTAAATTAGCTGAAGCTTAAATGACAAGAAAAGTAAAATTGCATCAGATCAAACTTGCAGGAAGTAATTGACAGAACCTTAAACAATAAGGAATGTAAATTGCATCAAATGTAAAGGGGGCTGGTTGCTGAAAAATTAAATGAAAGCAGTAAATCAGAACTCAGAGCAATTGTAGAAGATTAAAATTGCATGAAAGTAAATTGGAAGCAATGGGAACAGAAAATTTAAACTCAAGCTCATTGTAAACTGAATTGAAAAATTGCAGAAGAAGAAATTGCAGCAGAGAGGTGTAAGAAATGGAAATTATATAAAGCTGAATTGAATTCTGAAATATAGAGAGTGTTCTATTATATCCTACTCCTACTCCTATTGCTCTCCAGCAGAGCCAGCATTTTTTTTTATGAAATGAAATTGATGCCTTTATATAGGCTTTACAAAATGAAAATGAAATTGAAATTGAAAACAAATTACAATTTAAATGAATTCCTATTCTAACTATCTCTTGTGCCTTTGAATGATGATAATGGGCTTTGCTTGCTTTGGATTTGAAGAAGAGTGGATCCGGATGGCTTGGTTCAAGTGGCATGGGTCTGGGTGCATTTGGTTCCCTCCCAGGGAAGCGCTCCGTTTTGAAAGTGAACGCCCAGTTCACTTTTCCAAGGCATGCCTTTGGTGCTCCCTTGGTGTGCCTAGGTTGCTAGCGTTCACTTAGTGAACTTCGCGTTCACTTATTGAATGTTGTTCCTTGTGGGTGGCTCTTCTTAGTGCGCGCTATTCTTTCCTTGGCTCTCTCTCTTCGAAAACGTTCACTTTAGTGAACGTGGCGTTCAATTTTTTGAATGCTAGCTTCCTTTGGTTGCATCCTTTGTGTGCTTTACCTGTGCGCCTTGCTCTGTTGGCCCATTATGCCAAAAAACATTCACTTAGTGAACGTGGCATTCACTTTTTGAACGCTACCCTTTTTGCTGAGCCTTCCTTGGTTGGTTTTTGGGCCTTAAAGATGCCTATCACTTGTACTTCAATTTCATGCCAAATATAGATTGTTATACATCGTTGGAAAGCTCTGAATGTCAGATTTCCAATGAAACTGGAAGTGCATAAATTAGACATCTGTAGTTCAAGTTATGGTCCTTTGAAGAAGGCATGGTCACGCTGTTTTGGAGGCCGAAAACGTTCAATTTAGTGAACGTGGCGTTCACTTAGTGAACGCTGCATTGGAGGCCAAAGTTAACACCAGCTTTTGAGCCCTAAAATTAATGTTCACCCCATACTATTAAGTATCGTTAGAAAGCTCTGGATGTCTACTTTCCAATGCATTTGAGAGCGCATCCTTCTAAGTTCTACAGCTCAAGTTATTCTCCTTGGAAGGTGAAGAGGTCAGCTGGCCTTACTGCAGGTTGATACTATGTTCATCTTTGCACTTTCGGGATAAGTTTTCTTCATCGGATTTAGTGTCCACCATGTAGTGCCATATATTCTTGGAAAGCTCTAGATTCCGAAATTCCAATGCCACTAGAATCACCTCATTTGGAGTTTTGTAGCTCGAGTTATTCTTGTTCGAGTGTAAAGAGGTCAGGGTTGCAAATCCTCTTTTTTCCTCCTTGAGTCTGTTTCCACTCTTTTGCCACCTTGGGATTGTGATTCTTCTTTTAATCCTTTTATTGCTCCTTCTCGTTCATATTTTCACCTATCATCAACCAAACAAATACATCAAAGCCTTGGCATAATCATCAAATCTTGCATCATTCATATTATCAACTAAATCTTGCAAGAAATCTAATGAAAATGCATAAAATTACCAATGTTTGATTGAATCAAGACAAGCATGAAATTCTCACTCAAACACTTACTTATTGCCTAAAAATGCATGAAAACCAAGTGAAAACTAATGAAATAGGCTTGTAAAACTAGCCTAAGATGACTTGTCATCACAACACCAAACTTAAATCTTGTTTGTCCCCAAGCTAGCAGCAAACAGAACAAGAATGAATGAAGACAGAGAAGAGTATAAGTCTTTATTTGCAAAACATTCGATACTGGTTAATGGGGTTTTCATGCATGATATCTTAGAGATTTTTATTCTGTGGCTGAGACATCAACACTCCTTTGGATCCTTACTTGAATTACACAAAAAAAGAGACTTGTTATTACTTGGTCCTTAGTTTTTCTTGCTCTCTTTCTTTTGATTGAGATTTATTGCTTAGCTGAGGCATAATGTTATGTGATAAGGCAGCTTTTTAGAGTAAGCTTTCATCCAGCATTTCCGCCCCAGTTGGTTCAAGATGCTAGGTGTTTAAACACCCCTATGGGCTTACTTGCTCAAGCCTCTCCTTAGCACACACACATCACAAGCATTTAGCTTTGTTTTGTCCTTTGGAAATTAATGTTCAGCACCTCTTTGGGTCACTAAATGCTCTGGCTCAAAGTAGCTCTTGATGGTGGACTTTCAGTTGGTAATCCCGGGTTAGTTAACCCAAGTTGATGGGTGATGAAGCACCTCTTAGGACCTAGTTATCCAAGCTTATCTTTGTACAAGAACATCACAGGCATTTATCTAAATTTTCAGCCATTGGTGCCGAGCTTTGTTTATTTCTTTTTGCTTCTTTCTCTTGCATTTTCTTTCTTTTATTTTGGACCTTTTTTATTTGTCAAGTCTCATGAAATGTAACTCAAGTTCATATCACAAAGTCATGCCAACATTCAGCCTTATTTATAAATCCACTAATGAACCAGCACATACCACCACATAACCTTATTCTATCTCATATCATACCAGACTTTTACTCTTTCTTGATGCCAGGACATTTTGGCCAGTTTTACTGACCTTTTCTTTATTGTTTTAGGGTAGTTTCATGCATTTTCTTAGTAAATAAGTAAGTTTTGGATAGATATTCGCTTACATCTTGATTCAAGCAAACATTGTGAACTTTACATGATTTCATGAGAATTATGCATGAATTGAATGATAAATTAGATAATGCATGATCTCATGACTTGGAATAGAGCTTTGATGCACTTTAATTGCTTGATTTCAGGACAAAGGAAGCAAGGAAGAACCACGTTAGTAGTCACGTTAGTCTAATTAAGGTGACCACTAACGTGGAATGGGAGCTAGCTTGCAACGTTAATGAGAAAAGTAATCGCCAATAACGCCTTCGAAAGCCATTATAGCCCACGTTAATTACATTAACGTGGAAGCTAACGTGGAGGAGAAGGGAAGCTCCAACGTTAGTGGTAAAAGTGAATACCACTAACGTTGGAAAAAGGGCACACTTGGCCACGTTAAGAGTCACGTTAATTACATTAACATGAACTCTAACGTGAAAGGAACAAGGAATTGCCAACATTAGTGACACTCACCTTTGTCACTAACGTTGGATTAAGCCACTATTGCCCACGTTAGTTGCCACGTTAATTAAATTAACGTAGAAGCTAACGTGGAGGAAGAATTGATGGACCAACATTAGTGACACTCACCTTTGTCACTAACGTTGGAGATGGCAATCACCACCACGTTAGTGGTCACGTTAATCTAATTAACGTGAAATCTAACGTGGGAAGGAGGGGCGTTTGGAGTGTTAGTGACAAAGGTAAGTGTCACTAACGCTCTCGAAGCTTAGGCATGCCCACGTTAAGGGTCACGTTAGTTATACTAACGTGAACTCTAACGTGGGGAAAAGGGGCAATAAGCAACGTTATTGGAAAAGGTGAATGCCAATAACGTTTGCGAAGGACCAAGAGGCAACGTTAGTGGTCACGTTAGTGCCACTAACATTGAAGTTAACGTGGATCATTTTTGGCTTGGAACGTTAGTGAAAAAGGTGATCGTCACTAACGTTCTCGAACCCACATTTTCACTTAACGTTAACACCACTAACATCCTAACTAACGTCCATGCCTAACTCACACTTTTTCTGCAAGCAAAGCTGAGCCCACTGAAGATTGTAACTGCTTCAACTAAAGATTCAAAGGCCCATATCCAAGACTTGGAAGAGCCAACTAAAAGATCAGAAGAGTAGTATATATAGGAGTAGTTTTGAACTAGTAAGGAGCTTTTGGCATTTTGGAGAACTACACTCTGTATATTTTACTTTCTCTGCAACTTCTAGTTTTATTTTAAAAATGTACTTTTCATCTACGCTTTCCATTCCCAGAGCTATGAACAACTAAACCCCTTTCATTGGGTTAGGGAGCTCTGTTGTAATTTGATGGATCAATAATAGTTTTTATTATTCTTCTTCTTTCTTTTCTCTTGATTTTACTAGAAAGCTTTTAATCTTCATCCAATTGGGTAGTTGTCTTGGAAAAGAAGCTATTCATACTTGGATCTCTTCGGAACCTTGGAAGAGGAATGAAGAGATCATGCTAGAAATGCTTTCTCATGTTGGACCAAATTGGGGTTTGGATGGATATAGTGACATATAATCCTACCAACACTTTGATTTGGGAATACATGTGGCATAATCAGTGACCATACTTCATCTCTTCTCATGAGAAATTAGACCAAGGAATTGGCTATTGATCAAGATTTGAGAGATTGAATTACCAAGGAATTGGAATCCAATCACTTAAGATTACCAAGGAGATCAATGAATGCATTGATTGAGGAAGAGATAAGAATGAACTTGATCCGGAGAATACAACATCTCCTGAGCCCAATGAATCCCCCATTTCTGATCTTACCCATTCTCTTTATTTTCTGCCATTTACTTTTATGTTCATTTCCCCAAATCCCAATTTAAGATTCTGCAATTTACTTTCCGCCATTTACATTTTGCTCTTTATTTCCAGCATTTACGCTTTATGTTATTTACTTTCCCGCCATTTATGTTTCTGCAAATATCAACTCAATTTCTGCGTAGCTCAACTAGAACATTCCTCTGATTAAAGTTGCTTGACCAATCAATCCCTGTGGGATTCAACCTCACTTTATTGTGAGTTTTTACTTGACGACGATTCGGTATACTTGCCGAGGGAAATTTGTTGAGAGATAAGTTTCCGTGCATCATTTCTCTATTTCACAGTTATTTTTCTTTTATTCAAGCTTGAGGAACAAAGCTTATAATTCAAGTAAGATGAAAGTGAATCAAGCACTTAGACTAGCAAGCTATAACAACATGAAAACAATCATACTAACAAACAGTAAATAAATCTAAGAAGACACTAATCAACAGGGGACATTTGCACTTTCAATTAGCATGTTTAGGCTAAAGTCAGTTAGAGAACAATACAACCTCTTGGAGTCCATTTGGTTCCTCTGTGTTATCATCATTGTTGGGTTCCATATCCTCCCTTTGTCCATGATGATGTATCTTTTCCTCTAACAGATTGAATGACTTCCTACAAGAGATATTGAAAGTTGCTTGTTCCCTAAGCACTTGAGAAACAGTTAGCATGCATGTATGCTTGTGATTCTCTAATCCTAAGTTGGTGTGGGAACACCAAACTTAGTTCCTTGCCTACTTCTATGTGTAGCAGAATAAATACATGCATGAAACATCAAGTACTTTTTATTAAGAAAAATAAACTATGAACTAGAAAACAAACTGAAAACTAGAAACATGACAATTGTTAAGTGGTTTCTCTTATTGTTTGGAGCTAATATTAATCATGCTGAGGGTGCAATGTGTTCTTAATGATATTTTTGGTAGAACACCAAACTTAGCATCCAACATTCACCCCTTAATTATTTTGGTGTGCAACACCAAACTTAGCTCTTTGTAATACAGAGAAATCTACTTAACTCTTCTATTGAAATAACTAAGAAAGGAAAAACTACTGACCTGTAGCTGATGAATTTCTTCCCCTTCTTGCAGTTTGTTAAGAGGAATGACCTCAATGGTAAAGAGGAGCCAGTCAGTGCCCCCCTTCCTTGGTCTCCTCTCAGCAAGCTTATTTCCTGTAAATGGCCTGGTTGAGCTTGCTTGCTTGTGGTTCAGAGGTTGGATTGGTGCTCTTGTTAGTTGCCTTCACTTCTTGGATATCAAGACTTGGTGGTTGTGTGATTGTTGGAGCTTTATCATCATCAAAAGCCTTTTGAATTGGTAGTTCAATGAGCTCTTCTTCTATGTACTTCTCTGTTTCACTTGAGTGTGGATTCTCTTGATTGACTTCTGGTGCGCAGAAATTGTGATTACACTTTGATTATGTAAAATTCATCGCTCTTTCTTTCCCTGGTAATGGCGCCAAAAACATGATGCCAATACCATGGTTCACAACTTCGCACAACTAACCAGCAAGTGCACTGGGTCGTCCAAGTAATACCTTACGTGAGTAAGGGTCCAATCCCACGGAGATTGATGGTATGAAGCAAGCTATGGTCACCTTGCAAATCTCAGTCAGGTAGGGTTAAATGTGATTGGATTAGATAATTAAAAGATAAATAATAAAGGATAGAAATACTTATGTAATTCATTGGTGAGAATTTCAGATAAGCGAATAGAGATGCTTTTCGTTCCTCTGAACATTTGCTTTCCTGCTGCCTTCATCCAATCAGTCTTACTCCTTTCCATGGCTGGCTTTATGTGATACATCACCATTGTCAATGGCTACTTTCGGTCTTCTCTCGGGAAAATGATCCAAATGCCCTGTCACAGCACAGCTAATCGTCTGGAAGCATCACCCTTGTCAATGGTTTCACCTTATCCTCTCAGTGAAAATGATCAACGCACCCTGTCACGGCACGGCTATTCATCTGTCGGTTCTCGATCATGCTGGAATAGGATTTACTATCCTTTTGCGTCTGTCACTAACGCCCAGCACTCGCGAGTTTGAAGCTCGTCACAGTCATCCAATCATTGAATCCTACTCGGAATACCACAGACAAGGTTTAGACCTTCCAGATTCTCTTGAATGTCGCCATCATTCTAGCTTACACCACGAAGATTCTGATTAAGAGATCTAAGAGATACTCATTCAATTCTAATGTAGAACGGAAGTGGTTGTCAAGCACGCGTTCATAGGGAATGATGATGATTGTCACGTTCATCACATTTAGGTTGAAGTGCGAATGAATATCTTAGAAGCGAAATAAGATGAATTGAATAGAAAACAGTAGTACTTTGCATTAATCTTTGAGGAACAGCAGAGCTCTACACCTTAATCTATGGAGTGTAGAAACTCTACCGTTAAAATTACATAAGTGAAAGATCCAGGCATTGCCGAATGGCCAGCCCCCAAACATGATCAATAGATCAAAATATAATCCAAAGATGTCTAATACAATAGTAAAAGGACCTATTTATAATAAACTAGCTACTAGGGTTTATAGAAGTAAGTAATTGATGCATAAATCCACTTTCGGGGCCCACTTGGTGTGTGCTTAGGCTGAGCTTTAACTTTCCTCGTGCAGAGGCCATTTGTGGAGTTGAACGCCAGGTTTTGATCCATTTCTGGCGTTCAACTCTGGTTTTTGATCCCTTTCTGGTGCTGAACTCCAGAATTGGACAGAGAGCTGGCGTTGAACGCCAGTTTGCGTCGTCTAAACTTGGGCAAAGTATAGACTATTATATATTGCTGAAAAGCCCTGGATGTCTACTTTTCAACGCAATTAGAAGCGCGCCATTTCGAGTTCTGTAGCTCCAGAAAATCCACTTTAAGTGCAGGGAGGTCAGAATCCAACAGTATCAGCAATCCTTCTTCAACCTCTGAATCTGATTTTTGCTCAAGCCCCTCAATTTCAGCCAGAAAATACCTGAAATCACAGAAAAACACACAAACTCATAGTAAAGTCCAGAAATGTGAATTTAACATAAAAACTAATGAAAACATCCCTAAAAGTAACTAGATCCTACTAAAAACATACTAAAAACAATGCCAAAAAGCGTATAAATTATCCGCTCATCAACTTCCTTACTTTCTTGTTCTCCCACTTCCTCCTTTGCACTCAACATTTGACTTAATAGCATTTTCATGGAGGAGGTTTGTTGTTCTTCCCAAAATTTCTTCATCTCCTCTTCATATCTTTTAATCACAAGTTCGAGTGTTGAGAGTTTTTAGTTCAAGGGAGTTTGTGGAGGTTGTGAATTTTCATGTTCCTTTGTCATCTCAAGTGGCTTTTGTGGATATGTAGCTTCAGGTTCAAATACTTCCACCACCTCTTCCTTCTTCACTGAAAATTCACTTGACACAGAGGCCTCTTCATCTTGCTCTTCTAATTCTTCCTTTACATCTACCAATTGGTCTTCACCTTTCTTGCTTAGCAGTTTTGAGTGTTTCCTTATTTTCTCCAAATGCTCATCCATCTTTTGAATAAGGATTTCTTGTTCTCTCCAGGATTGTTCTTGTCTTTCCAATAATTCTTTGGACTTTTAAAGGGGGTCCCTCATCTGCTAGCTCAAAAGATGAAGGTTGAGAGAAATATTTTGGATATGGATGTATTATGGTGAGGTTGTTTTGAGTGTTGTGGAATAAATTTTGTGAATGTTGAAATGAGTCTTCTGTGTAGTGAGATGAGTCTTGTGGTTGGTGAGATGAGTTGTATGGATCTTGGAGAAAACTTTGTGTTGAGGCAAAATCAAGTGATAAAAAATTTTTAAGTGGAAAACTGAGAGGTGAGGTTGGACAATTTAGCATGAATGAATTGAAGATTTGCTCAAGTGATGATGGCTCTTGACTAATGGAGTATGACACATTGGGTGCTCTCTGATTTTTATCCTCCCAAGCACAACTTGAAGAATTGTTGAATTCATCACAGTATGGATTTTCTTGTAGCATTGGTGAACAATTTTGCATGAATTTATTGAAAGCACACTCCAGTGATGATGTTTCTTGATGAACAAAGTATGGATCATCAAGATTCCTTTGATTTTGACTTTCCCAGCCACAATATGAATAGTTGTTAGATTCATTAAAGTTTGGATCATATTGTGTCTCTGGGAAGTGTCCCATTTCAACTGATTGTTCACACTCTTATTGACATGTCCAGACACCATGAGGGTAATGACATAAATCATCTTGTGGTTTTGGATCATATCTCATGTGAATTGCTTCATTATCTATCATTTCTTGGTGATATTCCCAGCCACTATTAGAATAATGACTTGAATCATTTTGTGGTGGTGAAAAATATCCCATGTGATTCTCTTGCTCATCTTGTGGTTCTGAAGCATATCTCCATTGATTGGAGTGCTCAGAATTTGTATTTTCTTGGTGATATTCCCAGCCATCATTAGAAATTGGTTATGGTGGATAATATCCCATAAAATCTGTTTGATTATAAGATGAGTTGAACTCCATTTGAATTTTGTAAAACACATCACCAATGAAAATTAAAATTTACGTCACAGAGAAGAATTTCTTAACGAGGCAATAACTCAAACACCTTGGTGTCAGTTTAAAATAGAAAACAAAAACAAAGAAAATGCTTCATCTAGACTTCTCACCCACTTAATCATTGTCGATCTATATCAATCTCCGGCAACGACGCCAAAAATTTGATGAGGAAAAAATGATTCCACACAAACTCACCGGCAAGTGTACCGGGTCGTATCAAGTGGTAATAACTCACAAGAGTGAGGTCGATCCCACAGGGATTGATGGATCAAGAAACTTTAGTGAGGTGATTAGTTTAGTCAAGCTAACAGTGTTGAATTGGATGAAATTGAAGTGACAGAAAGGAAATTGCAAGGAATTTTAAAATACAGAAAGTAAATTATAGTGAAAGTAAAGTGCAGAATGTAAATTAGCTGAAGCTTAAATGACAAGAAAAGTAAAATTGCATTAGATCTAACTAGCAGGAAGTAATTGACAGAACCTTAAAGAACAAGGAATGTAAATTGCATCAAATGTAAAGGGGGCTGGGTGCTGGAAAATTAAATGAAAGTAGTAAATCAAAACTCAGAGCAATTGTAGAAGATTAAAATTGCATGAAAGTAAATTGGAAGCAATGGGAACAGAAAATTTAAACTCAAGCTCAATGTAAACTGAGTTGAAAAATTACAGAAGAAGAAATTACAGCAGAGAGGTGTAAGAAATGGAAATTGCATAAAGCTGAATTGAATTCTAAAATGTAGAGAGTGTTTTATTCTATCCTACTCCTACTCCTACTCTTATTGCTCTCTAGCAGAGCCAGCCTTTTTTTTATGAAATGAAATTGATGCCTTTAAATAGGCTTTACAAAATGAAAATGAAATTGAAATTGAAAACAAATTACAATTTAAATGAAATTCCTATTCTAACTATCTCTTGTGCATTTGAGTGATGATAATGGGCTTTGCTTACTTTGGATTTGAAGAAGAGTGGATCCGGATGGCTTGGTTCAAGTGGCATGGGTCTGGGTGCATTTGGTTCCCTCCCAGGGAAGCGCTCCGTTTGGAAAGTGAACACCCAGTTCACTTTTCCAAGGCATGCCTTTGGTGCTCCCTTGGTGTGCCTTCGTTGCTAGCGTTCACTTAGTGAACTTCACGTTCACTTATTGAACATTGTTCCTTGTGGGTGGCTCTTCTTAGTCCGCGCTATTCTTTCCTTGGCTCTCTCTCTTCGAAAACATTCACTTTAGTGAATGTGACATTCAATTTTTTGAACGCTAGCTTCCTTTGGTTGCTTCTTTTGTGTGCTTTAGTCGTGCGTATTGCTCCCTTGGCCCATTATGCCCGAAAACGTTCACTTAGTGAACGTGGCGTTAACTTTTTGAGTGCTACCCTTTTTGCTGAGCCTTCCTTGGTTGGTTTTTAGGCCATAAAGATGCCTATCCTTGTGCTTTAATTTCATGCCAAATATAGATTGTTATACATCGTTGGAAATCTCTGAATGTCAGCTTTCTAACGCAAATGGAAGCGCATCAATTAGACACTTGTAGCTCATGTTATGGTCCTTTGAAGAAGGCATGGTCACATTGTTTTGGAGGCAGAAAAAGTTCAATTTAGTGAACGCTGCATTGGAGGCAAAAGTTAACACCGGCTTTTGAGACCCAACCCTAATGTTCACTCCAAACTATTATATATCGTTGGAAAGCTCTGGATGACCACTTTCCAATGCATTTAAGAGCGCATCATTCCAACCTTTACAGATCAAGTTATCCTCCTTGGAAGGTGAAGAGGTCAGCTGGCCTTACTGTAGGTTGATACTATGTTCATCTTTGCACTTTCGGGGTAAGTTTTCTCCATCAGATTTAGTGTGCACCATGCAGTGGCATATATGCTGGGAAATCTCTGGATTCCTACTTTCCAATGCCACTAGAATCACCTCATTTGGAGTTTTGTAGCTCGAGTTATTCTTGTTCGAGTGTAAAGAGGTCAGGGTTGCTAATCCTCTTTGCTCCTCCTTGAGTCTATTTCCACTCTTTTTCCACCTTGGGGTTGTGATTCTTCTTTTAGTGCTTTTATTGCTCCTTCTCCTTCATATTTTCACCTATCATCAACCAAACAAATACATCAAAGCCTTGGCATAATCATCAAATCTTGCATCATTCATATTATCAACTAAATCTTGCAAGAAATCTAATGAAAATGCATAAAATTACCAATGTTTGATTGAATCAAGACAAGCATAAAATTCTCACTCAAACACTTACTTATTGCCAAAAAATGTGTGAAAACCAAGTGAAAACTAATGAAATAGGCTTGTGAAACTAGCCTAAGATGACTTGTCATCAGTAACACAGAGGTGGTGAGGCATTACAACCTCTAAAATAAAATATGTACATATAATAGTAGAAAGAATATAATAAACTAGGAGCCTTGAAAAATACAGGAAATAAAAATCGTGAATAAAAAGCGCAACACTCTGGAAATGGAATAACTTGCGTGTGAAGAAAACTATATCAATTAAACATAAAATAATAAAAGTAGGAATAGAGAGCCAAAGATACAAAATTACAAGCTCCTAACTCAGCCTGTGAAGTCAAGACTGGTCGGAGAATACTTACTCACACACACACACACACATAGATATATATACATACATATCCAAAACCTAAACGTACATAAACAAAATCCTGTCTCTCCATAAACCTCTAAGAGGATAAAAAGAACAAGTTATCTGGAGAGTAAGCTAAGTACATATATATACATACATCACTGTATAACAAAATAGCCCAGTAACCACTTTGCTTCAGGAGCCCAGACGCCTAATGAGACGCCTCTCGACCTGCATCTGAAAAACAACAACATAGTATAGAATGAGAACCGGAGGTTCTCAGTATGGTAAAGGTGCCACACACATAATATATAAGGCACTGAGAATGCCAGAGGCAATCCTAGAATGCCGACACTCGGATTATAGAGCTTAAAGTATTAAACAGGAGCCATAAAAAGGTGGTTTTCTAAGAGTATCTAAACCTAACTTAACTTAACCTTAAAATCTAAGTCCCATACTGATATTCCATCACACCTCTATCTCCGTCAGCATTTCACGGACAAATAAGCAGATAAAGACAAGCACAAGAAGGTTACAAATACTGCAGGTAACACATATACATTTAACATGGCAAGTACACTTAGGCACACGCAATTAATGCACAAACAAGTAATTCAAGTAGTATGCATATGATGCATGCTTCTCCTATGGCTGATAAGGATCATCTGTCGGTTATCCAGCCAACCCGACAAGTCCGAAAACCGTAGATTGTCCCCCGACGTGCATCCCCAAGAGTCTATACATAGCTTTTTCTCAAATAATCAATATTGCTCAATGGTGGTTACATTCCCGGGAATTTATAGTGCCCAGTCACACTTACGTCGTAGGGTCAACAGAGTATCGAGCTTTCAACCTGGTACACATGGTGGCAAGCCACGACACTTTATCTAGGGAATCTCATACCTCAGATTATTAAATAAATCAAGCCAAATTTTGTAGGTAATCTTTCATCAGAATATCCAGTCAAGTAACATATATGACTTATCCGTAACATCTCATAATCAATTCATCACTTTTCAACTTTACTTCACCTTCAAGTTATCCTCATTTCCTAACTTCATCTGATTATCAGGTTTAACACTATTATTTATGACCAATGGAATGAAAATAGAGGTTTAGTAGTTTAAAATAAGTTTTAAAAACCTTAAAAATCATGTTTGCTGGAACAGGTGCCAAGCGTACGCGTGGACGTACGTCCTTTTTAAAAGCAGCAGCAGATTACCAGAGAGCTGCAAACCTTGCAAATCTCAGCAGCATAACCACATATTTATCATCCAATTTTCCGACGGGCATAATTCAATCGTTTTAAATTATTTTCCTTCAGTTCTTCAAATGGCATAAACATCACGAACCCAATTTTAATTTTAAAACAAGTTAGGAACAAATTGAAGGTCTGGAAGCCAAGTTATGCCTCGCCGAAATTCAGCCAAAAATCAACCTTTGCAAAAATATTCAAACCTCAATTTTCAATCAAAACTCCATTCCATTCCTTGTTAAATATGCCAAATCTAACACCATAAACCAATAGCAAGACTCAACACAACTTTACAGCATTTATTAAGTAAATAATTTTATTTCTCAATAATTCCTTCAAGCTTCCATTCAATGTTCTTGTAAGCATGTAAATAACCAATCAACCACATTTTCTTCCCACTCCTTAATTGAACAGCTTGGCATTCTTCTGTTATCTGTTTAGATAGCTGCTATTTTGTCTGATTCAATTGTGCTTCCATATTCTTGTTAGCATTTTTAGTGTCTTGGATCATCTCTTTAAATTCTGCGAACTATTTTTTTATAATAAGCAATTGCTGATTGAGTTCAGCAACTTGTTCTTGAGGACTAAGTTCAGTGGGTACTACATTAGCCTCTTCTTTCATGGAAGTCTCACCACTTGAGTACAGGTGCTGATTTCTGGCAACTATATCAATGAGCTCTTGAGCCTCTTCAATTGTCTTTCTCATATGTATAGATCCACCAACTGAGTGGTCTAGAGACATCTGGGCCTTTTCTGTAAGCCCATAGTAGAAGATGTCTAACTGCACCCATTCTAAAAATATTTCAGAGCGGCATTTTCTTAGCATCTCTCTGTACCTCTCACAGGCATTATAAAGAGATTCATTATCCTCTTGTTTAAAGCCTTGGATGTCTAGCCTTAGCTGTGTCATCCTTTTTGGAGGGAAATATTGATTCAGGAATTTGTCTGATAACTGTTTCCATGTTCTTATGCTTGCTGTGGGTTGGTTATTTAACCACCTCTTAGCTTGATCTTTTACAGCAAATGGAAACTGTAACAATCTGTAGACATCCTAATCTACTTCCTTATCACGTACTGTGTCAGCAATTTGTAAGAACTATGCCAGAAACTCAGTAGGTTCTTCCTGTGGAAGACCGGAATACTGGCAATTTTGCTGCACCATAATAATGAGCTGAGGATTTAGCTCAAAACTGCTTGCTCTGATGGGAGGTATACAGATACTACTCCCATAGGAAGCATTAGTGGGGTTAGCATATGACCTCAGAGTCCTTCTGGACTGTTCATTCCCACTTAGGTCTATGATGGAAAAAATAAAATATTTTTGTTTTTATTTTATTTAATTAAGTATAACCGAATTAAAAAGGAAATAAGATAAAATAAGATAATTGAAAAGTAAAATATAAGTTTCGAAAAGAAAAAATAAAAATAAAAATTTGAATACTAAAATGACTAATTAATTAAAAAGATTTGAAAAATTTTGGATATGATTTTTGAAAAATGAAAAGAGGGAAAGTGGTTAGGAAGTTTTGAAAAAGATATGTCTTAAAATTAAAGATACTTGTAAGAAAATAAATAAATAAAAGAGAATATACAAAAAAATATGATTTTAAAATTTTAAAGATTGACACTTTCTTAACAAGGAAACACAAACTTAAAATTTTTCAATCAAGATAATAAAATAGGACAAGTAATTCGAAAATTATGTCTAAAAGGAAAAATATTTTGAAAATTTTTTTAAAAGATTTTCAAATTTTGAAAATTGAAAATTGAAATTTGAAATAAAATAAGATAAGATTTTGAAAAAGATACGATTTTTTTGAAAAAGATTTGAATTTTGAAATTTTAAAACTAAGATAAGATAGAATAAAAAAATTAGAATAAAAATCTGAATTTTTAAAAGAAAACTTTGAATTTCAAGATGAACACCAAGAACACTTTGAAGATCAAGATGAACAACAAGAACAAATTTTGAAAATTTTTAAGGAAATAAGGACACAAAGGACACCAAACTTAAAAATTTTTATATTTTGGACACTAATAATTCGAAAATGCACAAGAAAAATAAGGAAAGACACAAAACAAGAAAGACTAAAGATCAAACAAGGAAAATAAACAAGAACAACTTGAAGATCAATAAAGAACTAAGAACATGTAATTTGAAAAATTGAAAGAAAAATAAAAAGAACGCAATTGACACCAAACTTAAAATATGAAACTAAACTCAAACAGAAGACTAAATTATGAAGTTATTGGTTTTAAAAGTTTTCGAAAATAATTTAGAAAAAGAAAATAAAGATTCTAAAATTTTAACCAAAAACAATAATAGAAGACTCAATTTTAGTGACTCTAAACCAAAATGATAAATTTTTCCTAATCTAAGCAACAAAATAAACTGTCAGTTGTCCAAACTCGAACAATCCCCGGCAACGGGGCCAAAAACTTGGTGCATGAAATTGTGATTACACTTTTCACAACTCCGCACAACTAATCAGCAAGTGCACTGGGTCGTCCAAGTAATACCTTACGTGAGTAAGGGTCGATCCCACGGAGATTGTCGGCTTGAAGCAAGCTATGGTTATTTTGTAAATCTTAGTCAGGAGATTAATGATAAGAGTGATTGTATGTATGAAAATAAATAACATAAAATAAATAGTACTTGTGGTTCAGTGATGAGAAACAGGCTAAGGTTCCCGAGATGCTCTGTCATCTGAATATCTGCTTTCCTACTGTCTTCTTTTCCAAACACGCATGGTTTCCTTCAATGGCAAGGTGTATGATCCTCTCGGATGAAAACTACCAGGTACGATCTCTGCACGGCTAATCAACTGTCAGATTTCTTGTCTCGGATGAAAAATACCATGTACAAGGTTTAGACTTTCCGGATCCCAGGAATGCTGCCAATTGGTTCTAGCCTGTACCACGAAGGTTCTAACCTCCGGACTCGGTCCGTCGATTAGAAACCCAAGAGATATGCACTCAAGCTGTCCCCCAATGACTATGTTGAGCTCACATAGAATGAAAGTGGTTGTCAGGCACGCGTTCATAGAATTGAGAATAATGATGAGTGTCACGGATCATATCATTCTCTAGATTGAAGTACGAGTGAGTATATTAGAATAGAATCAAGTGTGATTGAATAGAAAATAGTAGTAATTGCATTAATCCATTGAAACACAGCAGAGCTCCTCACCCCCACGTATGGAGTTTAGAGACTCATGCCGTAGAAGATACAATATGAGGTGTAAAATGTCATGAGTTACAAAATGAATCTCTAAAAGTAATTTTTATACTAGACTAGTAACTTAGGTTTACAGAAAATGAGTAACTAAGTACAGATAGTGCAAAAATCCACTTCTGGGACCCACTTTGTGAGTGTTTGGGCTGAGCTTTCAAGCTTTCACGTGCATATGGCTCAAGTTGGAGTTAAATGCCACCCTGGGTGCCAGAATGGGCGGAAAACGCCAAGAAATGTGCCAGTTCTAGCGTTTTACACCAGAAAGTTTTTGGCTGGCTTTTAATGCCAATTTGGGCCATCAAATCTCATGTAAGGTATGGACTATTATATATTGCAAGAAAGCCCAAGATGTCTACCTTCCAACGCATTTGAGAGCGCTCCAATTGGGCTTCTGTAGCTCCAAAAAATCCACTTCGAGTGCAGGAGGGTCAGAATCCAACAGCATCTGCAGTCCTTTTTCAGGCTCTGAATCAGATTTTTGCTCAGATCCCTCAGTTTCAGACAGAAAATACCTAAAATTGTAGAAAAATACACAAACTCATAGTAAAGTCCATAAATGTGAATTTTGAATAAAAACTAATAAAAATATAATAAAAATTAAATAAAACATACTAAAAACTATGTAAAAACAATGCCAAAAAGGGTATAAATTATCCGCTCATCAAAAGGCTTGTCACCTTCCGGTGGAGGTGGAACACAAGGCATACTGGGCGGTGAAAGAATGCAACTTAGGATTGGGGGGAGCTGGAACTGAAAGGAAATTGCAGTTGCAACAATTGGAGTGCCTCGGACTAGAAGCATATGAGAACTCAAGGCTCTACAATGAAAAGGTGAAGGCGGTACATGACAAGAATATCAAGAGAAGAGAGTTTATAGCTGGGGATTTAGTCTTCCTCTATAACTCAAGGCTGAGACTCATGCCAAGCAAGTTGTGATCAAAGTGGGAAGGACCCTACAATGTGGAGAAGGCTGAGTGATGAGCGGATAATTTATACGCTTTTTGGCATATTTTTAGTATGTTTTTAGTAGAATCTAGTTACTTTTAGGGATGTTTTCATTAGTTTTTATGTTAAATTCACATTTCTGGACTTTACTATGAGTTTGTGTGTTTTTCTGTGATTTCAGGTATTTTCTGGCTAAAATTGAGGGACTTGAGCAAAAATCAGATTCAGAGGTTGAAGAAGGACTGCTGATGCTATTGGATTCTGACCTCCCTGCACTCAAAATGGATTTTCTGGGGCTACAGAACTCAAAATGGCGCGCTTCGAATTGCGTTGGAAAGTATACATCCAGGGCTTTCCAGAAATATATAATAGTCCACACTTTGCCCAAGTTTAGATGACGCAAACTGGCGTTCAATGCCAGCTCTCTGCGCAATTCTGGCGTCCAGCGCCAGAAATAAGTTGCAAAGTGGAGTTCAACGCCCAAACTGGCACAAAAGCTGGCGTTCAACTCCAAGAATGACCTCTCCACGTGTAGACTTCAAGCTCAGCCCAAGCACACACCAAGTGGGCCCCGGAAGTGGATTTATGCATCAATTACTTACTTCTGTAAACCCTAGTAACTAGTTTATTATAAATAGAACTTTTTACTATTGTATTAGACATCTTTGGATTATCTTTTGAACTATTGATCACGTTTGGGGGCTGGCCATTCGGCCATGCCTGGACCTTCATTACTTATGTATTTTCAATGGTAGAGTTTCTGCGCTCCATAGATTAAGGTGTGGAGCTCTGCTGTTCCTCAAAGATTAATGCAAAGTACTACTGTTTTCTATTCAATTCATCTTATTTCGCTTCTAAGATATTCATTCGCACTTCAACCTGAATGTGATGAACGTGACAATCATCATCATTCCCTATGAACGCGTGCCTGACAACCACTTCCGTTCTACATTAGATTGAATGAGTATCTCTTAGATCTCTTAATCAGAATCTTCGTGGTATAAGCTAGATTGATGGCGGCATTCATGAGAGTCCGAAAAGTCTAAACCTTATCCGTGGTATTCCGAGTAGGACTCTGGGATTGAATGACTGTGACGAACTCCAAACTCGCGAGTGCTAGGCATAGTGACAGACGCAAAAGGATAGTAAATTCTATTCCAGTATGATTGAGAACCTCCAAGATGATTAGCCATGCAGTGACAGCGCATCAGACCATTTTCACAGAGAGAAATAGGATGCAACCAACGACAAGGGTGATGCCTCCAGACGATTAGCCGTGCTGTGACAGAGCATTTGGACCATTTTCCCGAGAGGATTGAAAGTAGCCATTGGCACCGGTGACATCCTTACATAAAGCCAGCAATAGAGAGGAGTAAGACGGATTGGATGAAGACAGCAGGAAAGTAGAGGTTCAGAGGAATGAATGCATCTCCATACGCTTATCTGAAATTCTCACCAATGATTTACATAAGTATTTCTATCCTTATTTTAGTATTAATTTTGAAAACTCCATAACTATTTTATATCCGCCTGACTGAGATTTACAAGGTGACCATAGCTTGCTTCATACCAACAATCTCCATGGGATCGACCCTTACTCACGTAAGGTTTATTACTTGGACGACCCAGTGCACTTGCTGGTTAGTTATGCGAAGTTGTGAAGATATGTTTAGACCATGGTTCTGTGCATCCATTTTTGGTGCCATCGCCAGGGAATCAATTTCGAACAATAATTCACAACCTGAGTAACAATTTCGCATGTATCAAGTTTTTGGCGCCGTTGTCGGGGATTGTTCGAGTTTGGACAACTGACGGTACATCTTGTTGCTCAAATTAGGTAACTTTCTTTTTTTTTTCTTTTCAAAAAGTTTTCAAAAATCTTTAAAAAATTTCTCCTTTGTTTTTGAAAAAAAAAATGTTTTCAAAAATATATTTTTCTTCAAAATTTTTAAGAATGAATTCTAGTGTTTCATGAAGCAGGTTGAAGCCTGACTAGCTATAAAGCCATGTCTAAATTCTTTTGGACTGAGGCTTCCAAACCATCAGTATAGAGGCAAGTTACTTTGATAAGTAATGAGCAGTATATTCTCTGATGTTATATGCTAAAGCTTGGCTGGATATTAAGCCATGCCTAACCCTCAGATTGGAGCTTTAGACTAAGAATGCTAGATTCCTGGAATTCATATTTAAAATTTTGGAATCCTTATTTTTGTTTTTCAAATAATTTTCGAAAAAATACAAAAAAATTAGAAAATCATAAAAATCAAAAATATTTTTTGTGTTTCTTGTTTGAGTCTTGAGTCATGTTATAAGTTTGGTGTCAATTGCATGTTCATCTTGCATTTTTCGAAAAAATTCATGCATTCATAGTGTTCTTCATGATCTTCAAGTTGTTCTTGGTAAGTCTTCTTGTTTGATCTTTGCATTTGCATGTTTTGTGTCTTTTCTTGTTTTTCATATGCATTCCTGAATTCTATAAGTCTAAGCATTAAAGAATTCTAAGTTTGGTGTCTTGCATGTTTTCTTTGCATTAAAAATTTTTCAAAAATGTGTTCTTGATGTTCATCATGATCTTCATAGTGTTCTTGGTGTTCATCTTGACATTCATAGCATTCTTACATCCATTCATTGTTTTGATCCATAACTTTCATGCATTGCATCATTTTTCTTGTTTTTCTCTCTCATCATAAAAATTCAAAAAATCAAAAAAATATCTTTCCCTTTTTCTCTCTTAAAATTTCGAAAATTAGATTTGACTTTTTCAAAAATTTTTAAAATCTAGTTGTTTTTATGAGTCAAATCAAATTTTTAATTTAAAAAAATCTTATCTTTTTCAAAATCTTTTTCAAAAATCAAATCTTTTTTCAATTTTTTTTAGTTATTTTTGAAAATTTCAAAAATAATTTTAAAAAATCTTTTTCTTAATTTTACATCATATTTTCGAAAATAACATCATCAATTAATGTTTTGATTCAAAAATTTCAAGTTTGTTACTTACTTGTTAAGAAAGATTCAAACATTAAGTTCTAGAATCATATCTTGTGATTTCTTGTGAATCAAGTCATTAATTGAGATTTTAAAAATCAAATCTTTTTCAAAAACTAATTTCTATCATATCTTTTTAAAAATATCTTCTTATCTTACCTTTTTCAAAAAAGTGATTGTAAAATATCTTTTCTAACTTCCTAACTTCTTATCTTTTCAAAATTTGTTTCAACTAACTAACTAACTTTTTGTTTATTTCTTACCTTTTTCAAAACTACCTAACTAACTCTCTCTCTCTAATTTTCGAAAAAAATCTTCCCTCTTTTTCAAAATTTCTTTTTAATTAGACTAATTATTTTATTTTTTATTTGAATTTTCGAAAAACTACTAACCTTTTTCAAAAACTATTTTCGAAAATCACTAACTCTTTTTCAAAACTTATTTTCGAAAATTCTCTCCTCCTCTCATCCCCTTCTATTTATTTATTCATCTACTAACACTTCACTTCATCTCACATCTCTGCTCCTATCATCACCTTTGTGTTTGGATTCTTCATTCTTCTTCACCCCTATTCCTTTTCTTCTTCTACTAACAATAAGGAACCTCTTTACTGTGACATAGAGGATTCCTCTTCTTTTCTTTTTCTCTTCTCTTTCTTATGAGCAGGGACAAAGAAAAAGGCATTCTTGTTGAAGCTGATCCAGAACCTGAAAGGACTCTGAAGAGAAAACTAAGAGAAGCTAAATTACAACAATCCAGAGATAACCTTATTGAAAATTTCGAACAAGTAAAGGAGATGGCAGCCGAACCCAACAACAATAAGGCAAGGAGAATGCTTGGTGACTTTACTGCACCTAATTCCAATTTACATGGAAGAAGCATCTCCATTCCTACCATTGGAGCAAACAATTTTGAGCTGAAACCTCAGCTAGTTTCTCTGATGCAGCTGAACTGCAAGTTTCATGGACTTCCATCTGAAGATCCTTTTCAGTTCTTAACTGAATTCTTGCAGTTCTGTGATACTGTTAAGACTAATGGAGTAGATCCTGAAGTCTACAGGCTCATGCTTTTCCCTTTTGCTGTAAGAGACAGAGCTAGAATATGGTTGGACTCTCAACCCAAAGACAGCCTGAACTCTTGGGATAAGCTGGTCACGGCTTCCTTAGCCAAGTTCTTTCCTCCTCAAAAGCTGAGCAAGCTTAGAGCTGATGTTCAAACCTTCAGACAGAAAGAAGGTGAATCACTCTATGAAGCTTGGGAAAGATACAAGCAGCTGACCAAAAAGTGTCCTTCTGACATGCTTTCAGAATGGACCATCCTGGATATATTCTATGATGGTTTATCTGAGCTATCAAAGATGTCATTGGATACTTCTGCAGGTGGATCCATTCACCTAAAGAAAACGCCTGCAGAAGCTCAAGAACTCATTGACATGGTTGCTAATAACCAGTTTATGTACACTTCTGAGAGGAATCCTGTGAGTAATGGGACGCCTATGAAGAAGGGAGTTCTTGAAATTGATACTCTGAATGCCATATTGGCTCAGAATAAAATATTGACTCAGCAAGTCAATATGATTTCTCAGAGTCTGAATGGAATGCAAGCTGCATCCAACAGTACTCAAGAGGCATCTTCTGAGGAAGAAGCTTATGATCCTGAGAACCCTGCAATAGCAGAGTTAAAATACATGGGTGAACCATATGGAAACACCTACAATCCATCATGGAGAAATCACCCAAATCTCTCATGGAAGGATCAAAAGCCTCAACAAGGCTTTAATAATGGTGGAAGAAATAGGTTTAGCAATAGCAAGCCTTTTCCATTATCCACTCAGCAACAGACAGAGAATTCTGAGCAGAATCCATCTAGCTTAGCAAATTTAGTCTCTGATCTATCTAAGGCCACTGTGAGTTTCATGAATGAAACAATGTCTTCCATTAGAAATTTGGAAGCAAAAGTGGGCCAGCTGAGTAAAAGGATCACTGAAATCCCTCCTAGTACTCTCCCAAGCAATACAGAAGAGAATCCAAAAGGAGAGTGCAAGGCCATTGAATTAATTACCATGGCCGAACCCACAAGAGAGGAGAAGGACCTGAATCCCAAGGTGGAAGACCTCCTGGGACGTCCAGTGATCAATAAGGAGCTTCCATCTGAGGAACCTAAGGAATCTGAGACTCATCTAGAGACCATAGAGATTCCATTGAACCTCCTTATGCCATTCATGAGCTCTGATGAATATTCCTCTTCTGAAGAGAATGAGGATGTTACTGAAGAGCAAGCTGCCAAGTTCCTTGGTGCAATCATGAAGCTAAATGCCAAATTATTTGGTATTGAAACTTGGGAAGATAAACTTCCCTTGTTCACCAATGAACTAAGTGATCTGGATCAACTGACATTGCCTCAGAAGAGACAGGATCCTGGAAAGTTCATAATACCTTGTACCATAGGCACCATGATCTTTAAGGCTCTGTGTGACCTTGGTTCAGGAATAAACCTCATGCCCCTCTCTGTAATAGAGAAACTGGGAATCTATGGGGTGCAAGCTGCTAAAATCTCATTAGAGATGGCAGACAATTCAAGAAAATAGGCTTATAGACAAGTAGAGGACGTGTTAGTAAAGGTTGAAGGCCTTTACATCCCTGCTGATTTCATAGTCCTGGATACTGGAAAGGAAGAGGATGAATCCATCATCCTAGGAAGACCTTTCCTAGCCACAGCAAGAGCTGTGATTGATGTGGACAGAGGAGAATTGATCCTTCAATTAAATAAGGACAACCTTGTGTTTACAACTCAAGGATCTCTCTTTGCATCCATGGAGAGGAAGCAGAAAAAGCTTCTCTCAAAGCAGAGTCAACCAAAGCCCCCACAGTCAAACTCTAAGTTTGGTATTGGGAGGCCACAACCAAACTCTAAGTTTGGTGTCAAACCCCCATATCCAAACTCTAAGTTTGGTGTTGGGAGGTCTCAACAAAGCTCTGCACATCTCTGAGGCTCCATGAGATCCCACTGTCAAGCTATTGACATTAAAGAAGCGCTTGTTGGGAGGCAACCCAATGTTTATTTATCTAATTTTATTTTTGTTTTTCATGTTTTCTTAGGTTCATGATCATGTGGAGTCACAAAATAAATGAAAAATT
Source organism: Arachis hypogaea (assembly GCF_003086295.3). NCBI lineage: Eukaryota > Viridiplantae > Streptophyta > Magnoliopsida > Fabales > Fabaceae > Arachis > Arachis hypogaea. Next base: position 55,015,570 of record NC_092049.1, read on the forward strand.
TAGAAACAGAATCAAAAACAGCGGAAGAAAAATCACACCCTGGAGGAAGCACCTGTCTGGCGTTGAACGCCATAACAGAGCATGGTTCTGGCACTGAACGCCCAAAATGGGCAGCATCTGGGCGCTGAACGCCAGAATTGCACCCTGGAGAAGAGCTGGCGCTGAACGCCCAGAACAAGCATGGTTCTGGCGTTCAACGCCAGAAATGGGCAACAAATGGGCGTTCAACGCCCAAAATGGGCACCAACCTGGCGCTGAATGCCCAGAGTTGTGTGCAAAGGTATTTTACATGCCTAATTTGGTGCAAGGTTGTAAATCCTTGAACACCTCAGGATTTGTGGACCCCACAGGATCCCCACCTACCTCAACTCAATTCTTCTCACCCCTCTTTCACACAATCCCATAAACACTCTTCCCCAAAACCCTTCACCAATCACCTCAATCTTTCTTCCCCATCACCTCTTCACCACTCACATCCATCCACTCTTCCCCATAAACCTACCTCATAAACTCCACCTACCTTCAAAATTCAAAATCAATTTCCCACCCAACCCACCCTAAATGGCCGAACCTAACACCCCCTCCCTTCCCTATATATAGCCCTCCATTCTTCATCATTTTAACACAACACAACCCTCTCTTCCCCTTCTTGGCCGTGACACATCTCTCTCTCCCTCTTCTCCATTTCTTCTTCTTCTTCTTCATCTAATTCTTTATTTTCTTGCTCGAGGGCGAGCAATATTCTAAGTTTGGTGTGGTAAAAGCATAAGCTTTTTTTTTTCCATTACCATTGATGGCACCTAAGACCGGAGAATCCTCTAGAAAAGGGAAAGGGAAAACAAAAACTTCCACCTCCGAGTCATGGGAGATGGAAAGATTCATCTCCAAAGCTCAACAAGACCACTTCTATGTGATGTAGCCAAGAAGAAGGTGATCCCTGAGGTCCCTTTCAAGCTCAAGAAGAATGAGTATCCGGAGATCCGACATGAAATCCAAAGAAGAGGTTGGGAAGTTCTAACAAATCCCATCCAACAAGTCGGCATCCTAATGGTTCAAGAGTTCTATGCCAATGCATGGATCACCAAGAACCATGATCAATGTAAGAACCCGGATCCCAAGAATTATATTACAATGGTTCGGGGGAAATACTTAGATTTGAGTCCGGAGAATGTGAGGTTGGCGTTTAACTTGCCTATGATGCAAGGAGATGAGTGCCCCTACACTAGAAGGGTCAACTTTAATCAAAGGTTGGACCAAGTCCTCATGGACATATGTGTGGAAGGAGCTCAATGGAATATTGACTCCAAAGGCAAGCCGGTTCAACTAAGAAGGTTGAACCTCAAGCCTGTGGCTAGAGGATGGTTGGAGTTCATCCAACGCTCCATCATCCCCACTAGCAACCGATCTGAAGTTACTGTGGATCGGGCCATCATGATCCATAGCATCATGATTGGAGAAGAAGTAGAGGTTCATGAAGTCATCTCCTTTGAACTCTACAAAATAGCCGAAAAGCCCTCTCCTGGGGCAAGGCTAGCTTTTCCTAATCTTATCTGCCATCTATGTTACTCAGCTGGAGCTTCCATAGAAGGAGACATTCACATTAAGGAAGAGAAGCCCATCACTAATAAAAAGATGGAGCAAGCAAGAGAGCCCATTCATGGAGCTCAAGAGACGCAGGAAGCTCATCACCATGAGATCCCGGAGATGCCTCATATGCATTTTCCCCCACAAAACTATTGGGAGTAAATCAACACCTCCCTAGGAGAATTAAGTTCCAACATGGGACAACTAAGGGTGGAACATCAAGAGCACTCCATCATACTTCATGAAATAAGAGAAGATCAAAAAGCAATGAGGGAGGAGCAACAAAGACAAGGAAGAGACATAGAAGAGCTCAAGGACATCATTGGTTCCTCAAGGAGGAAATGCCACCATCACTAAGGTGGACTCATTCCTTGTTCTTACTTTCTCTGTTTTTCGTTTTCTCTATGTTAAGTGCTTATCTATGTTTGTGTCTTCATTACATGATCATTAGTAGTTAGTAACCTTGTCTTAAAGTTATGAATGTCCTATGAATCCATCACCTCTCTTAAATGAAAAATGTTTTAATTCAAAAGAACAAGAAGTACATGAGTTTTGAATTTATCCTTGAACTTAGTTTAATTATATTGATGTGGTGACAATGCTTTTTGTTTTCTGAATGTATGCTTAAACAGTGCATATGTCTTTTGAAGTTGTTGTTTAAGAATGTTAAATATGTTGGCTCTTGAAAGAATGATGACTAGGAGACATGTTATTTGATAATCTGAAAAATCGTAAAAATGATTCTTAAAGCAAGAAAAAGCAGCAAAGAACAAAGCTTGCAGAAAAAAAAAAAATAGGCGAAAAAAAATAGAAAGGAAAAAAAAAAAGCAAGCAGAAAAAGCCAAAAGCTCTTAAAACCAAGAGGCAAGAGCAAAAAGCCAATAACCCTTAAAATCAAAAGGCAAGGGCAAATAAAAAGGATCCCAAGGCTTTGAGCATCAGTGGATAGGAGGGCCTAAAGGAATAAAATCCTGGTCTAAGCGGCTAAACCGAGCTGTCCCTAACCATGTGCTTGTGGCGTGTAGGTGTCAAGTGAAAACTTGAGACTGAGCGGTTAAAGTCAAGGTCCAAAGTAAAAAAAGAGTGTGCTTAAGAACCCTGGACACCTTTAATTAGGGACTTTAGCAAAGCTGAGTCACAATCTGAAAAGGTTCACCCAATTATGTGTCTGTGGCATTTATGTATCCGGTGGTAATACTGGAAAACAAAGTGCTTAAGGCCACGGCCAAGACTCATAAAATAGCTGTGTTCAAGAATCATCATACTGAACTAGGAGAGTCAATAACACTATCTAAACTCTGAGTTTCTATAGAAGCCAATCATTCTGAACTTCAATGGATAAAGTGAGATGCCAAAACTATTCAAGAGGCAAAAAGCTACAAGTCCCGCTCATCTGATTGGAGCTATGTTTCATTGATAGTTTGGAATTTATAGTATATTCTCTTCTTTTTATCCTATTTGATTTTCAGTTGCTTGGGGACAAGCAACAATTTAAGTTTGGTGTTGTGATGAGCGGATAATTTATACGCTTTTTGGCATTGTTTTTAGTATGTTTTTAGTAGAATCTAGTTACTTTTAGGGATGTTTTCATTAGTTTTTATGTTAAATTTACATTTCTGGACTTTACTATGAGTTTGTGTGTTTTTCTGTGATTTCAGGTATTTTCTGGCTGAAATTGAGGGACTTGAGCAAAAATCAGATTCAGAGGTTGAAGAAGGACTGCTGATGCTGTTGGATTCTGACCTCCCTGCACTCAAAATGGATTTTCTGGAGCTACAGAACTCAAACTGGCGCGCTTCCAATTGCGTTGGAAAGTAGACATCCAGGGCTTTCCAGAAATATACAATAGTCCATACTTTGCCCAATTTTAGATGACTCAAACTGGCGTTCAACGCCAGCTCTCTGCCCAATTCTGGCGTCCAACGCCAGAAACAAGTTGCCAAGTGGAGTTCAATGCCCAAACTAGCACAAAAGCTGGCGTTCAACTCCAAGAATGACCTCTCCATGTGTAGACTTCAAGCTCAGCCCAAGCACACACCAAGTGGGCCCCGGAAGTGGATTTATGCATCAATTACTTACTTCTGTAAATCCTAGTAGCTAGTTTATTATAAATAGGACTTTTTACTATTGTATTAGACATCTTTGGATTATCTTTTGATCTATTGATCACGTTTGGGGGCTGGCCATTCGGCCATGCTTGGACCTTCATTACTTATGTATTTTCAACGGTAGAGTTTCTGCACTCCATAGATTAAGGTGTGGAGCTATGCTGCTCCTCAAAGATTAATGCAAAGTACTACTGTTTTCTATTCAATTCATCTTATTTCGCTTCTAAGATATTCATTCGCACTTCAACCTGAATGTGATGAACGTGACAATCATCATCATTCCCTATGAACGCGTGCCTGACAACCACTTCCGTTCTACATTAGATTGAATGAGTATCTCTTAGATCTCTTAATCAGAATCTTCGTGGTATAAGCTAGATTGATGGCGGCATTCATGAGAGTCCGGAAAGTCTAAACCTTGTCCGTGGTATTCCGAGTAGGACTCTGGGATTGAATGACTGTGACGAACTCCAAACTCGCGAGTGCTGGGCGTAGTGACAGACGCAAAAGGATAGTAAATTCTATTCCAGTATGATCGAGAACCTCCAAGATGATTAGCCATGCAGTGACAGCGCATCAGACCATTTTCACAGAGAGGAATAGGATGCAACCAACGACAAGGGTGATGCCTCCAGACGATTAGCCATGCTGTGACAGAGCATTTGGACCATTTTCCCGAGAGGATTGAAAGTAGCCATTGGCACCGGTGACATCCTTACATAAAGCCAGCCATAGAGAGGAGTAAGACGGATTGGATGAAGACAGCAGGAAAGCAGAGGTTCAGAGGAATGAATGCATCTCCATACGCTTATCTGAAATTCTCACCAATGATTTACATAAGTATTTCTATCCTTATTTTAGTATTAATTTTGAAAACTCCATAACTATTTTATATTCACCTGACTGAGATTTACAAGGTGACCATAGCTTGCTTCATACCAACAATCTCCATGGGATCGACCCTTACTCACGTAAGGTTTATTACTTGGACGACCCAGTGCACTTGCTGGTTAGTTATGCGAAGTTGTGAAGATATGTTTAGACCATGGTTCTGTGCATCCGTTTTTGGTTCCATCGCCAGGGAATCAATTTCGAACAATAATTCACAACCTGGGTAACAATTTCGCATGTATCACTGAGCCTTATGGAGTCTTCCACCTGAGTCATCCTTCAAGCCCCACCTTCTTCAAGGTGAATGGCCACCGCTTGAAGCTGTATCATGGTGAGAAGATGAAGAGCACCAAAGAGCTAGAGATCTTCCTCTTGAAGGATCCAGCACAAGAAGAGGACTAAGCTCATAGACCGTCCAACTTAAGGACGTTAAAGAAAAGTGCTAGGTAGGAGGCAACCCACCATGGTATGATATTCCCTTTTTATTAGTTTCATGCATTCATACTAGTGTTATTTCTAATTTTTGCATATTTACTTCTGCATAGAAAAAAAAGAGAGGCCTTCGACACGTACACCTCTATAACACGCACGCGTCCTTTGGTGGTTTGTATTTTTATGAAATTGAACAGAGAGTTGGGATGGAAACGTTCTGGAAGGGTGCATCGTGCACAAGCCAATCCATGCGTACGCATGGCGACGCTTGCATCTTCATCATTCCACGCGTAAGCGTCCATGACGCGCACGTGTGGGTGAAAATCGGCGTTATCTGGCTAATTAAACAGAGAGATGCGTGGCCATGGCGCTGGAATCATGCGTCTGGCATGACCAGTGATCACGCGTACGCGTGGGCAACGCTTATGCATCGCTTGAAACTTAATCAACCCACGCGTAAGCGTCATTAACGCGTATGCGTGGGTGTGCAAATCGGCGTAAATGGGTATTTTGAACAGAGAGTTCTGCGAGAGTAATGTTGGATTCGTGCATTTGGCACGAATAGCAGTCGCGCGTATGCGTGACCGACGCTTACGCGTCACCTGACTTCCAGCTGATAAACCCCGTTTTTAGGGTTTATCTCGTATGGATTTTGAGGATTTTGTCAATATTCTCTCTGACTTAATCATATAAAATGCATGCTTTTGTATTCCTTTCCCAATTTTGCTTCATGGATGAAAACATGCTTCTTTTACATTGAATTTTAGTGTGGGAAATCGTGATTCACACTTTTAACAATTCCACACAACTAACCAACAAGTGCACTGGGTCGTCCAAGTAATACCTTACGTGAGTAAGGGTCGATCCCACTGAGATTGTTGGCTTGAAGCAAGCTATGGTCATCCTTGTAAATCTCAGTCAGGCGGATTCAAATGGTTATGAGGTTTCGATAATTAAAAGATAAATAAAACATAAAATAAGATAAAGTTACTTATGTAATTCATTGGTGGGAATTTCAGATAAGCGTCTAGAGATGCTTTGTTGCTTCTGAACCTCTGCTTTCCTATTGCCTCCTTCCAACCATGCGTGCTTCCTTCCATGGCAAGCTGTAGGATCCTCTCAGTGAAAATGGTCCTTTACGGTTTCTGCACGGCTAATCAACTGTCTGATTTCTCGTCTCGAATGAAAAATACCAGGCACAACTACCACATGGCTAATCATCTGTCGGTTCCCGCTAGCGTCGGAATAGAATCCATTGATCCTTTTGCACACTGTCACTGCGCCCATCATTCGCAGGTTTGAAGCTCATCACAGTCATCCCTTCCCAGATCATACTCAGAATATCACAGACAAGGTTTAGACTTTTTGGATCCCAGGAATGCTTCCAATTGGTTCTAGCCTATACCACGAAGATACTAATCTCACGGACTCGGTCCATGTAATAGATACCCAAGAGATACTGATGAATGGGAATATTCTTATGCCAGTTAGAAACTAGCAATGAATCCGATCGTGAGTATAGTCTAACCAACACGCGAATACCGCATCAAACAATTCTAAAATCTATAACTGAGAGTATTAATCCCGGGTCATTCTCCCTAGGAATTGCCTTAGAATGCGCATCATTGATTAGGAAAGCTTTTATGGTTTTGAGAGTTGGTGCAAGAATTCAAGCTACCAAAGCAAACAACAATTAATTGAGATAAAAGCCTTGGCCAAGGGTAAGCATTGGAAGTTCCATCATTATAGTTTCCTTCAATTAAGATAAGAATTGATTATTGCTTCATTTAGTTAACCTCCTAACAATGGAGGAAAGTCAAGTGAGAGTAACTAACCTGAGTCACAAGTCATAGTCTCACCCTAAGGAAGTCTAGCTTTAGTGCACTCCAAGTCAATTAGCAACTTCTCAATTCATAATCTACAATTGATATCCATTATTCAAGTGTCTCTAATAACTCAACCCCTAAGCCAAGTAAGAGAAATCTACTCCATAGCTAAGGTTGTCATTATCACAAACAATTGGTAGGCAATTATAGAAAACATGATGCAATTGAGAGAAGAGAATTGAATTAATGCTATCTAATCCAAACAATCATCAACAATTAAAGAATTGAATGAAATTGCACAATTCATTAATCCAAATTCAAAGTAACAAAGTGAACCAAATCTAAATCTAAGAAACTGAATCAAAAGAGCATCAATTAAGAGTAGATCTACAACTTGTACCAAAGCAAAAGTGAATTAGCAATGGATCTCACCAAGAAATCAAAGGAGAATTACAATGGAAGAAGTGAAATCCTAGAGAGAAGTTGGAGTTTCTCTCTCTAAAACAAAATGTAACTAACTCCCTAAAATATCTAGAATTATGACTAATTGTCCCAACACTCCTAATCCTTGGTCTTCTTAAGCTTTTCCCTCCAAAATCTGCTCCAAAACAGGGCCTAGGGACCCCTCGAAATTGCTGGGCACGTGTTCCATTTAAAAAATCATGTGCGCACATCGACGCGTACGCGCACTGCACGCGTACGCGTCCCTGGGGTCTTTTGCGATTTGCGCGCAGGCATAAGGTTCACGCGAGCGTCATAAGGACTATGGCCCAGCCATATAAGCGCGCCGACTTCTCGCTCGGCTCCACTGTGCTGGCTCTGGATGAGCGCATCCACGCGTACGCGTACGGTGCACTGCGCGTGCATGTCCAAACTCCAATTCTTTAATTTGTTCCATGCTCCTTCCATTCATGCATGCTTCCTTCATTCCTCTTAGCCATTTTTGCCCTGTAACTTCTGAGATCACTTAACAAATGGATCAAGGCATCTAATGGTAATGGAGGAGGATTACAATATACCAATTTTAATGCCAAAGAAGCATATTTCCATCTAAGAGGTAAAATGGGGAAAGAACACAAAATCATGCAGTTTTATATGAATAAGTGTGGAAGATCATTGATAAAACCCTTATATTCTATACATGATAAACCCTAAAAACGGTGTTTATCAACCTCCCCACACTTAAAGTATAGCATGTCTTGATGCTAAAGGAAAGCAAAAGATCAAAGGACCACAAGGGCGTAGGACTTATGTGATGCAATCTACCTACATGAATGCAACTAAGGTGTATGCTACTATCCACTTGGCCAAGAGCAATTCAATCTTCCTAAAGTGCGTATTTATATGCCCATAGGGCAAGATGATGGTCAATGTATGAATTCTACCAATTCTAGTTATCGAAATGAAATATGCATAGCTTGCGTGAAGAACGCTCACGAGAGCCGGGAACAAGGAGTTGAGCTTCGAACCCCTCACCGGAAGTATTTGCACTCTATTCACTCGGCATATAGGGTTGATCACTCAATCCTCCACTACTTCATGCTTTTCCAAAATTTGTTTTTCTTCTAACAATCAACATATATTCCATATATGCATACAAGTATCATGAGGTCTTTTCTTTTGGTTGTAATGGGGCTAGGGTCAAGGTAAGGATGCATTTTCGGTCAAGTGAGCTTGAAATTTGAATCTTTTATAAGCCTAAACTTCCCACCTAACCTATGACATCCTATACAATTCTAAACAAACCTAACTACCCATTCTTCACTTTTTCACATACTCATGCTTTTTTTTTATCACAACACATATGCATTGATTTTATTGAGCTCCACTTTGGGCATTTTGTCCCCTTTTTATTACTTTTGTTTTCTTTTTCTTTTCTCTCTCTTTTTTTCTTTTTCTTTTGACAACTACATATATATTTTTTTTCTTTTTTTAATTTCTCATTTTTTTTTCAATAAAGTATCTACAAAAGTATCAATGCATATGGTTTTACATTTAATTAATACATGAGCATGTACCCAATTTCCAAATATAGAAATACAAAACAAAAACACCCTTTTCTCTCAACCAATGTCCGAAGTTTTCCCACACTTGAATGATACTCACACTCACTAGCCTAAGCTAATCAAAGATCCAAATAAAGGACATTTATTGTTTTCCACTTTAAGGCTTGTAATGTGCTAAAATTAAAGAACAAGTGGGTTAATCGTAGGCTCAAATTGGCTAACAATGGAAGATAAAAGGTAAGACTTTTTGGGTAAGTGAGCTACATGAAATGATGGCCTCAATCATATAAATGCATGAATACAAGGAATAATAGACATATAGAATTAAACAAATCAAAGATCACAATCGTAGGAAGAGAACAATTGCACACAAGAAGGGAAAATAAGTGGTTATAAGATGTAACCACACCATTAGTCTCAAAACTCACTTGCTTGTGTTCTTGGCTCAAAATCCATGTTCCAAAGTATATTCTTCAAACAAGCTAAGCATCAAAAGATTTTCATAATTGGTAAGGTTGCCCTAAAATTCTAGTTTTCTAAGAGAGAAGTCATTACTCTAACCAAGTGGATTTATTAAGAGATACTAATATGCAAAAGATGCAAAAATTGAAAAACCTAATATGCAATCTACTCTAGCTAAGAATAGAGATTTATTCAGCTTCTGAGTGTCTATCCTCTTCTTCTTTATCTCTTTCCTCATTATTGGTATCGGTGGATGTGGAAATTTCTGGTTCTTCCACAGGTGGTGCTAGGCAACTTAGAAGCTTCTTGACAAAAGCATATCGGCGTTGGTTACGCCGCTCATAACGGTCAATCTTCTTGTGGAGTTCCTCTATGCGTTTCATGGATGACTTTGGTGGTGCGGATGAGGTGGAGGGGATGCTCATGGGGATGGTGAAGTTTGGCTCCTCGGGTTCCGCCGGAGGGTAAAGATATCTCCCGTTGGGAACAACATCGCCTTCCACTGGGATCATGCCCTTCTATCCTTGATATCCCAGGGAACACTGGCTGCGGCGACTAAGTCGGTCACTAGAGCGGGAAAAGGTAGGTTCCCCTTAGCGTGGATGCGGCCCATAGATTGGCAGATAAGACGGGAAATATGCACCGGTCTCTCTGTGAGGACACACCAAACCAATAAGGCTAACTCGGCTGTGATAGATGAGCCATGGGTGCTTGAGAGCACATAGTGGGCTAGAATTTGGGCCCATGCTTGAGCCTCTCTAGTGAGAAAATATGCGGTGATGCCCTTGGGCCGGGGTCTCATCCTTCCTTGAATCCAGAATGATTCGGGTATAGCAATGACCTTGAGGATGGCATCCTAATCAAACGCATATTGGAACCGTGCCGACAAAATCTCTTGATAAGCGTCAATCCCTTCCGCTAATGGTCCGGTCTTAAGCACACTTTCAATAGCCTCCTCCGTGATGAAAACTTGCCTTTAGCACACAAATACCGATGTAAGAGAAGAGGAGTGGTAGTTAGTGTAGAATTCTACCACCCAGGATAAGTTTGCTTCCTGTGGCTTCCTCAATAGGAACTCCCATTGCCGCCGTTCGATGCGGGGCATGATAAGTGGAATGACATGAGCCGGAGGGGCTAGTAGAGGCTCCGCATGATAGTTCCTTGGTTTGATTAAGGGGTAGACAAGTTCGTAATAGCGGTTGGGAAACTTGTTTGGATCCCTTGCCGGATTGTCCTTTTCTAAAACTTCAATGTTGGCAACGCTCCTTGTCTTATTGGGGAGGGGCTTAGCTCTAGGTGCTTGTTGTGTTTTGCTAGTGTACCGTGAGGGTGCCTTCTTGGGCGCCTTTCCATTGTCTCTTTTGATCACCATCCTTGAAAAGAGGGAAAGATGGTGAAATTAAGCTCAAAGAGGCACAAAGAAAGAATAATCATGCAAGTGATAAAGCATAAAAGATCAGTAGCTTAGACACATGACAGCTGCAACATGAGACTAAGGCTATAATGAAAATCTTGGCTAATCACTAGCATGTGACGCATGAGTGGTATACGCATGCAAACAAGAAGCATGAGAAGCACACACTCTTAATCATCAATAACTAGAAGTGAGAGTTAGGGGATGAGCACGTAGGAATGAAATAAGAAATGGAGTAAGCTCAAGGCACATATGAACAAGCAAGTGAAAGAGAAAGAACACTAAGATAGAAAACACTAAGTTAAAGTAACTCCAAGAAGTCATGTGGGTCTTTCATCAAACACTTGGTGTGCATCCCTTGTTATGATGAAAATTGAGTAAGGGAGACAATGTAACATCCCATAGAGCATCATTAATCATCATACCACACCACAAATTACAAAATAAAGCAAGTAAATCAAACAAACTCATCAATGCAAGAGTAATATCCACTTGTAATACCCATAAGAAAATGAAAAGAAAGAGAGAAAGAAAATTCAACAAACAAAGAAAACATGAATGAAACTAACTAAGAAGAAGAGTAAGAAAATGTAACTAAGGGAAGGAAAAAGGAAAAGGAAAAGAGAAAAAAAAACAAGCAAGAGTGGAAATGAGGAGTACCTTGAGAGGAGGGAGAGAGATGGGGTATGGAGGTGAGAGAGAAAAGTAGTGAAGAGTAAGAGAGAGAAGAGGGAAAAGAGAGGTGTGGGTCCGCCGGAGGTGGTGGTTGCCACCGGAGGTGGCAGAGAAGGGGTGGTAGAGATGGTAAAAGAGGGTAGAAGTGAAGAGGAGGGATGGTCGTAAGAAGAGAGGAAGAAAATTGAAGAAGAGAGGCGCGCGCTAAAGTAATTGGTTCGCGGAACCGACGTGCGCGCCATGCACGCGTGCGCGTGCAGGGGCGAAAATCAGTAAGGGCGTGGACGCGCACGGTGCGCGGACGCGTGAAGTAGCAAAATATAGGTGTGCGCGCGAGCACCAGGTGCGCATGCGCGTGCATGTAAGTTGTGCCCTCAGCCTAGGTTGGGCACAACTTTGGCTCAACTCTCGGGAAAGAATACCAGAAAATAAAATTTGATGATCGACGCGGGCGCGCATGGTGTGCTTGCGCGTCAATCTGCAATATGATAGAGGTGCGCGTGCGCGCCTGGTGTGCGTACGCGTGAGTTGAACTGGGCCAGTGGCATGAAATTAGCCCAACCAGGGCACAACTCTCGGGAAGAATGGCCCAGGGTCGCAAATCGCAGTAGTGACGAGTATGCGGGTTGTGTGGAAAACAATCCAACACAAAACTCACCGGCAAGTGTACCGGGTCGCATCAAGTAATAATAACTCACGTGAGTGAGGTCGATCCCACAATGATTGAAGGATTGAGCAATTTTAGTTTAGTGGTTGATTTAGTCAAGAGAACAAGAGTTGATTTGAGTGATTTGTATCCAACAGAAGCTAAATTGCATGAAATTTAAAGGAAGAGGGGTAATTGACTGTAAATTAAAGGGCAAAGAAAGTAAAGAGCTGAATCTTAAAGTGCAAGTAATATAAATTGCAGAAGCTTAGATTGCAAGAAATGTAAATGACTGAAGCTTAAAGTGCAAGAAATGTAAATTGCTTGAATTATAAAAGGAATTGGGAATTGGGATTGCGAAAATTAAACAACAGAAAGTAAATTGCAATGAACAGAAGAATAAAGGATGAATTAAACTGAAATAAATCTCAAACAGAAAATTAATTTGGCTTGAAGAAGCTTCAACAGATGAACAGAAAGGAAATTCCAGATCTCAGGGATCAGGAGACTAGAAAACTAAGTCTAGATCTCACTACCTTCCTTGATCCAATTCAGAAAGCAATTACAAACAAATTAAAGATCAAAACAGTAAGGAAAGTAAATTCAAATTTCAATTCCTCAAATGCTGCAGTGAAAGAAACAAAGAGATCTTAAGGTGAGATTGAGACAGAATTTCCTCAATTCTCAACACCCAAGACTCAAGTGAAGCTTTGCAGAAAATAAAAATAAGAAACCCAGAGAGGAAGAGAATTCAATTCTCCTCCAAGATCCAAAATTAAAGTTACAGAAAGAAAAATTCTAAAAGGGGTAAAACTTCAAAAGTAAAAGTTACCGTCCATTCTAAATCAAACTAACTTCTATTTATACACTTCCTTCTAATGATCTTTAAGCCTTGAATTTGGGCCTTAGCCTTGATGGAATTGGATTGAAGATAGCCTCAGTTGATTGCTGTTGGACTTGAGAAGAAATCCGTAAGCAATTTGGACTTTGGAGCATTTACGTTTGAGTCAACGTTTGAGGCAAACTTTAACTCAAACGTTTGTGTTAAAATTATGCAGAACGGTGATTTTCTGTCACCCACGTTTGAGTTCATGTTTGAGGTCAAACGTGAGCTCAAACGTGTTCTCTCCAAGGCCATTTTGCAGCCAACGTTAAGTCCTCCTGGGTGTTGTTTTTAGCCAACGTTTGACCTCAAGTTTGAGGCAAACGATGGCGCAAACATTAAGTCCGTCTGGTGTATTTGTGAGCCAACATTTGACCTCAAGTTTGAGGCAAACGTTGGTGCAAACGTTGCTTCCTCCAGGGTTAGTTTTTGAGCCAACGTTTGACCTCAAGTTTGAGGCAAACGTTGGCGCAAACTTTGGCTTCTCCAAGGCTTGTTGTTGAACCAATGTTTGACCTAAAGTTTGAGGCAAACGTTGGCGCAAACTTTGGCTTCTCCAGGGTATAATTTTGAACCAACATTTGACCTCAAGTTTGAGGCAAACGTTGGCTTCTCCTGGGTTCTTCTTTAGCCAACGTTTGACCTCAAGTTTGAGGCAAACGTTGGCACAAACTTGAGCTCTTCCCAGGGTGGTTTTGCTGCCTTCATTTCCATTGCTGCCATCCCTTTCTTCAACCTTCCTCCAAGCCTTTTGGTCACCTGTCATCAATCAACAATTGCATTAAAGCTATGCTAAAATCATGAGACTTCTTATCATCCTTGACATATAAGCAATTATAGCACAAAACCTCATGAAAATGCATCAATTTACTCATGGTTGATTGAATCCAAATACACATGAATTTCCACCCAAATGGCTTACTTGTAACCCAAGAAAGTGTATAAAACCTATTAAAAGCAAGGAAAAAGGCTAGTAAAACTAGGCTAAGATGCCTTGGCATCACAACACTAAACTTAAATCTTGTTTGTCTCCAAACAAGCATCAAACATAAGAGAGAATGATATGAAACAGAGAAGCGTATATATCCTTATTGAGCATATAGTTGAATTCAGTCCATGGGATTTTTATGCAGACAATGGTGGTTCATTTATTGTTTGCTGTTACATAAGAGATGTTTCCTTAAAGGTTTACTAAGTTTGCTGCTATAAGGCTTTACTTTGGCTTGTTCCCTTGCTAACTTTTCCTTCTTTGTTTTGCTCAGAGAGGTTATTATTCTTTGAAGGCTTGGTGGCAAATGTTGCAGCAGCCTTTGGCTTAATTTTTTGCTCAACATTCCTTCACCACAGACACATGGCTCACCCTTTTCTTCCTAGGATTATTGATGCCCAGCATCTCTTTGGATAACTAAGTGTTCTGTAGCTAGGTTGCTCTTTATTGTGGACTTTCAGTTGGCAATCCCAAATCAGTTGATCTAAGTGGCCATGTTTTGAAATACTCCTCAGAACTTACTTGTCCAAGCATATCCTAATTCAAAAAAACCACAGGCATGTGTCCTAGGGTCCAAGCTATTGGTGCCTAGCCTTATTGTTTATTTTCTTTGCCACTTTTGGCTTTTTCTCTTCCTTTTTTCTTTCTGTTATTTCATTCTTAAGGGATCCTAAATGGTACAAGCCTTCATAACAACAAACCAGTTCACACTTCAAAGAACATATCATTATGCAGCATTTATTTTATGAACCATGCATTAAATCAACAAATACCACCACTGACTTTCATTCTCACTTTTGCAACATTGGATATTTACTTCCTAATTCAAACATTTCTCTTTTATTCAGGCGCATGGGAATCAAAACAAGATTCAAGCAAATGAAGGATGGCAAAAATTATACAGATCCAAGTATTTCTCAGCAAACATTCTCACTTGTATTTAATTGAACACTTCAGCAAGACATATAGGAATTTCCAAATTAATGTACTTCAAAGTAGCAAGGATGAAGTATCAATAGAACCTGTTGGAAATGTCTTCTCAGCTCTTTTTCTGTCATCATTATCTCTCCTTGTTGCATTTCCTTTGGACAATGATGCAGGTTCCCTCCACCGATTGAATGTTTTCCTGCATAATCCTCACAAGTTGCTTGTTTCTCAAGCCCTTAAGTAAATGGTTAGCTAATCACGACTTATTTGTGGGAATTTTGAACTTACTTTGGTGTGTGAACACCAAAATTAGTCCCTTGCCAAAGTTTCTTATGTATCAAGTTAACCATATGTGAAACCTTTTTGTCTTTGCTGAAGGTTATAACACTAATGACTAGAAAATAGACAATGGTTCAATGGTTTATCTGATTGCTTGGAGCTAGCAACCCTTTATACAGAAGGTGAGAATGTGTTTTTAAATGAGATTTTGGTGGAACACCAAACTTAGCATCCTTCATTCTCCCTTAAACTATTTTGGTGTGCAACACCAAACTTAGCTTCTTGCAATACAGATAAACCACTCAACCTTTTTATTAAATTAGCTATGAAGAGAAAATTACCTCAGTTTGGGTTGCCTCCCAACAAGCGCTTCTTTATTGTCACTAGCTTGACATCTTGTTCTTTGATCATGGAGGCTGAAAAGCATAGTGCCTTAGCTTTTCTCCTCTTACTGTGAACTTTCTTCCGGTCTCCTCTTTGATGATTTCTAGGTGTTCAAGTGAAAGGATCCGGTTCATAGTATAGTACTCAGATAATTGTGGAGACACCTTCATTGGTTGGGTGTTCAACATCACTTTATCCCCTGGTGAGAAGCCTTCAGTGGGGATTTTCTTGTTTCTCCACCCTTTTAGCCTCTTCTTCTTCTCTTCTTTCTCAGGAGATAATTCATGCCTTGGTGGTTCTTTATCTGGGGTGTTGAGTTTCTCATCTGGGGGTTTTGGATCTAGTTGCTCCTTGATTTCTTTGGTCTGTTGCACCATTTCTACTTCTTTCAAGCATGCATTTAGAAGTCTTGGAATTAACTCATTGACTGCCTCCTTCAGGCTTTGATATCTGGCTTTATCCTTCATACAATCTTCTTCTTGAGTGGGCTCATGCAGGGTTTTAAAAACATAGAATGCTAGGTGCTCATCATGCACTCTCAGCAATAATTCCCCTTTTTCAACATCTATCAATGTTCTGCCCGTAGCCAGGAAAGGCCTCCCCAGAATGATGGGAGTGTTAAAGTCCTCCTCCATATCCAGGATGACAAAATCAGCTGGGAGAAAGAATTCTCCACTTTTACCAGTACATTCTCTACAACTCCAAGTGCTTGCTGGATGGATTTGTTAGCCATTTGAAGGAGTATTCGTGTGGATTTCAGCTCACAAATTTGGAGTTTCCTCACTAGAGATAAAGGCATCAAGTTTATGCTTGCCCCAAGGTCACAGAATGACTTCTCAACTGTTATGTCTCCTATGGTGCAAGGTATATAAAAACTCCCAGGATCATCTTTCTTCTCTGGCAACTCTCTTTGGAGAATAGCACTACATTCCATTGTCATCTCAACAATTTGTCCTTCTTTTAGGGACTTTTTCTTTGTCAGCACTTCCTTCATAAATTTGGCATACACTGGCATCTGTTCAAGTACTTCTAAGAAAGGAATATTGATGCTGAATGTCTTGAATATGTCCAGGAACTTTGAGTATTTCTTATCCTCATTTTCTTTTTTGAACCTCTGAGGGTATGGAAGTTTGGGGACATATGGCTTCACCCCTTCCTTCTTCTCTTGTAGTTGTGGCTCAAGGATGTTCTTGTCTCTCTTTGAGCTTTTTGCATTCTTGGTCTTTCTATCCTCTTCACTTCTCTCTTCTGTCTCTTCTTGTGGAACTTCTCTATTGTGTTCTTCCTGATTGATGGCTTCCTTCTCCATAGTCTTCTTACTTCCCATTGTGATTGCCTTGCACTCCTCCCACTTTGTAGCCATTCCTTTGTTCCTTGGGTGTTCTTCAGTGGCATTGGGGAAGGTATTTGCTCTCTTCTCACTCATTTCTGAAATTTGCTTGGCCATTTGCTCCATATGCCTCTCAAGATTTCTAATTGAAGCTTCTTGGTTTTTGCTTGTTATGGCTTGATCTTTTCTTGCTGCTTCTTGATCTTGTCTGGCCATCTCTTGAGTTTTGATGAGTTTCTCTATTAATGTCTCTAGACTAGAGATTCTTTGAGAGTCTGGATTTGGTTGTGGTTGTGCGAGATGAGATGGTTGTTGCTGAAGGTTGTTTGAAATATTTGTAGGGTTATTTTGTTGGTGGAATATGGATGTGAAAAGGCTATTTTGGTGGTTTTGTGAGTTGTTATGGGGTTGGTGATATGTATTTTCTGGGTTTTTGAATTGGTTAGTATCTTTAGATGAATGGCTTTGGTTGTTTGTGTTGCTGAGGCTGCCAGAGTTGAAGTCCCTTTGTCCTTGATTCTGATGCTCACCCCACCTTAAATTAGAATTAGTTCTCCAGGGTGTTTTATGTGCATCACCATGGAAGTTGTGTTGGAATGAACTTGAGGTGTTGTTCATGTATTGCACCTGCTCAGGGTTTTGTTGCTCATAATTGAATGTCCCAAAACTTTCTTCAGATTGGTTCCACCCATGTGAAGTTTGAGATTGGCGTTGTGTGTTTACTGTAGCACTTTGCATTCTATCAATTTTCTTGGCCATAATCTCCACTTGTTGCTGAAGTTGTTGGTACATCTATTTGTTTTGTGCCAAGATAGTGTCAACAACTTCAAAATATTGATTATTTGCCACCATGTCTATGAGGTTCTGAGCTTCTTCAACTGTCTTCATGAGTTGCATTGAGCCTCCTGCTGAATAGTCAAGTGCCTCTTGAGCTTTCATTGTCAGTCCTTCATAGAAATTTTGGAGTTTATCCCATTCATTAAACATCTCTGGTGGATACTTCCTGAGTAAAGCTTTGTATCTCTCCCATGCTTCATACAATGACTCTCCATCCATCTGAGTAAATGTTTCGACCTCTGTTTTGAGCCTGATAATCCTTTGAGGAGGATAAAACTTGGCTAAGAACTTGCGCACTAGATCCTCCCAATTGTTGATGCTTTCTCTTGGAAATGACTCCAACCATTGAGTAGCTTTGTCCTTCAGGGAAAATGGAAACAATAACAATTTGTAACTGTCAGGATGCACACCATTGGTCTTCACTGTGTCACATATCCTCAGGAAGGTGGATAGGTGCTGGTTTGGATCTTCCAAGGGGCCTCCTCCATAAGAACAGTTGTTCTGCACCAAGGTAATGAGTTGGGGCTTCAATTCAAAGTTATTTGCATCGACATTTGGGGTAAGGATGCTACCTCCCACAATACCTTGGATTAGCGAATGTATATGAAGCCAATACTCTCCTTTGGGGCTGACCATTGTCGTTGGCCACTCCCACTTGTGGATTTGTTGGATTTTCCTCCATTTCATGGTTCTCTTCTCAACCTCCAAAGTGTTTCAGGATCAAAAGGTGTGGATTCATCACTTCTTCCTCCTGACATAAACACAGAACCAGGAACCAGAATTAAACACTCTATAGCTAGAGTGAAGTTAGTGTTAGCTTAAGCAAAAAATTCAAACAGTTAGTATACTTAGTAAAAAGAAAAAGAAAAAAGTGCTTAATCTAGACCACCACCTTACTTAATCATTGTCAATCTAATCAATCCCCGGCAACCGCGCCAAAAAATTGATATGTGGAAAATGATCCAACATAAAACTCACCGGTAAACGTTGGCGCAAACTTTGGCTTCTCCAGGGCTTGTTGTTGAACCAACATTTGACCTCAAGTTTGAGGCAAACGTTGGTGTAAATGTTAGCTTCTCCTGGGTTCTTCTTTAGACAACGTTTGACCTCAAGTTTGAGGTAAACGTTGGCACAAACTTGAGCTCTTCCCAGGGTGGTTTTGCTGTCTTCATTTCCATTACTGCCATCCCCTTTCTTCAACCTTCCTCCAAGCCTTTTGGTCACCTGTCATCAATCAACAATTGCATCAAAGTTATGCTAAAATCATGAGACTTCTTATCATCCTTGACACATAAGCAATTATAGCACAAAACCTCATGAAAATGCATCAATTTACTCATGGTTGATTGAATCCAAATACACATGAATTCCCACCCAAATGGCTTACTTGTAACCCAAGAAAGTGTATAAAACCTATTAAAAACAAGGAAAAAGGCTAGTAAAACTAGGCTAAGATGCCTTGGCATCAGGTGCAGGTTATGCCAGGGCCCAAAGCTGGCCCAAAATTTGCACAACTCTCTGGAAGATGTCCCAGGAGCTGCGAATACTTATGGACGCGTACGCGCACAGTGCGCGCACCCTGCCCCCCTCCCCCCTCCTTTTTTTTGAATTAACATGAAAGATGCCTGATTATTATGAATTTAATGGCCAATCTAGCCAAAGAGGTCAAAAACACCCAAAACTCAAAGTAAAACCTAAAGAAGGGGTGTTCACAACAACAAAAAAGGTTAAAACGGCGGTTATTTTGGGTAATTACGGCGGTTATAATGACCAAAACTGGCGCCTCCAAGAAACACCGTTATTCTGGGCGCCATTCTGGTTATTACGGTGGTTTTTGAGGGTTAAAATGGCGGTTTGTAACCGCCATTATTTCCGCATAAAATGGCAGTTTTTGAACAGCCGCCGTTTTTACCAGGATGTTGTGGCATCTCTTCCATTTAAAATGGCGGTTAGAAACCACCGTTTTTGCCATGATAACCGCCATTTTTACCATGGCATCTTTTGTGTTTAAAATGGCAGTTTCTAACTGCCATTTTTACCAAAATATAATGGCATCATTTTCGTTTAAAATGGCAGTTTTTAACCGCCGTTTCTACCAGCGTATAATGGCATCCTTTTCATTTAAAATGGGGGTTTCTAACCGCCATTTGTACCTAATTATGATGACAATTTTATGCTTTTTAAAATAAGATTGAAACCACTAATTTAAAGTGATATTTTTGAAACTCACTTAAAAATCTCATAATAACCAAAAGATATAGCCATAAATCAAACATCATAAGATGATTTTTAATTCATACATGATCCAAAAGTCATAATCTAAGTCATAATTGAAATGTCATAATCCAAAAAACAAAGTATCAAAATAATCCTTAACAAGCATTGACTAATTCTGACTTATAATTGTCTAACATATAATCCTTAATATACGTCTTAACATATCAAACTAGGTCATGCTTCCTTGTTGCTTGCTCCAGAAGACCTACTTCCTAACTCTTTTGGTGATGGAATCTCACTCTCCTGATCCAATCCCTACAACAAAAATATAATTATTATGAGCACAAAAAATACAAAAAAAAACTAGTTGTTAATTATCCATTAAAGTTCAACTAGCTTGTGATATTTGTACTTAAAAAAATTAGCACAAAAGATCAGACACCATTGTATTTTTCATGGTAAGTTTTCATGTTAAATTGTGTACATAAAGTCATCAATGAAATTGATAAAAACAACCTATCAAAATATATAAATTACATAAGTTTTGTCACTTGGTATAACAATTAAGTTGATAATTGCTATTAACATCTTAATTAATTATTGATGCTGGCAGATTGGTAAAAACTTTTGGGTGTTGTTCAGATTAAATTTGGTGTAGTACATAACTCATTAAATTTAAAAACCTCAAAATCCGTCATAGTCGAAAACAACTACTCAAATTGTGATTTTATACAAAGCTAACTACAATATTAACTACTTAAGATCAGTGTCATCATCAAATTATCAAAAATTATCAGAAATATTAATAATAAGTGGATAATTATGAATTTGAATTCATCTAAAAAATACATATAAAATGTTACTAATAATATTACTAGTGCTAGTTGTTAATTAGCTTTTAAAAGAAATTATAAAATTATAAAAAAATTGTAATTACCTCTTCCAAATGATAATTTTGTGGCTGTAACAATGGCTTTGTGAGCTTTTCCTTCTCAAATAGTGGTATATATGCAAATTAATTTTTTTCTACAAGATAGAAAGAGACAAAAAAATTATAATTTATAAAAAAAATTAAGGACATGTATTAAATATTAAGGACTGTATTAAATAATAATACTAAGGACTGTATTAAAAAATTAAGGACATGTATTAAATATTAAGGACATGTATTAAGGACTGATAATAATAATAATAATAATAATAATAATAATAATAATAATAATAATAAAAATAAAGAGAAAGAGAATTAAAAAGAAATGAGAAAGAAAGAAAATTAAGGACTGTATTAAATATTCTTTCTTTTTTTGCGCCAACTCTATTATAAAAAGAGAAAGAGAAAGAAAATTAAGGAGAGAGAGAAATTAAATATTAAATAATAAATTTTAGTAGAAGTCTAGAAAACAATTGAACATAATTTCTGACACACTTGCAGACATGCATGTGAATGCATCATAAGGTTATAATAAAATGCATTAAATAAATAAATAAATATTATATATATAAATTAATTAATTATATATATAAAAAATTAAATAAAAGAATTTGTTACTATATTAACTAATTAGAAGTTAATTTTATATATACATTTTCATAATGGACAACGGTTAGTATATTTAACTTAATTTAGATAATTAGTACATTGATGCGCATATATTTGTGGTTTGAAATAAGGATTTACACTTTTACCAATAATAAAATGGGATAGGTAGACATAATAAGAAACACTAACTAATAAAATAAGAAATTTATGTGAAGAACGGTGATACAAAATAGACTTGATCATTTATATAGTAAAAGCATATGTTAGATGGTTTAGGAATTTTGATGTTTGTTAGATAAAATGAGAGAAAATCAGAGTAAGTGAGAGGCTGTGAGAGAGGAGTGAACCTTAGTAGCCAGAAGAAAATAAGGATACTATTGGAAACCCAAGCAACTAGCCACACACCACAATCATCATAACTATGGAAAACATTATGACCGTTACATTAGGGAACATGGGTGGAAAAGAAGGGTTGAAAGCATGACCACGCTTTTTGTGGATAACTGATGACAAGTCATCTTAGCCTAGTTTCACTAGTCTTTTTCTTTTGTTTTCAATTGATTTTATGCACTTTCTTGAGCCATAAGTAAGCCAATTGGATAGAATTTCATGTTTCCTTTGATTCAATCAACCATGGATAAATTAATACAATTTCATGAGATTTTGTGCTATAATTGTCATATATTATGAAAGAATAACAATCTCATGATTTTGAGCATAGCTTTGATGTGCTTGGTTGATTGATGATAGGTGAAAAGAGCTTTGAAGAAGGTTGAAGAAAGAAGAAATGGCAAGGAGCAAGAGAGAACAAAAAGCTTGAGCAAAAGCTTGCCTCAAACTTTAGCTCAAACTTTTGGAAGAGTTGAATTCACCCTGGAGGAAGCAAAAGCTTGCGCCAACATTTGACCTCAAGCTTTTAGGCAAACGTTGGCGCCACAACAAACACACCCTGGAAGGAGCAAAAGCTTGCGCCAACGTTTGACCTCAAGCTTTTAGGCAAACGTTGGCGCCACAACAGCCTGAAGGGGTATACTTCCAACAAGAATAACTTGAGTTGTAGATATCCAATTGAGGTGATTCCAATTGGGTTAGAAAGCTAACATTCAGAGCTTTCCAACCATATATAATAGTCTATAGTGGGCATAAAATTGGCAACGTTGACAGGAGGACAAAGTAGCACCCCAAGAGGCGTGCAAGAGGGATCCACG
The DNA here is from genome assembly GCF_003086295.3 of Arachis hypogaea. Lineage (NCBI taxonomy): Eukaryota > Viridiplantae > Streptophyta > Magnoliopsida > Fabales > Fabaceae > Arachis > Arachis hypogaea. The sequence continues at coordinate 55,038,207 of NC_092049.1, forward strand.
TTTGGCTCAAAGTTTGACCTCAAACTTTGGCTCAAACGTGGATGAAAACAAGGGAGGCTAGCTGATATGAAAAGCTTGAGTAAAAGTTTGCCTCAAACTTTTACTCAAGCTTTTCTGGTTCATGACCCGGTTCACAAATGGGTTTCTTTCCAACTCCAAGAGCAATCAACAGAGGCTTTTGTCAACCCAATTCCATCAAGAGCAAAGGCCCAATTCAAGGCTTGAAGAATTTTTGAAGAGAATGTATAAATAGCTTAGATTTTAAGTTTTTAGAAAGCTTTTCCCGTTTTAGTTTCGCTGAGTAATTTTGGGAGAGCTTTTGGTTAGGACTTATTTGGAGATTCTAAGTCTTGGGGAAGGGAATTGAATTCTCTTTCTCTTAGTTTTCTTAATTTCAATTTCATTTACACTTTGCTTGAATCTTGGGTGTTGGAAAATTGAAGGAATTCTGTTTCAATCCCACCCTGAGATCTCTCTGTCTCTCTGTTTTATTTACTGCACTTTTTGAGAAATCAATATTTGCATTCCTTTCTTCTACTGCTTGATCTTTACTTTTCTTACAATTGAATTCTGAATTTGGATCTAGGAAGGCATTGAGATCTAGACTTGGTTATCTAGTCTCTTGGGTCCTGAGATCTGGAGTTTTCATTTTAATTTCTCTGTTGAATGCGTCTCCAAGTTCATTTACATTTCCAGTTGAGATTCGTTTCATTTTAATTCCTTTTCTATTTTTCTGTTTATCACAATTTACTTTTCCTTGTCTAATTTCTGCAAATCTAATTCCCAATTTCCGTTATAATTCAAGCCATTTACATTTCTTGCACTTCAAGATTCTGCAATTTACATTTCTTGCGTTCTAAGTTTCTGCCATTTAATTTCTTGTTCTTTAAGATTCAGCACTTTTATTTTCTGTTCTCTTTACTTTACTGCAATCATCCCTCTCCCTTTAATTTTCATGCAATTTAAATTTCAGTTAATTACAAATCACTCAACTAAATCTTGATTCGCTTGACTAAATCAACCACTAAACTAAAATTGCTCAATCCTTCAATCCCTGTGGGATCGACCTCACTCACGTGAGTTATTACTACTTGATGCGACCCGGTACACTTGCCGGTGAGTTGTGTGTTTGGAATTCGTTTCCACAAAAATACACATCAAGTTTTTGGCGCCGTTGCCGGGGATTGAAATAGATTGACAATGATTAAGTGAAGTGGAGATCTAGATCAAGCACTTTTTCTTTTCTGTTTCTTTAATTTTTTACTAACCCACTAACTGTTTGAATTTTTGCCTGAGCTAACTGAAACTTCACTTTAGTAATAGAGTGAAGTTTTCTTGGTATTTTCTGGCTTTGTGTGATCCTCATGCTTGTGCTTATTGAATATACGAGAGAAGTAATTTTCTTCTATCTATCTTTCAAGTTTATCAACTGTTTGACACATTGTGTCAACTAATTCTCCAATCATATTCTGGCATGAATATACTCTATCTTCATCTGGACCGTTTGTGATTGTGCAGATCATGGAGGGGAACTCAACTAATTCCAGTAATCATGGGAGTAATATCCCCACCTTAGATAATAATGCAACCCATAATTTGAAGCACCCATTCATCACCATGAATGATGTTGCTCAATAGTTTGAAGCTTTCCCACAAGGAAGCATTATCGGATGGGAAGAATTAATGAGTGAACTCCTAGCCAAGCTGAAACCACCCCAGGAAATTGGTGAGCTAGAGACAGAAGTGCAACCATCCACACAAGAGAAAGGAGTGATGGAAATTGAAGGTATCCGTGCAGTCATGAACCAAAACAAGCAGATACATCAGCAGACTCTACAACCCAGGAAATTGGATGACTAGACTAATACTTTTTCTTTGTTTTTACTTTATATTTGAATTAATATTAGCCAATTATCTTCTATTTTACACTAAAACTATTATCTCCTAACATTTTTTGAAATGATTAATCAATTTGAGCCATTGAACATGAAGGCAACTTGGTTGTAATTGTAGTTCTACTACTATAGATAATTATTATATGCTAAATAAAGTAACTATTTAACTAGGCAAAAGAGGCGGATAAACTAATAGTTTGAATAATGAGATGCCAGCCTTACAAGGCACACAAACATCAATCAATAATAATGAATAAAAGTTCACTGAGCTCTCTGTCTGTATTAGCACACAAATAATTCAAATCACTTCCACACTAAAAACACCCTCTTTCCTTACCCATTATAGGTCTGTATTATAACTTAGGAGAACTTTTTTCCTTTTTTTAAGGGAATATGAAGATGGGTTAGCCAATAATTTTGATATTTGTGAAAAGGAAATACGGGCATACACTGAACTTTCAAACACAGTATCGAAATGAAGCTAAATTTTATGTGTTACATGAGCGTGATCCACACAAGTTGCTTGCTTGCCCTGTAACTAAAGGCAAGGCCACAACCGGCAAGCAAGAGTCTAATCCCAGTCAACAACACATCGATGGCAAGATTTTTCTTCTATTCCAAGGTTTTTCTGAGATCTGAGATCTGAGATCGGAGATCAAAGAAACACCTTAATAGAAGTAAGCAATAGAAGATCTAAGTTCAGAGAGAGAGAGAGAGAGAGAGAAACACCTTAATAGAAGTAAGCGAAAGAAGACCTGAGATCGTCGTCAATCACCCCCGCACCAACGTCAATCCATTGCTTCAATGGAAGACCCAAAAATCCCTAACAGAGCTGCAGAGAAACAAAAATCCCAAAAATCAGCACCAAAAGCAATTTCGAAATCCTAACCCAAACAAAAACAAAGAAATTGGTGCCTTCTGGAATCGAAATGCTGAGGTCAGTAGCCACCAGAGCCTTGCCTCTCGCCGAAATCTTCGTCTCCACAGCACAAAAGAAAAAACAAAATAAAACAGCATCAGTTTCGATTTTGGCTTCTCTATGTACGAAAACAGCATTTCGGTTTCGGTTTCAGTTTAACTTGAGAAGGAGAGGTATCTGGAGAGATTGTAAGCGGCGGAGAGAGGAAAAGCCCTAGAAGGAAGAAGGCGTTGTCAGAGAGCTTCTTTACACTGAGGAAATGAGAGTGTTGTATGTTCAGAGAGGATAGAGGCCCTAGTTAGAAGGAAGAACGGCGTTGAATGAGCCAGGGATTGCAATTTTTTTCTTTTTATAGGCGTGTGAAAATGGCGGTTCAAAACCGCCATAATCACCAGAACCGCCAAAATATATAAAGCCAATTACGGCAACAGAAAAAATTGCCATAATGACTCGATAATATGGCGGTTTTTTAAAACCGCCTTAATCTCCATGTCATTTTAACCCTTTTTTTTGTAGTGGTTCTTCTACCAAACAATCAATTCATTCATTGAAAAATCAATGCAAGCCTTCATGAACAAATTATCCAAGGTATTCACAATTAATTCGAATAAATGAAGACTATATCTAAGCAATTGCAAACCAATCAAGAGTTTAAGAACTATATACAAAAGGGTAAAAAGGATAGATCTCACCATGGTGGGGTGTCTCCCACCTAGCACTTTTGTTTAATGTCCTTAAGTTGGACTTCTACTAGCTCATTGCTTTTGGCCAAGAGGTGCATCTTCCAAAAGGAATACCTCAATCTCTTTGTTGCTCTTCATTTGCTCACCATGATACAACTTGAAACGGTGCCCATTGACCTTGAAGATAATCGAACTTGAGGGATGGCGCAAATGGTAAACCCCATAGGGTTCCGCTTTCACTACTTGATAAGGGCCTTCCCATTTCGACCTTAGTTTTCCGGGCAACAATCTCAATCTAGAATTGTAAAGAAGGACTAGATCACCGGCTTTAAATTCTTTGCCTCTTATGTTCCTATCATGCACGGCTTTCATTTTCCCCTTGTAAAGTCTAGAGTTCTCATAAGTTTCAAGCCTCAAACATTCCAACTCCGCTAGTTGTAGCTTCCTCTCAACCCCGGCTCCACCCAAACTCGGATTGCATTTCTTGATGACCCAATATGCCTTGTGTTCTACCTCAACCGGTAAGTGGCAAGCTTTGCCATATACCAACCGAAAGGGACTCATGCCAATTGGCGTTTTGTATGCCGTTCGGTAGGCCCATAATGCATCGGTGAGCTTAGCACTCCAATCTTTCCTATTATGTTTCACAATCCTTTCCAAGATGCGTTTAATTTCCCGATTAGAAACCTCGGCTTGACCGTTTGTTTGTGGGTGGTAGGCCGTGGCTACTTTATGCATGATGCTATATTTCCTCATGAGTCCTTCTATTCTTTTATTGCAAAAATGTGAACCTTGGTCGCTCACGATTGCTCGTGGTGACCCAAATCTACAAATGATATTGTTTCTTACAAAAGAAAGGACCACATTAGCATCGTCCATCCGGGTGGGTATCAGTTCCACCCATTTGGACACATAATCAACGGCAAGTAGAATGTAGAGAAAACCATTAGAATTTGGGAATGGTCCCATGAAGTCAATCCCCCACACATAAAAAATCTCACAAAATAGCATGGTTTGTTGGGGGATTTCATCCTTCTTGGAGATGTTACCAAATCTAATGCATTGAGAACAAGATTCACAAAAATGAGAAGAGTCCTTGAAGAGAGTTGGCCACCAAAAGCCACAATCTAGGATTTTCCTTGCCGTTCTTTGAGGCCCAAAATGGCCTCCTCCTTCGGAGGAGTGGCAAGTTTCGAAGATTGAGTAGAATACGATTTGTAGAATGAACCTTCGAATTACTTGATCTGCCTCACATCTCCAAAGGTATGGGTCATCCCATACATAGTATTTGGATTCGCTTTTTAGCTTATCCCTTTGGTGTTTGGAGAGATTAGGAGGGAAGGAGCGAGATACTAAGTAATTGGCGATTGGTGCATACCAAAGAATGGTTTCCGAGATTGCATGCAAGCTCTCAAAGGGAAAAGAATCATTGATAGGAGTAGTATCGCCTTTGGTGTGTTCAAGGTGACTTAAATGGTCCGCCACTAGGTTTTGCATACCACTCCTATCCTTGATTTCCAAGTCAAATTCTTGCAACAATAAAACCCATCTAATCAATCTCGGTTTAGATTCCTTCTTAGCCAATAAATACTTTAATGCCGCATGATCCGAGTACACTACCACCTTTGAACTGAGAAGATATGCTCGGAACTTGTCCAAGGCAAAAAAATGGCTAAAAGTTCTTTTTCGGTAGTGGTGTAGTTGGATTGGGTTCCATCTAGTGTTTTTGATGCATAGGCTATGACATATGGATTCTTACCCTCGCGTTGTGCTAACGCGGCTCCCACGGTAAAATTTGAAGCATCACACATTATTTCAAATGGCCAACTTCAATCCGGCCCTCGCACAATGGGAGCTTGAGTCAATGCTACCTTGAGCTTGTCAAAAGCCTCCATGCATTCCTTGCTTAAATCAAACTCAACATCTTTTTGTAACAACCTTGAGAGAGGCAACGCTACCTTGCTGAAATCCTTTATGAATCTCCGATAAAATCTTGCATGTCCAAGGAAAAAGCGGACCTCCCTCTCAGAAGAGGGGTAAGGAAGGCTAGATATGACATTAAATTTTGCCGGATCTATGGAAATACCATCTTTGGAAACAATATGTTCTAAAATAATGCCTTGCTTGACCATGAAATGACACTTCTCCAAATTCAAGACAAGGTTGGTTTTAGTACATCTTTCTAAACCTTTTTCAAGATTATCCAAGCAATGATCAAAAGAATCACCATATACCGTGAAGTCATCCTTGAATACCTCCATGCATTGCTCTAGAAAATCTGCAAAGATGCTCATCATGCACCTTTGGAAAGTTGCCGGTGCATTGCATAAGCCGAATGGCATACGCTTGTAGGCATAAGTTCCAAAAGGGCAAGTAAATGTTGTTTTTTCTTGGTCCTCTAGAGCAATGTGTATTTGAAAGTACCCCGAATAGCCATCTAGAAAGCAATAATGGGATTTACCGGATAATCGATCGAGCATTTTATCGATAAACGGGAGTGGAAAATGATCTTTTCTAGTGGCCGAGTTCAACCTTCGGTAGTCTATGCATACTCGCCAAGAGTTTTGCATCCGTGTTGCTATGATCTCCCCACTTTCATTCTTGATTGTGGTTACCCCATACTTCTTAGGCACAACATGAACGGGACTCACCCATTGACTATCCGAAATAGGGTAGATGATGTCCGCCTCGAGTAACCGTGTTACCTCTTTCTTGACAACCTCCAAAATAGTAGGATTTAATCGTCGTTGAGGTTGTCTCACAGGTCTAGCTTCTTCTTCCAAAAAGATTCAGTGCTCACACACTTGGGGACTTATCCCCACTAGATCCGCCAAACTCCACCCTATTGCCCTTTTGTTCTTCCTCAAAACACATAGTAATTTTTCTTCTTGTTGAGGATTTAGTTCCCTTGCTATGATCACTGGGAACTTGTGGGCTTCATCAAGGTATGAGTACTTTAGGTGGGGCGGTAGTGGCTTCAATTCTAGCTTTTGCCCTTGGCTTGTCACTTGAACTTCTACACTTGGATCTTCACTATCTTCTTCAACCACATGTTTTTCTTCTAGCTTTGCACAATGCACTTCGGCCACAATGTTGTCAATTAGATCACACCAGAATATGGAATGGTTCTCCGGTGGGTGCCTCATCGCTTCTTCTAGGCTAAAACTTACAACTCTCCCATCTATCTCAAATGAATAGGTTCCCAAATGGGCATCCAACTTGAATCTAGAAGTCCTCAAAAATAGTCTCCCAAGTAGGATAGATGATGCCCTTTTGGATTCACTTGGTGGCATCTCAATGATATGGAAATCAATTGGAAATATCAAACCCTTTATGTTGATCAACACATCTTCCGCAATACCCGCCACGGTTATTATGCTCTTGTCCGCCAAGAGAAACCTAGCCGTCGACCGTTTCAATGGTGGGAGCTTCAATAGATGATAAATGGAAATGGGCATAATGCTAATGCATGCACCAAGGTCGCACATACAATTAATGAAATGGACTCCATCAATGACACAAGAAACTAAACAAGGACCCGGATCAACACACTTTTCCGGAATGGATCCCATCAAAGCCGAAATGGAACTACCCAATGGAATGGTTTCCAACTCATGAATTCTATCTTTGTTCATACACAAGTCCTTAAGGAATTTCGCATATTTAGGCACTTGATGTATAGCATCAAAGAGGGGATAGTTACATCTGCTTTCTTGAACATCTTTACCATTGTTGGGTCAAGTTCCACACGCTTCTGCCTTTCTTGCCAATGTAGAAAATGGGATTGGTTGAGCCACTTCCTCCAAGATTTGCTCCTTTCTAGGGATTTCACTCCTTGGTGGAGGGTCTTCATCTTCAACTATTACATGTGACTCCTCCTCCTTTTCAATTTCTTCTATCTTAACTCCATCTTCCTCTTGAGTGACTTTCATTGGACTAGGTGCCTTTAAATCCCTCTCCTTCAATTGAGTTCTGGATCTCAAGGTCACGGCGTTGATGTCACCCTTGGGGTTGGGTAGAGGTTGAGAGGGTATGGCACTAGAGGTTGAGGCTTGAGGAGTGGGAGTAGAAGGTGGCTCCATGCGAGCAATGAGAGCTTGGAGGGTGGAAGTAAGACCATTAAGACTTGAGTTGAGTGTGTTTTGGAGTTTTTTTTGTCCTTGGAGTATGGACCGGAGTGTGTCATCTTGATTTGGAGATGTGGAGGGATAGGTGATTTGTGGTGCTTGGGGTTGGTTGGGTGGAAGTGATTGCCTATGAGGTGGTATGTAGGTTTGATAGTTCCTTCCTTGATTTGGTTGTTGGTTAGGAGGGTTTTGTGAATAGCAATTTTGTGGAGTGTTGTTGTTCCACCTTTGGTTGCCCCCATTGTCCCTTCCTCCTTGTTGATAATTGTCCCGCCAACTTTGGTTGGAGTTATCCCTCCATCCTTGACTAGAGTTGTTACTCCCTTGGTTATGGTTGCTTCCTTGTTGAGGGTACCCTTGGTTATAATTACTCCATTGGTTATGGTATTCTTGATTAGCACGTTCATAGTAGGAGCGATCATAAAAGTTGTGGGTAGCCACTAGATTGTTATCTTCTTGGAGACTTGGACACTCATCCGTGTAGTGGGAGTAACATGAACAAATGCCACACACTTTTTGGGGGACCAATTATTGATATTGTTGGTTTTGAGGAGAAGGTTGTTGTTGGGATAGAGGTTGTTGTTGATTCACTTGGAGTTGCTTTAGAAGGCTTGTCATCTCACACAAGGTCTTGGTAAGGGTAGCAGCCTCACCACTAGAAGAAACTTCATTCACGGCCTTTGGATGGTTGACTCTCCGTCTAGCATGTTGAGTGGACTCGGCCAAGTCGGTAATGAGCTGCCATGCCTCCTCCGCCGTCCTATACTTTGACAAAGAACCATTGCTTGAAGCATCCAACAAATTCTTATCTTGCTCCCTCATGCCTTGGCACACATAGCTAAGCAAGACTTGAGTGTCAATCATGTGGTTGGGACATGAATCAAGGAGTTTACGAAACCATTCCCAATATTCATATAAAGTTTCTATCTCGCCTTGTACAATACATGAGATCTCCTTCCTTAGCTTGTCCATCATTTCTACGGGCATGAATTTATCAAGAAATTCTCTTCTAAGAAAGTCCTAATCGGACACAACATCACTAGGTAAGGTATAGAACCACTCCTTGGCTCTTCCCTCAAGAGAGAAAGGGAAGGCAAACAACCATATAGTCACTTCATTGGATCCTTCCCGCCTAGTAGTCGAGCATACACCATGAAAGTCCTTGAGGTGTCTAATTGGATCTTGTGTGGGAAGTCCATGGAACTTTGGTAAGAGATTGATGAGAGCGGTCTTGAGTTCAAAGTTTGCATTCAAGTTAGGATGAAGCACGTGTAGAGGTTGGAGCACCCGCTTCCTTGAGAGTAACTCTCCTTGGAGCGGCCATGTTGTCAAAACCTAGATCAAAAGAAGAACTATTAGTAGTATCAACGGAAGAGTAATTAGTGCCTTCATTGGATGACGATGATTCGGTTGGTGAATTGGTAAAAACCTTTTCACCTTCCTCAAAGGCTAACCACCTCCGAGCTTGCCTAATATGAAGCAAAGTTCTTTCAATTTTCGAATCAAATGGTGCTAAGCTCAGATTTGGTAGTGAACGCGTCATACAATGAAGGAGAGAAGAAGCTCATTACATCAATTGGTATCTAAGCAAAATTTAATCTTATGTAACAATCAAACAAACAATCAATCAAGAGAGAAATGCAAATATTCACATATTAACATATTCACACTAACCAATAGAATGGCACACATAAGCAACTCCCCGGCAACGGCGTCATTTTGATGAACGGGAATATTCTTATGCCGGTTAGAAACTAGCAATGAATCTGATCGTGAGTATAGTCTAACCAACACGCGAATACCGCATCAAACAATTCTAAAATCTATAACCGAGAGTATTGATCCCGGGTCGTTCTCCCTAGGGATTTCCTTAGAATGCGCATCATTGATTAGGAAAGCTTTTATGGTTTTGAGAGTTGGTGCAAGAATTCAAGCTACCAAAGCAAACAACAATTAATTAAGATAAAAGCCTTGGCCAAGGGTAAGCATTGGAAGTTCCATCATTATAGTTTCCTTCAATTAAAATAAGAATTGATTATTGCTTCACTTAGTTAACCCCCTAACAATGAAGGAAAGTCAAGTGAGAGTAACTAACCTGAGTCACAAGTCATAGTCTCACCCTAAGGAAGTCTAGCTTTAGTGCACTCCAAGTCAATTAGCAACTTCTCAATTCATAATCTACAATTGATATCCACTATTCAAGTGTCTCCAATAACTCAACCCCTAAGCCATGTAAGAGAAATCTACTACATAGTTAAGGTTGTCATTATCACAAACAATTGGTAGGCAATTATAGAAAACATGATGCAATTGAGAGAAGAGAATTGAATTAAAGCTATCTAATCTAAACAATCATCAACAATCAAGGAATTGAATGAAATTGCACAATTCATTAATCCAAATTCAAAGTAACAAAGTGAACCAAATCTAGATCTAAGAAATTGAATCAAAAGAGCATCAATTAAGAGTAAAAGAAGAGTAGATCTACAACTTGTACCAAAGCAAAAGTGAATTAGCAATGGATCTCACCAAGAAATCAACAGATAATTGCAATGAAAGAAGTGAAATCCTAGAGAGAAGTTAGAGTTTCTCTCTCTAAAACAAAATGTAACTAACTCCCTAAAATATCTAGAATTATGACTAATTGTCCCAACACTCCTAATCCTTGGTCTTCTTAAGCTTTTCCCTCCAAAATCTACTCCAAAACAGGGCCTAGGAACCCCTTGAAATTGCTGGACACGTGTCCCATTTAAAAAATCATGTGCGCACATCGACGCGTATGTGCACTGCACGCGTACGCGTCCCTGGGGTCTTTTGCGATCTGCATGCAGGCGTAAGGTGCGCGCGAGCGTCATAAGGACTATGGCCCAGCCATATAAGCGCGCCGGCTTCTCGCTCGGCTCCACTGCGCTGGCTCTGGATGAGCGCATCCACGCGTATGTGTACGGTGCGCATGCGCGCGCATGTCCAAACTCTAATTCTTTAATTTTTTCCATGTTCCTTCCATTCATGCATGCTTCCTTCATTCCTCTTAGCCATTTTTGCCCTGTAACTTCTGAAATCACTTAACAAACGGATCAAAGCATCTAATGGTAATGGAAGAGGATTACAATATACCAATTTTGATGCAAAAGAAGCATATTTCCATCTAAGAGGTAAAATGGGGAAGGAACACAAAATCATGCAGTTTTATATGAATAAGTGTTGAAGATCATTGATAAAACCCTTAGATTCTATACATGATAAACCCTAAAAATAGGGTTTATCAGATACGCACTCAAGCTGTTGCCCAATGACTACGTTGAGCTCAGATATAACGGAAGTGGTTGTCAGGCACGCGTTCATAGAATGGAGAATAATGATGAATGTCACGGATCATATCATTCTCCAGAATGAAGTACGAGTGAGTATCTTAGAGAAGAAGTAGGCATGAATTGAGAGAAAAACAGCAGTAATTGCATTAATTCATGAAGAACAGCAGAGCTCTACACCTTAATCTATGTGGTGTAGAAACTCAACTGTAGAAAATACATAAGTGAAAAGAGGTCTAGGCATGGCCGAGAGGCCAGCCTCCAAACGTGAAAAGGTGTTAAAAGTTACATATGATGATCAAAAGATCAAAAGTGATCAAAAGATATAAAATAAATCTCTAAAAGTAGTTTTTATACTAGACTAGTAACCTAGGGTTACAGAAAATGAGTAACTAAGTGCAGATAGTGCAGAAATCCACTTCTGGGGTCAACTTGGTGTGTGCTTGGGCTGAGCATTGAAGCTTTTTCGTGCATAGGCTATTCCTGGAGTTAAACGCCAGCTTGGGTGCCAGTTTGGGTGTTTAACTCCAATTCTGGTGCCAGTTTGGGCGTTTTACACCAGGAAGTTTTAGGCTGGCTTTGAGCGCCAGATTGGGCCATCAAATCTCGGGCAAAATATGGATTATTATATATTTCTGGAAAGCCCAAGATGTTTACTTTTCAACGCAATTGAGAGCGTGCTAGTTGGGCTTCTGTAGCTCCAAAAAATCCATTTCGAGTGTAGGAGGGTCAGAATCCAACAGCATCTGCAGTCCTTTTTCAGCCTCTGAATAAGATTTTTGCTCAAGTCCCTCAATTTCAGCCAGAAAATACCTAAAATCACAGAAAAACACACAAACTCATAGTAAAGTCCAGAAATGTGATTTTTGAATAAAAACTAATAAAAATATAATAAAAAGTAATTAAAACATACTAAAAACTATGTAAAAACAATGCCGAAAGGGTATAAATTATCCGCTCATCACAACACCAAACTTCAATTGTTACTTGTCCCCAAGCAACTAAAAACAAAATAGGATAAAAAGAAGAGAATATACAATGAATTCCAAACTTATCAATGAACTTAGTTCCAATTAGATGAGCGGGGCTAGTAGCCTTTTTGCTTCTGAACAGTTTTGGCATCTCACTTTATCCTTTGAAGTTCAGAATGATTGGCATCTATAGGAACATAGAATTCAGATGGTGATATTGATTCTCTTAGTTCAGTATGTTGATTCTTGAACACAGCTACTTTATGAGTTTTGGCTGTGACCCTAAGCATTTTGTTTTCTAGTATTACCACCGGATACATAAATGCCACAGACACATAATTGGGTGAACCTTTTCAGATTGTGACTTAGCTTTGCTAGAGTCCCCAGTTAGAGGTGCCCAAAGCTCTTAAGCACACTCTTTTTGCTTTGGACCATGACTGTAACCGCTCAGTTTGACACCTTCACGCCACAAGCACATGGTTAGGGACAGCTTGGTTTAGCCGCTTAGGCCAGAATTTTATTCCTTTGGGCCCTCCTATCCATTAATGCTCAAAGCCTTGGATCCTTTTTACCCTTGCTTTTTAGTTTAAGGGGTTATTGGCTTTTTCTGCTTGCTTTCTTTTTCCCTTTTTTTTTCGCCATTTTTTTATTTTTTTCGCAAGCTTTATATTCACTGCTTTTTCTTGCTTCAAGAATCAATTTTATGATTTTTCAGATTATCAACAACATTTCTCCTTTTTCATTATTCTTTTAAGAGCCAACAATTTTAACATTCATAAACAACAATATCAAAAATATGCATTGTTCAAGCATTCATCAGAAAACAAAAAGTATTGCCACCACATCAAAAAAATTAAACTAATTTCAAGATAGAATTCGAAATCATGCACTTCTTGTTCTTTTGCAAATAAAACATTTTTCATTTAAGAAAGGTGAAGGATTCATAGGACATTCATAGCTTTAAGACATAAACACTAGACACTAATGATCGTGTAATAAAGACACAAACATAGACAAAACATAAAGCATAGAATTCGAAAATAAGAACAAGGAAATTAAAGAACGGGTCTACCTTAGTGATGGCGGCTAGTTCTTCCTCTTGAAGATCTTATGGAGTGCTTGAGCTCCTCAATGTCTCTTTCTTGCCTTTGTTGCTCCTCCCTCATGGCTCTTTAGTCCTCTCTAATTTCATGGAGGATGATGGAATGCTCTTGGAGCTCCATCCTTAGTTGCCCCATATTGGAACTCAATTCTCCTAAGGAGGTGTTGATTTGCTCCCAATAATTGTGTGGAGGAAAGTGCATCACTTGAGGAATCTCAGGGATTTCTTAATGAGGAATTTCCTCATGCTCTTGTTGAGGTCCATGAGTGGGCTCTCTTATTTGCTCCATCCTTTTCTTAGTGATGGGTTTGTCTCCTTTAATGAGGATGTCTCCCTCTATAATAATTCCAGCTGAATTGCATAGGTTACAGATGAGATAACGGAAGGCTAACCTTGCCAAAGTAGAGGAATTATCCGCCACTTTGTAGAGTTCTAGGGATATGATCTCATGAACTTCTACTTCCTCTCTATTCATGATACTATGGATCATGATAGCCCGATCTATTGTAACTTCAAACCGGTTGCTAGTAGGAATGATAGAGCGTTGGATGAACTCCAACCATCTCCTAGCCACGGGCTTGAGGTCAAGACTTCTTAATTGAACCGGCTTGCCTCTTTAGTCTCTCTTCCATTGAGCTCCTTCCACACAGATGTCCATGAGGACTTGGTCCAACCTTTGATCAAAGTTGACCCTTCTAGTGAAAGGATGAGGATCTCCTTACATTATTGGCAAGTTCAATGCCAACCTCACATTTTCCGGACTAAAATCTAAGTAATTCTCCCGAACCATTATGAGCCAATTCTTTGGGTTCAGGTTCACACTTTGATCATGGTTCTTAGTGATCCATACATTAGCATAAAACTCTTGAACCATTAAGATTTCGACTTGTTGGATGGGGTTAGTGAGAGCTGATGACTTGCATCATCTACCCTTCTTTCTTGCATAAAGAAGACCATAAAAGAGCATAAATCTCATTTAATTAGTACAATTCATGCATTATTTGATGAATATAATGGTACACTATTTTAAGATGAGTTGTGTTGAATTTCAGGTGAGAAAGGCATCAAAAATGGGTAGAAGACAAACAAGAAGTTGGGCGTGTGAAACTGGCGTGCCACTTGGGAGCAAACGCCACAAAAATGCACTGGCGTGGCACGCCAGGAGCTAGGCGTGGCACGCCAGTACTAAATTCCAAAGGGGAGATCCAAGCATGCATGTGGGCGTGGCACGCCAGGAACTGAGCGTGGCACACTAGTACAAAATTCCAAAAAGCAACAATGGAGGAAATGAAAGGGGCGTGGCACGCCAGGTTGGGTGTGGCACGCCTACCCCATCAACTACTATAGGCGTGCCACTTGAGCAAAGAGGCGTGGCACGCCAACTCACCATTCTAAGAAGAACCTCCACTATGGCGTGCCACTTGGTATCGAAGGCGTGGCACGCCAGCTCCAAGAAGTCACTTGGGCATGCCACTTGAGAACCCAGGCATGGCACGCCAAGCTTGAAGAGTTCTCAAATCCATGGGCGTGCCACTTGAACAGCATAGCGTGGCACGCTGGTACAATTATCCAGAAAAGGGGCTGAAGGCAATTGAAGACTGGGCGTGCCACTTGAAGTCGAAGGCGTGGCACGCCAACCTCTCAACCTCACTTAGGCGTGCCACTTGAGCAGTCAGGCGTGGCACGCCAATGCACAAAGGTAACAAAATCAAGGACTGGGCATGCCACTTGGTGTCAAAGGCATAGCACGCCAACCCAAGCATGTCACTATGGCGTGCCACTTGAAGGCTGAAGCATGGCACGCCAACTACTGAAACCAAGACAAGATCTTGGGCGTGGCACGCCAACTTTAGGCGTGGCATGCTGGTATAAGTTTCCAGAGAGGATGAAGGAGGCCAATTACAAGAGGCATGCCACTTGGTATCGAAGGCGTGGCACACTACTCACTATTCTTCACTTAGGCGTACCACTTGAATCCCAGGCGTGGCACGCTAGTTCCATTCAGAGAGCAAAGAAGCATTAGGGCGTGCCACTTGAGTTCGTGGCGTGGCACGCCATACAAAGAAACCACTCACTCATAAAGGGGCGTGGCACGCCAGACCCTTGGCGTGCCACGCTAGTGCAACTTTCCAGAGGAGCTTAGCCAAGCATAAAGCAAGGGCGTGGCATGCCAGACCCTGGGCGTGGCACGCTAGTTCAAGTTTCCAGAGGCAAAGATAAGTGAAAAAGACAAAGGGCATGCCACTTGAGTTCCAAGGCGTGGCACGCCAACACAAGAATTCCACTATGGCGTGCCACTTGAGCTCGAAGGCGTGGCACGCCAAGGTTTCTAAAGAGACGAGCGTGCCACTTGAAGGGCTGGGCGTGGCACGCCAAGCAAAAATTGAAGGGTACGTGACACGCCACTAGAGCGCCAATCACACGCCAGCTGGGAGATCACACTTATTGAGCTTCTTTTCCCTCCAAAATGTAATTTTCCTTTTTCACTTTTGTAATTATTTTATTTTACTAGGAGTAGTATAAATACCCCCAAGGAGTACTAAAGAAGGGGGTTAAGCAGTCAGTTTTAGATCCACTTTTACACTTCACTTTTGAGTACTTTTTGAGCTATGAGTAGCTAACTTCCCTCTCATTGAGAGAGGGAGCTCTGTTGTACTTGATAGATTGATAATAGTGAAATTCTTCTTCTCTTCATCTTCTCTTTGATTTGCTAGAAGGAATTTCATTCTTAATGCTTAATGTTCAATTATCTTGGGAAAGAGATTGAATGCAATTGGGTTTCATGGGAACCTTGGGAAAGGAAACATGAAACCATGCTTGAAATCCCTTCTCACACTTGAGTAGAATCTGGGTTTTGGTGTTTGGATATGTGACATATAATCCTCCCTCTACTTGGACCTATAATGGTGTGTGGTATAATCAGGGACCAAGCATATCTATCTTCATGAGCAATTAGACCAAGAAATTGGCTATTGATCAAGATCTGAGAGATTGAGTCACCAAGGGATTGGGGCTCAATCAATCATGATTGCCAAGAGGTCAATGAGTTGCATGATTAAAAAGGATTTAAGCTATATTTGATCCAAAGAGACAACATCTCCTAATCTCAATGAATTTCCCCATTCTTATCTATCCATTTCTTTACAGCTTAATTTTACATTCAGCAATCTCCCATTCCCATTTACATTCAAGTCATTTTTGATTCTGCACTTTACTTCTGCCATTTCTATTTTTGCATTTTATTGCTTTTCTTTATATTCTGCATTTTATTGCTTTTCTTTATATTCTAGTCATTTACATTTATATCATTTATAATTCTGCACTTCACAATCTTATTGATCCGCTTGACTAATTCATCAATTAATTAAAACTGCTCGAATTTGCCAATCTCTGTGGATACGATCCCACTCTACTGTGGGTTATTACTTGATGATAATTTTGGTGCGCTTACCAAAAGAACTAATTGACCAATTTTTGAATGGGGTGTGAAGCACAAAGTGGCAACCCCATACCACCCACAGACCAACGGGCAAGCTGAAATCTCCAAGAGAGCTGAAACGAATCCTTGAAAAAACTGTTGGAAGCTCAAGAAAGGATTGATCTAAGAAGCTGGATGATGCACTATGGGCCTACAGAACAGCCTACAAGACTCCAATTGGGATGTCTCTATACCAACTGGTATATGGCAAGGCTTGTCACTTACCAGTTGAACTTTAGCATAGAGCATTTTAGGCTCTAAAAATGTTAAACTTTGATGAGCAAGCTGCTGGAGAAAAGAGATTAATGCAACTCAATGAGTTGGAGGAGTTTAGAAATCAAGCATATGAGAATGCAAAAATCTACAAAGAGAACACAAAATGGTGGCATGACCAAAAGATAGCAAGAAGGGAGTTAACTGAAGGACAGAAGGTGTTACTCTACAACTCAAGACTCAAGTTCTTCCCTTGAAAACTTAAGTCTCGATGATCAGGACCTTTCACCATACTCAAGGTGTTTCCCTATGGTCATGTGGAGCTCATGGAGGACAAGACTCAGAGAACTTTTACTGTCAATGGCCATAGACTCAAACACTACTTGGGAGGCTCCTTAGAGGAGCTGAGAGTGAACTACAAACTCAGCTAAAGATGAAGGAATGTCAAGCTAATGACAATAAAGAAGCGCTAGTTTGGAGGCACCCCAACACTTTATCCTTTTTGATCTAATTGCCTTTCTTAGAAGTAGTTTAAAATATATTGCTTTAGATAGTTTAATTTTCAGTCTCACATTTGTGTTACAGTATCAAATTAGGATTAGTTTACAATTGTAGGTTAGAAAGTTTGATATTAGCTTTGGTAGCTAGATTTTCTTTACACTCTTTTATTTTTTTCTACTCTGGAATTGCAACTTGATGAAGGCATAAATCATGATGAGTGAATGGGCTGAGAACTAGCTAAACTGCTAAGTTTGGTGTGGCCTCCTACCCACTTAAATCTAGGCTTACAAATAATTAATAGCCTGATTTTAAAGAGTAAGTCCAGAGATTAAGTTTGGTTTGGCCACCACCAAGGATCATCTAGCAGCCCAAGTCACCCAATTTGAAAGCACTTAATGTTTTGGGTAAGAACATGAACGTGATTTAATGAGTTCAGAGGAATTGGAATGAAAAGAAAATGAAAAGATTGATGTTACTCCATTCTTATGAACACATTAAATACACAACGATGGAACCAATTTATTAAGATGTCAAAGGATTAAGTTTGGTGTCCCAAGGGACACCCATCAGTTGCAATCTAAATCACTCTTGATGAGAAGGAATGTGAAGGGGTTCTTTTGTCATTACTAATGGGTTCAGTTTCAATTTCAAGAGAGAAGATGGGGCCCACATGGTAAACAACTCACAAAGCAAGGAAGTCAAAGTGTACTTGCACTTTGGAACTCAACACATGCAGAAGACACTGTGAGAAAATAGTTGGTGCCTCTCCCCACGCTAGGCGCCACTCCCCAAATGGGGAAACATTTAACTCTTTTTATTTCCCACCTTTCAACCACACCATTCAACCCTTATAAAAGCCTCACCCCCCAAACTCCTCTCCCACTTCAGAACCCCAATCACATGCGAAACGCATACATACACCCCTCATCTTGCTTTCTCTTTCTACTATTTCTCTCGTCTATTACTTTCTTTTTTTCTCTTGATTGGGACAATCAAGTCCTAAGTTTTGTGTTGGAGCAAAACCTTATTTTGCTTACTCTTTCTTGCAACCCCATTTCACAACATCAAACACACTCTCTCAACCTCATGGTACCACCAAAAAACTCAGCCTCAAAGAAAAGAAAAATCAAGGAACCAACCTCTGGATCCTCAAGCTCTTTCAATGACTACAAGTCCCTCTCCGTATTCAACCAAAATCAATTCTATGGTTGGGTGAGTGAGAGGGAGATCATTCCAGAAGTTGGGTTTCAACTAGGGAGGAATGAGCATATTGAAATCAACATTGAGATCAACAATAGGTGTAACAACCCTAGTTTTTGAAAATCAAATGATTAGTTATTTGTGATTTATTATATTTGTTGATAACTTTATCTTAAGAAAATTATTTTACTAAAGGTAATTAAAAACATTTTCATGATAATTGAAGTTTAAAATAATTAGAATTTTTATATAATTTTTATTGGATATTTGGTATAATTGAAATTATAAGTTTGATAATTGAAAAATTAGAATAATTGTATAATTTAATTTAAATAAATTCTATTTTGAATGAATTATATTATTAACTTAAACTCATAGAAATTATTTTATTAGAAATGATTAGATTGATATTTATAAATATTTTAAGTTTAAGTCAATTAATATTTATATACAACTTTATTATAATTAATTATTTTATAAATTGAAATTAAAGTTTCAGAGATAGAAAAATAATAGAAATTTGTATGATTTAATCTAGAAAATTGATATTTGAATTTAAATTGTACTTTACAAAATATAATTAACTTGTTCATTTTATAATTTAAATTAGAAATAATTGATTGAACTTAGCAATATGTTGATAAATAATGTTTCTAAATATTTTTAATAGAGTATATTTGATTTTAAAATTACTCTACCCTCCAATTTTATCAAAATATCTATTCATACCTATCCTTATTATTTTATAAAATCCTAATTTCTAACCCTAATTCCCAAATTGAATCAGAAACCCTAATTCCCAAATTCCAGAAACCCTAACCCTAATTTTCTCCCTTTCCTCAGCCTCTGAACGCAGCCTCCACCCTCCTTTCTTCCTAACCACCACACACACACACAAAAGAAGAAAGAAACGCAGAGAGAAAGAGCACGAAGAGCAGAGAAAAGAGAGAGGGAAGAGCTGCTGCCCCGCTGCCACTGTGACCGTCGCACTGCCACCGTTCAACTCCGCTCGCGCTGCCGCATGTTCCGTCACCATCAGAGTCATCGTCACTATCGTCGTCATCCTCGTGAGCTGCAGTGTCGCTGTTCAACCTCGTCCCGCCGTGCCTCCATGGTCGCCGTTGCTGCGAGCTCGCCACCGCCGAGGAGAAGCTGCCATCGCGTCTTGTCCCGCCGTCACCGTCGTTGCCCTGGAGCTCGCCCACCATCGTCATTGAGGGCCAGCAGAGAGAGAGAACGAACGTGGGTCAGGGTCGTCACCAAGAAGAGGAGCTGCGCTCCACGCCACCGTCGCCACCAGTTTACGACCACCACTGCGAAGGTTCCGCCGCCGTCGTTCCAGTGCCGCCATTCATGCCCTCTGTTTCCTTCGTCGTTCTGTCCAGCATCACCAGCACTGAAGTCAGCTTCTACCACCATCAGGCCTGAAGGGAAGCGCCACTGCTATTGCCTGACAGTAGCTTCCTCTGCGTTCCCAATTCCATTCTTGAAACTGTAACACTCTTGCTCATGCTTGGTTTCCCGAATCTATTTCTCTACCATATTTTGTTTTGATTACAATAAGTATATGTTAATGTCTCTGTTTAGTGTTATCGTCCTTATCCGGAACCACTGATGTCACCGCTATAGAAGTGATTGGGATAGGCACGATTGTCATTGTTGTTGCTGCCCCATAAGAAGTGAGGCTACTACTGCTGTTCCGGCCACATTGGCTGTTGTAAACTGGGAAAAAGAAGGGGATCGTTGCATTTAAATTCGACGGTTTCGATTAATTAAGGTAGGAGATTTAACGTTTTTAATTTAGAATGTCCACCAAGTTATTTGAATAAGTGCAAATGGTTAACAATGGTTTAGAATTTCTTAATTGTCATGAATGACCTGAAATGCATTTGAAATTTGTTAGTTGTTGTGAATATTTTGAGCTGTGACTGGAATTAAATGTAGCTGTGATTGGTGATTCATTTGATAATACTTGTTAAATTTTGATTTGATGAGTTAACTATTGAAAAGTTGTCGTAATGATAATTGATGAACTGAGTTAGATTTGTGTTTGGTTTTGGGTTATTGTGATGATGGTAGAGGTTGTGAAATTTGGAGTAAGTTTGATGATGTGTTAGTGCTTCAATTGGATTATTGAATTCAGGTTAAGGCTGTGAATGTCTTTGCGCTTTGTTGTGAGTGTTTGAAGTTGTAATTGATATTGTGTTCTCTGATATGGATGTAATTGTTGAAAACTTCTGACTCTATGTGATTATACTGAATTAATTGAGTTGTGTGGCTGAAATTATGATTGGAATGATTGAGATTTTTTATTGGAACTTTGGTTGAATTTGTTGATTTTGTGAGATTGAATTATAAATTGTTTGATGAGAGATTATTGTGATTTCGGTATTTTGATGGGTCAAATTGAAACTATTACTGTTGAGTTGGTTTATTGTAATGGGTTTAGTTAGTGATTAATTGAAGTTGGGCTTAAGGAATAATTGGAAGATTAAATCTTAAAATGTTGAACTAGTTGCTGAAAATCTGATTTTTTTAAGATTAAAAGATGACTTTGGAAGTGAATCAGTTATTCAACGATAATCGAAATGATTTGAGAGTAAAGGCTGAGTAAACTGTAATTAAAGTTGTTGTTGGGATTCAATTTTGGAAAGTTTGAATTAACTATAGAACTATTTAAAATTTTTCAAAGTTAAAATATAAAACTTGATTTTCTGCATTACTTTTAAATGAAGCCGGAGACTTTGAAAATCTAAAACTAATTCTGTGATGATCAGAATTATGTAGGACCAAGTCTGGATTAAGCTTTGGAATATAGGAAGCTGGACTGGTGAATTTGAGGCTTTTTCATTAAGTTTATGATTTATGGTAAATTTTTGAATAAGGAATGCCAAATCTGGTTTTTTGCAGGACGCTTAAGACAGCAGCGACTTGTTTCCTCTATTAAAAATTCTCCAGTTTGAATTTTGAAATGGAACCAATTTTAAATTAAACTTTGGTCCTATTACTTTAATTTCATAAAAATTTAGAATTTTTACAGTTGTGGTTTTAAAGATATGGATTTTTAAAGTAAGACGTATTATGCAGTAAAAATCAGGTTTTGTTTTCTAAGTCAGTAAATTTAAGACTTAATAATTTTTATTTCTGGAATGGTATTGAGATGCAACCAATTGGAGGTGAATATTGAATATGTTTAGTTATTATGATTTAAATTTCAGGGTATTCCATGTTTTAATAAGTGAATTATGGGACTTGGAAGAGGTTGTGTTCAATGATTTGTAAAACAGACTTCAGCAGAAAATTACTTAACTTCCAAGCTACGTAACTCCTTCATTAAAAACGGTATGACCCTGGAACTAATTGAGAAAGAAATTTGGATAAGTTATGTTTAATCACATTAATTTTGAAGGTTGTTGGATTTAATTTGGATTTTATATGAAATTTCGAATGTTGTACGCTGCTACTGTCTTTTGGTTTTAAGGCACTATAGAGCAGTCACGGTTTTGCTTATATTCCCGAAGCTAGAGCCAGCAAAAAACTGTGATTTTTAGTTTAATAGGAAACTTAATCCGAGACGGACGCGTGGATATAAGGTTTGCGTAATTCCTAATTCGTTTGATATTTTTAAAATAAAACTGAAATTAGACTGCCGATGTTGTTTTGGTGATTACTTGGATATGGAATTTGAGAAATATATTTTCTATACTATTATCAAATATTTTTGAGAATATATTATTGTGGCAATTGTTGAGAAAGGTTTGATGAGATGTTGAGAAAGAGGGAACCCGTAAGGGTGGCTAAGTTCGAGTTTTAGGGGAGGTACTGCCGAAATTTTATAAAATTTGAGGTTTTATTTGAGAAGTTATTTTAGAAGATTTGGATTTGAAAAATGATTATTTAAGTTTTATTTGATTACTTCTAATGAGAGGTTATGTTTTGAAAGGTGTTTAATGAAATTAAAATAAATGATTTTCTTGAGTCTTTTGATAGAGGACTAAACTGAAAAATAGTTTTAAAGTTGGCTTGACTCAAGGTTGCTAAAGCAGAGATTATGAACTGAATTGATGATTGAGATTTTTGCGAACGAATGCTTGAGAAAGTTAAGAAAAGTTTAAGAAAATATGTTAAGGATTCAAAGGAAAAAGAGAATGGGGAACTGATATATGGATTGTTGAGTTTTAGAAAGGAAAATGAAAAGTGATAAAATACTGGTAAACCCCACGAACTGTTAGTTGTTTAACTACGGGGAAAACCCATGAATTGATAATTGGTAAAATTTGGGAAGTACCCACGAACTGAATGATCATTGATCTCGGGGAAAACCTATAGATTGTTATTTGTTTTATATGTGGAAAAAACCCACGGACTGGTAATCATTGATTATGGGAATAACCCATGAATTGTTGTATGTTGATCTCGGGTATAGCCCATGAACTGAAGATCATTGTTTGCTGTGTCTTGATCTCGGGTATAACCCACGAACTGAAGATCGCTATGTTATTGTGTATTGATCTCGGGGAAAAACCCACGAACTGAAGATCTCTGTTTTGTTTGTGAAATGATCTCGGGGACGCCCACGAACTGAGGATCACTGTTTCCCCTTGTGCGTATATTATGGGGTCGGGCTTTGCGCCGACTGCCGGTAGTCACGAAGGAGTGGTATTCTTACCACCGACACATATGCACTAAGGACACAAAGGGAAGCCATATCTGGGACTTGTTCCTAGGTAATGTCGGGCTGCAGGGTGTAAACCGACACGTGAGCTCATGGCCTACTTAGGATAGACATGCATCATATTGGTTGTGCATTTACATTTGGTTGTGTTTGCCTGTATTACTTCTTTGTGTTGTTTGTCTTATTGTGATTCCTTTGCGTGTT
Organism: Arachis hypogaea; assembly: GCF_003086295.3. Classification (NCBI taxonomy): domain Eukaryota; kingdom Viridiplantae; phylum Streptophyta; class Magnoliopsida; order Fabales; family Fabaceae; genus Arachis; species Arachis hypogaea. The sequence continues at coordinate 55,061,486 of NC_092049.1, forward strand.
GAATTGTGTTTCTTACTTGTGCTAGTAGTTTGTGAATGGAAAGAGATGATTAATATCTGTCGTTATGACTGAGAATCAATTATGTGGCTGAAAGATATTTAATATGACAAGTTTTGTCATTGAGATCTGTTTTGGGTTTAGAGATTTAAAGAAAGTAATTATTTATCTAAAGTAAGATTAAAAGGTATTTCAAGGGATTTAACAAAGATGGTTTATTAAGCAAAGTTAATTATTTGCATGTTAATCATTACTTTTACGGCATTCCCATTCCCTACTGAGAACATGTGGTTTGTTCTCACCCCAAAATCTTCCACCCTTTCAGTGACACAGGTACGAAGATTCAGTTTGAAGCTGCGGGTGATTCTAGAATTTATTTACGAGTTAAGTTTATGACTTGAGATTCTTTCATAGAATTCCCTCATTCTTACTGCTTAAGGTTTTATTTTATGCAGAGGGATAGGAGTTATACCTGAATTTTATTTAAATTCTTTTGTATAATGTTACTATTATTAATAATTATGTGATTATTATTACTTGATGATGTTTGCTATATGATTTTAATTAATAAAAACAAAGAAATTTCTGGTATTTTTACTAAAATTGAATCGCGATATCGAACTAAAGGCTTAATAGTAAATAGTTAATAAAGTAAAGCAGGTTGGTAACACCTTACTTTCGGTACGATCATGACGTTCTGGAAGTTGGGTCGTTACAATATGGTATCAGAGCAGTTCATTCCTGTTAGAGCCTTGGGAATGGACTGACTATGCTTCATTGCATACTCTGCGTGTCTGTCATGCTTTGTGACTTGTTCTGATAACAAGAGTTTGTGTTTTATATGCATGACTGTCTGATGATTAACACTGTTGGTTTACCATTGCATGCTTCATGGTATTAGGTCTGGCCAACTTAATACTAATGATTCATGTATATGGGAACACTAATAGGTTATCATAGACGAAATAGAAGTAATAGGTAATGCGATTCACGGGGTTTGGGAGCGTTAGTTGTGAAGTTAGCTTTGATTCAACGTATAACCTTTATTCGTGCCACGTGAACTTGTGTTATCTCTTCATTATTTTCATTTGAATTCCTTGTTTTGGATTTCCTCGTCAGCATATAACTTGCTTATCTTTCAACCTTAACTTATTGTTCTTGTATACCTTTCCTTGCTTGTAAATCTAATTACTTATCTGACTATTTCTGAATCTTCATTCTTGACCATGCTTATATTTTTGTTCATAGATTCCGTTTTCTTTGATTTGAGTTTAAATTTATTTTCTTATAACAATTTTCGAGGGCGAAAATTTTTCTAAGGTGGGTAGAATGTAACAACCCTAGTATTTGAAAATCAAATGATTAGTTATTTGTGATTTATTATATTTGTTGATAACTTTATTTTAAGAAAATTATTTTACTAAAGGTAATTAAATACATTTTCATGATAATTGAAGTTTAAATTAATTAGAATTTTTATATAATCTTTATTGGATATTTGGTATAATTGAAATTATAAGTTTGATCATTGAAAAATTAGAATAATTGTATAATTTAATGTAAATAAATTCTATTTTGAATGAATTATATTATTAACTTGAACTCCTAAAAATTATTTTATTAGAAATGATTAGATTGATATTTATAAATATTTTAAGTTTAAGTCAATTAATATTTATGTACAACTTTATTATAATTAATTATTTTATAAATTGAAATTAAAGTTTCAGAGATAGAAAAATAATAGAAATTTGTATGATTTAATCTAGAAAATTGATATTTGAATTTAAATTGTACTCTACAAAATATAATTAACTTGTTCATTTTATAATTTAAATTAGAAATAATTGATTAAACTTAGCAATATGTTGATAAATAATGTTTCTAAATATTTTTAATAGAGTACATTTGATTTTAAAATTACTCTACCCTCTAATTTTATCAAAATATCTATTCATACCTATCCTTATTATTTTATAAAATCCTAATTTCTAACCCTAATTCCCAAATTGAATAAGAAACCCTAATTCCCAAATCCCAGAAACCCTAACCCTAATTTTCTCCCTTTCCTCAACCTCTGAACGCAGCCTCCACCCTCCTTTCTTCCTAAACACCACACACACACAAAAGAAGAAAGAAACGTAGAGAGAAAGAGCACGAAGATCAGAGAAAATAGAGAGGGAAAAGCTGCTGCCACGCCGCCGCCGTGACCGTCGCACTGCCACCGTTCAACTCCGCTCGCGCTGCCGCGCATTCCATCACCATCAGAGTCATCGTCACCGTCGTCGTCATCCTCGTGAGCTGCAGTGTCGCCGTTCAACCTCGTCCCGCCGCGCCTCCATGGTCGCCGTTGCTGCGAGCTCGCCACCGCCGAGGAGAAGCTACCATCGCGTCTTGTCCCGCCGTCACCGTCGTTGCCCTGGAGCTCGCCCACCGTCGTCATTGAGGGCCAGCAGAGAGAGAGAACGAACGTGGGTCAGGGTCGTCACCAAGAAGAGGAGCTGCGCTCCACGCCACCGTCGCCACCAGTTTACGACCACCACTGCGAAGGTTCCGCCGCCGTCGTTCCAGTGCCGCCATTCATGCCCTATGTTCCCTTCGTCGTTCTGTCCAGCATCACCAGCACTGAAGTCACCATCAGGCCTGAAGGGAAGCACCACTGCTATTGCCCGACAGTAGCTTCCTCTGCGTTCCCAATTCCATTCTTGAAACTGTAACACTCTTGCTCATGCTTTGTTTCCCGAATCTATTTCTCTACCATATTTTGTTCTGATTACAATAAGTATATGTTAATGTCTCTGTTTAGTGTTATCGTCCTTATCCGGAATCACTGATGTCACCGCTATAGAAGTGATTGGGATAGGCGCGATTGTCATTGTTGTTGCTGCCCCAGAAGAAGTGAGGCTGCTACTGCTGTTCCGGCCACATTGGCTGTTGTAAACTGGGAAAAAGAAGGGGATCGTTGCGTTTAAATTCGACGGTTTCGACTAATTAAGGTAGGGGATTTAACGTTTTTAATTTAGAATGCCCACCAAGTTATTTGAATAAGTGCAAATGGTTAACAATAGTTTAGAATTTCTTAATTGTCATGAATGACCTGAAATGCATTTGAAATTTGTTAGTTGTTGTGAATATTTTGAGCTGTGACTGGAATTAAATGTGGCTGTGAATGGTGATTCATTTGATAATACTTTTTAAATTTTGATTTGATGAGTTAACTATTGAAAAGTTGTCGTAATGATAATTGGTGAACCGAGTTAGATTTGTGTTTGGTTTGGGGTTATTGTGATGATGGTAGAGGTTGTGAAATTTGGAGTAAGTTTGATGATGTGTTAGTGCTTCAATTGGATTATTGAATTCAGGTTAAGGCTGTGAATGTCTTTGGGCTTTGTTGTGAGTGTTTGAAGTTGTAATTGATATTGTGTTCTCTGATATGGATGGAATTGTTGAAAACTTCTGACTCTGTGTGATTATACTGAATTAGTTGAGTTGTGTGGCTGAAATTATGATTGGAATGATTGAGATTTTTGATTGGAACTTCGGTTGAATTTGTTGATTTTGTGAGATTGAATTATAAATTGTTTGATGAGAGATTATTGTGATTTCGGTATTTTGATGGGTCAAATTGAAACTATTGCTGTTGAGTTGGTTTATTGTAATGGGTTTAGTTAGTGATTAATTGAAGTTGGGCTTAAGGAATAATTGGAAGATTGAATCTTAAAATGTTAAACTAGTTGCTGAAAATATGATTTTTTTGAGATTAAAAGATGACTTTGGAAGTGAATCAGTTATTCAACGATAATCGAAATGATTTGAAAGTAAAGACTGAGTAAACTGTAATTAAAGTTGTTGTTGGGATTCAATTTTGGGAAGTTTGAATTAACTATAGAACTAGTTAAGATTTTTCAAAGTTAAAATATAAAACTTGATTTTCTGCATTACTTTTAAATGAAGCCGGAGACTTTGAAAATCTAAAACTAATACTGTGATGATCGGAATTGTGTGGGACCAAATCTGGATTAAGCTTTGGAATATAGGAAGCTGGACTGGTGAATTTGAGGCTTTTTCATTAAGTTTATGATTTATGGTAAATTTTTGAATTAGGAATGCCAAATCTGGTTTTCTGCAGGACGCTTAAGACAGCAGCGACTTGTTTCCTCTATTAAACATTCTCCAGTTTGAATTTTGAAATGGAACCAATTTTAAATTAAACTTTGGTCCTAGTGCTTTAATTTCATAAAAATTTAGAATTTTTAGAGTTGTGGTTTTAAAGATATGGATTTTTAAAGTAAGACGTATTATGCAGTAAAAATCAGGTTTTGTTTTCTAAGTCAGTAAATTTAAGACTTTATAATTTTTATTTCTGGAATGGTATTGAGATGCAACCAATTGGAGGTGAAATTTGAATATGTTTAGTTATTATGATTTAAATTTCAGGGTATTCCATATTTTAATAAGTGAATTATGGGACTTGGAAGAGGTTGTGTTCAATGATTTGTAAAACAGTCTTCAGCAGAAAATTACTTAACTTCCAAGTTACGTAACTCCTTCATTAAAAATGGTATGACCCTGAAACCAATTCAGAAAGAAATTTGGATAAGTTATGTTTAACCACATTAATTTTGAAGGTTGTTGGATTTAATTTGGATTTTATATGAAATTTCGAATGTTGTACGCTGCTACTGTCTTCTGGTTTTAAGGCACTATAGAGCAGTCACGGTTTTGCTTATATTCCCGAAGCTAGAGCCAGCGAAAAACTGTGATTTTTGGTTTAATAGGAAACTTAATCCGAGAAGGACGCGTGGATATAAGGTTTGCGTAATTCCGAATTCGTTTGATATTTTTAAAATAAAACTGAAATTAGACTGCCGATGTTGTTTTGGTGATTACTTGGATATGGAATTTGAGAAATATATTTTCTATACTATTATCAAATATTTTTGAGAATATATTATTGTGGCAATTGTTGAGAAAGGTTTGATGAGATGTTGAGAAAGAGGGAACCCGTAAGGGTGGCTAAGTCCGAGTTTTAGGGGAGGTGCTGCCGAAATTTTATAAAATTTGAGGTTTTATTTGAGAAGTTATTTTAGAAGATTTGGATTTGAAAAATGATTATTTAAGTTTTATTTGATTACTTCTAATGAGAGGTTATGTTTTGAAAGGTGTTTAATGAAATTAAAATAAATGATTTTCTTGAGTCTTTTGATAGAGGACTAAACTGAAAAATAGTTTTAAAGTTGGCTTGACTCAAGGTTGCTAAAGCAGAGATTATGAACTGAATTGATGATTGAGATTTTTGCGAACGAATGCTTGAGAAAGTTAAGAAAGGTTTAAGAAAATATGTTAAGGATTCAAAGGGAAAAGAGAATGGGGAACTGATATATGGATTGTTGAGTTTTAGAAAGGAAAATGAAAAGTGATAAAATATGGGTAAACCCCACGAACTGTTAGTTGTTTAACTACGAGAAAAACCCATTAATTGATAATTGGTAAAATTTGGGAAGTACCCACGAATTGAATGATCATTGATCTCGGGGAAAACCTTTAGATTGTGATTTGTTTTATATGCGGAAAAAAACTACGGACTGATAATCATTGATTACGGGAATAACCCATGAATTGTTGTACGTTGATCTCGGGTATAGCCCATGAACTGAAGATCATTGTTTGCTGTGTCTTGATCTCGGGTATAACCCACGAACTGAAGATCGCTATGTTATTGTGTATTGATCTCGGGGAAAAACCCACGAACTGAAGATCTCTGTTTTGTTTGTGAAATGATCTCGGGGACGCCCACGAACTGAGGATCATTGTTTCCCCTTGTGCGTATATTATGGGGTCGGGCTTTGCGCCGACTGCCGGTAGTCACGAAGGAGTGGTATTCTTACCCCCGACACATATGCACTAAGGACACAAAGGGAAGCCATATCTGGGACTTGTTCCTAGGTAATGTCGGGCTGCAGGGTGTAAACCGACACGTGAGCTCATGGCCTGCTTAGGATAGACATGCATCATATTGGTTGTGCATTTACATTTGGTTGTGTTTTCCTGTATTACTTCTTTGTGCTGTTTGTCTTATTGTGATTCCTTTGCGTATTGAATTGAGTTTCTTACTTGTGCTAGTAGTTTGTGAATGGAAAGAGATGATTAAATATCTGTCGTTATGACTGAGAATCAATTATGTGGCTGAACGATATTTAATATGACAAGTTTTGCGATTGAGATCTGTTTTGGGTTTAGAGATTTAAAGAAAGTAATTATTTATCTAAAGTAAGATTAAAAAGTATTTCAAGGGATTTAACAAATATGGTTTATTAAGCAAAGTTAATTATTTGCATGTTAATCATTACTTTTACGGCATTCCCATTCTCTACTGAGAACGTGTGGTTTGTTCTCACCCCAAAATCTTCCACCCTTTCAGTGACACAGGTACGAAGATTCAGTTTGAAGCTGCGGGCGATTCTAGAATTTATTTACGAGTTAAGTTTATGACTTGAGATTCTTTCATAGAATTCCCTCGCTCTTACTGCTTAAGGTTTTATTTTATGCAGAGGGATAGGAGTTGTACCTGAATTTTATTTAAATTCTTTTGTATAATGTTACTATTATTAATAATTATGTGATTATTATTACTTGGTGATGTTTGCTATATGATTTTAATTAATAAAAACAAAAAAATTTCTGGTATTTTTACTAAAATTGAATCGCGATATCGAACTAAAGGCTTAATAGTAAATAGTTAATAAAGGAAAGCAGGTTGGTAACGCCTTACTTTCGGTACAATCATGACGTTCTGGAAGTTGGGTCGTTAGAATAGGGGTTGGTCACTTCTATGCAACCCACCAAGGAAAGTGGTAGAGAGCTTGGTGAGGGAATTCTATGCTAATGCAGTGCCTTAACCAGGGCAACAATATGGCCACATTAGCTATGTAAGGGGGAAGTCTATTGACTACATCCCCTCTAGCATAGAAAGAATGCTAATGGTAAAGAGGACAAGCTCCACCCGGAGCTATGAAGAAAGAATGAAGCAGCAAGACCCTGGATTTGATGAGATCCTGAATGAAATTTGTGTGCTGAATGTGCGTTGGATCAATGATAAGGATCCCAACCAATTGAGGAGAAGAGATTTGAACCCCCAAGCTAGAGGGTGGCTAGAATTTGTGAGGAGGTCTCTAATCCTCACATCCAACACTTCAGAGGTGACCAGGGAGAGAACATCAACGTGGGGGAGATGATCGCCAACAACATCAACAAAGTGCTGAAAAGCACCAGTGACAACTCAAGGTTGGCATTCCCCAGCATTATACAGAGGCTATGTGATGAGGCTGGAGTTGAAAAGATCATTGATGAGGTGCTTGTGAAGCAAGACAAGTTCATAACTGCCAAAAAGATGGCCAAGGTTGTAGCTGTTCACCCACTCCACAGGGCCAGAGAACGAAGAGCTCATGCTCAGGGACCACAATAACAACAAGAAGAGGAAGAGGCAGAAGAGCAACCTCACTTCCTGGCACTTCAGCCACCACCACAATACCAATATCAGTAATTTCCAGAGGGATTCAATTGGGAGCAATTACAAGGAAATGTACACCAAATGAAGGGAGACCTACACCACTTGAGGGAAGATGTCAATCAACTCAAGGAGACTCAACAACAACATTGGAGTCAAGTCAACCAGAACATTCAATAACTCCAAGGAGGTTTTGAGAACCTCAAGGAGCATCAAGATCAGATTAACTGGGGAGAGATGCAGGGCAGCTTAGGAATGATTCTGGAACGATAATTACAACAAATGGAGAGTCTTGCTGAATTCAGACACCTTTATGAAGCAAGGACTGTAGCCAGAGGGGAATATGATTGCTAAGCACAAACAAAGTTGAGCTACCTGTGCAATGCAGTAGCTAACATGAACCCCAATTACCCCACCTATATATAGAAATTGGAGGAACTCAGCTCAAGGTAAGAAGAAATAGCATACTAACACAAAGAAAATGTGAAATCCTACATGAGGAGGCTAGGATTTTGGAAGCCCAAGGATGCCAAAGCACAAGAAGGCTCCTCCAAGCCAGATGAAGGTGGCTCCTCCCCTTCCAAGAAGAAGGACAAAGGGAAGGGGCCAATGAACTAAAGATGAAGCTGCTCAAGGTTGTTGAGTCCCATAGTTGACACTTTCTAATTTCTGAAATCCTGTTTTAAGCTTTTGTTGATTTACTTTTTTTGAATAAATAATCATGCTAGGATAGTTTATGTTTTATGCTTAGTTTTAATTCCTGTTTGAAGTCTTTATGAGTTTTTTATTATAAGAAATAAAATGCCATGTATTTCAAGTCTTCATTTCAATATAAATAAAAGTAGAGCTTGTCTCCATAAGAGTTACTGTGAGTTATGCAAAAACAATAAGAGAGACCAAGGCCAAGAGAGATCATCAAACAAACTAAGAAATAAGAAACTAAGTGTAGAACCTTGGGTGAAATAAAAAGAAAATGAGTCATGGAGAGGAACTAGTCCTAGAAGGTATAACAAGGGAAGGTTAAGGGGTATTCCTTGAATATCCATAGAACCAAGAGGTAGTAAGCAATAAAGGCCCAGGGCTTTGAGCATCAACTACTGGGATGGAAAAAGAAACATTAAAAAGCTCAAAAGGAATTAAAGATCTTAGTAGATGCTTGTGGTGAAGATGTGTCAAGAAGAGACCTGGGCAAGTAAATTCTTAGGGGTATCTCAACACCTAGTACCCTAAAACCAACTGGTTTAGGAGTGCTAATTGAAAGCCTAATTAAAGGGTTGTCTTCAGACAAAACACTTAGAGTCGTGGTCAAGAAATCAAAACAACCCTTACTACTTCAAGGTGACAATCAATAGAAAGGACCCCTAAAAGCATATACCTGAAAGAACCCTCAAGGATCCAAGAGCTTTTCATGACATTAAAACATTCATACATGTGTTGAACACTTAGTTTTATTCTTAGTTGTATTGCAATCATTCAAAGCCAAGGCCTCAAGTTATAAAGGCTTACTCACATTGATTTGCTTGGGACAAGCAAAGCTTAAGTTTGGTGTTGTGATGACTTGCATCATCTACCCTTCTTTCTTGCATAAAGAAGACCATAAAAGAGCATAAATCTCATTTGATCAGTACAATTCATGCATTATTTGATGAATATTATGGTACACTACTTTGAGATGAGTTGTGCTGAATTTCAGGTAAAAAAGGCATCAAAAATGGGTAAAAGACAAACAAGAAGCTGGGCGTGTGAAACTGGCGTGCCACTTGGGAGCAAACGCCATAAAAATGCACTAGCGTGGCACACCAGGAGCTAGGCGTGGCACGCCAGTACTAAATTCCAGAGGGGAGATCCATGCATGCATGTGGGCATCGCACGCCAGGGACTGGGCGTGGCACGCTAGTACAAAATTCTAGAAAGCAACAATGGAGGAAATGAAAGGGGCGTGGCACGCCAGGTTGGGCGTGGCATGCCTAACCCATCAACTACTATGGGCGTGCCACTTGAGTAAAGGGGCGTGGCACGCCAACTCGCCATTCCAAGAAGAACCTCCACTATGGCGTGCCACTTGGTATCGAAGGCGTGGCACGCCAGCTCCAAGAAGTCACTTGGGCATGCCACTTGAGAACCCAGGTGTGGCACGCCAAGCTTGAAGAGTTCACAAATCCATGGGCGTGCCACTTGAATAGCATGGCGGGCACGCTGGTACAATTATCCAGAGAAGGGGCTGAAGGCAATTGAAGACTGGGCGTGCCACTTGAAGTCGAAGGCGTGGCACGCCAACCTCTCAACCTCACTTAGGCGTGCACTTGAGCAGTCAGGCGTGGCACGCCAATGCACAAAGATAACAAAAGCAAGGACTGGGTGTGCCACTTGGTGTCGAAGGCATAGCACGCTAACCCAAGCATGTCACTATGGCGTGCCACTTGAAGGCTGAAGCGTGGCACGCCAACTACTGTAACCAAGACAAGATCATGGTCGTGGCACGCCAACCTTTGGGCGAGGCACGCTGGTATAAGTTTCTAGAGAGGATGAAGGAGGCTAATTACAAGGGGCATGCCACTCACTATTCTTCACTTAGGCGTGCCACTTGAATCCCAGACTTGGCACGTCAGTGCCATTCAGAGACCAAAGAAGCATTGGGGCGTGCCACTTGAGTTCGTGGCGTGGCACGCCAAACAGAGGAACCACTCACCCATAAAGGGCGTGGCACGCCAGACCCTGGGCGTGCCACGCTAGTGCAACTTTCCAGAGAAGCTTAGCGAAGCATAAAGCAAGGGCATGGCACGCTAGTTTAAGTTTCCAGAGGCAAAGATAAGTGAAAAACACAAAGGGCAAGCCACTTGAGTTCGAAGGCGTGGCATGCCAACACAAGAATTCCACTATGGTGTGCCACTTGAGCTCGAAGGCGTGGCACGCCAAGGTTGCTAAAGAGACGAGCGTGCCACTTGAAGGGTTGGGCGTGGCACGCCAAGCAAAATTGAAGGGCACGTGACACGCCACTAGAGCGCCAATCACACGCCAGCTGGGAGATCACACTTATTGAGCTTCTTTTCCCTCCAAAATGTAATTTTTCTTTTTCACTTTTGTAATTCTTTTATTTTACTAGGAGTAGTATAAATACCCCTAAGGAGTACTGAAGAAGGAGGTTAAGTAGTCAGTTTTAGATCCACTTTTACACTTCACTTTTGAGTACTTTTTGAGCTATGAGTAGCTAACTTCCATCTCATTGAGAGAGGGAGCTCTGTTATACTTGATGGATTGATAATAATGAAATTCTTCTTCTCTTCATCTTCTCTTTGATTTGCTAGAAGGAATTTCGTTCTTAATACTTAGTGTTCAATTATCTTGGGAAAGAGATTGAATGCAATTGGGTTTCATGGGAACCTTGGGAAAGGAAACATGAAACCATGCTTGAAATCCCTTCTCACACTTGAGTAGAATCTGGGTTTTGGTGTTTGGATATGTGACATATAATCCTCCCTCTACTTGGACCTATAATGGTGTGTGATATAATCAGGGACCAAGCATATCTCTCTTCATGAGCAATTAGACCAAGAAATTAGCTATTGATCAAGATCTGAGAGATTGTGTCACCAAGGGATTGGGGCTCAATCAATCATGATTGCCAAGAGGTCAATGAGTTGCATGATTGAAGAGGATATAAGCTAGATTTGATCCAAAGAGACAACATCTCCCAATCTCAATGAATTTCCCCATTCTTATCTATCCACTTCTTTACAGCTTAATTTTACATTCAGCAATCCCCCATTCCCATTTACATTCAAGTCATTTATGATTCTGCACTTTACATTCTGCCATTTTTATTTTTGCATTTTATTGCTTTTCTTTATATTCTGTATTTTATTGCTTTTCTTTATATTCTAGTCATTTACATTTATGTCATTTATAATTCTGCACTTCACAATCTTATTGATCCGCTTGACTAATTCATCAATTAATTAAAACTGCTCGAATTTGCCAATCTCTGTGGATACGATCCCACTCTACTGTGGGTTATTACTTGACGATAATTTTGATGCGCTTGGCAAAAGAACTAATTCACCAATTTTTGAATGGGGTGTGAATTTTAGTCATCAAGAGCTTTCCAACCTCTTCTTTGAATCTCATGTCGGATCTCCGGATATTCACTCTTTTTGAGCATGAAGGGGACTTTGGGAATCAGCTTTTTCTTATAGGGAAGTGGGTAGGATTTGATAGGTGAATGGTGTTTGGGAAAGAGGTATTGATATGATTGGTCAAGGGTACTTGGAGAAGAGTGTTATGGAAAGGTGTGAAGAGGAGAGAAGAAGAGGTGGGGTAGGTGGGGATCCTGTGGAGTCCACAGATCCTAAGGTGTCAAGGAATTTTGCTCCCTGCACTATTCTGGTGTTTAAACACCCTTTGTGTGCCAATTATGGCGTTTAACGCCGGCTCTGCTACCTTTCCCAGTCTGCTGCCCCTTTCTGGCGTTTAACGCCAGCTAGACACTCTTTTCTAGCGTTAAACGCCAGGCTGATGCCCCTTTCTAGCGTCTAACGCCAGCTAGACACCAGTGCCCCTTTTCTGGCGTTTAACGCCAGTTTGGCTACCATTTCTGGCGTTAAATGCCCAGAATGCTGCTAGACTGGGCGTTAGACGCCCATTCTGCTATCCTTACAGACGTTTAAACGCCAATAAGCCTGACCTCTAGGGTGTGCTGTTTTTTATGCTTTTTTTATTTTGCTTTATTTTGTAGCTATTTTTATGACTTCACATGATCATCAACCAAAAGAAAACATAAAATAACAACGGAAAATAAATAAATATAATTAAATGACATTGGCTTGCCTCCCAATAAGCGCTTTTTTAATGTCAATAGCTTGACAGTGAGCTCTTAGAGAGCTTCACAGAGACCGTTGAGTGTGGGAGATCTGTTTGACTCTGTACTGAGAGAAGCTTTTCATGCTTCCTCTCCATGGTTATAGAAGAAGATCCTTGAGCCTTAAACACAAGATAGTCCTCATTCAATTGCAGGACTAACTCTCCTCTGTCCACATCAATCACAGCTTTTACTGTGCCTAGGAAGGGTTTTCCAAGGATGATGGAATCATATTCATCCTTCCCAGTGTCTAGGATTATGAAGTCAGCAGGGATACACAAGCCTTCAACCTTTACTGAGACATCCTCTACAAGTCCATAAGCCTGTTTCCTTGATTTGTATGCCAATTCTAGTGAGAATCTTGCAGCTTGTACCACAAAGATCCCTAGTTTCTCTATTACAGAGAGTGGCATGAGGTTTATTCCTGATCCCAGGTCAAACAGAGCCTTCTCAACGGTCATGGTGCCTATGGTACAAGGTATTAAGAACTTTTCGGGATCCGGTTTCTTCTGAGCTAACTTTAGTTGAACCAAAGCATTCAGTTCATTGATGAGCAATGGAGGTTCATCCTCCCAAGTCTCATTACTAAATAACTTGGCATTCAGCTTCATGATTGCTCCTAGATATTGAGCAACTTGCTCTTCAATAATATCTTCATCCTCTTCAGAGGAAGAATACTCATCAGAGCGCATGAATGGCAACAGTAAGTTCAGTGGAATCTCTATGGTCTCTATGTGAGCCTCAGATTCCTTTGGTTCCTCATTAGGGAACTCCTTGGTGGCCAGTGGACGTCCATTGAGGTCTTCCTCACTGGAAATCACTGCCTCTTCGTCCTCTATGGGTTCGGCCATTTTGGTTATATTGATGGACTTGCACTCTCTCTTTGGATTCTCTTCTGTATTGCTTGGGAGAGTACTAGGAGGAGTTTCAGTCACCCTTTTACTCAGTTGACCCACTTGTGCCTCCAAATTTCTGATGGAGGACCTTGTTTCAATCATGAAACTGAGAGTAGTCTTAGATAGATCAGAGACTATGGTTGCTAAGTCAGAGAGGCTTTGCTTAGAATTCTCTGTCTGTTGCTCAAAAGATGATAGAAAAGGCTTGTTATTGCCAAACCTATTTCTCCCACCATTGTTATTATTGAAATCTTGCTGAGGCTTCTGTTGATCTTTCTATGAGAGATTAGGATGATTCTTCCATGAAGGATTATAGGTGTTTCCATAGGATTCTCCCATGTAATTCACCTCTTCCATTGCAGGATTCTCAGGGTCATAAGCTTCTTCTTCAGAGGAAGCTTCTTTAGTACTGCCGGAAGCAGCTTGCATTCCAGTCAGATTTTGAGAAATCATATTGACTTGCTGAGTCAATATTTTATTCTAAGCCAATATGGCATTCAGAGTATCAATCTCAAGAACTCCTTTCTTCTGAGTTGTCCCATTATTCACAGGATTTCTTTCAAAAGTATACATGAACTGGTTATTTGCAACCATTTCAATGAGTTCCTGGGCTTCTGTAGGCTTCTTCTTCAGATGAAGAGATTCACTAGCAGAGTAATCCAAAGACATCTTGGATAATTTAGACAGACCATCATAGAATATACAAAAGATGCTCCATTCTGAAAGCATGTCAGAAGGACACCTTCTGATCAATTGCTTGTACCTTTCCCAAGCTTCATAGAGGGATTCACCTTCCTTCTGTCTGAAGGTTTGGGCTTCCACTCTAAGCTTGCTCAAATTTTGAGGTGGAAAGAATTTGGCCAAGAAGGCATTGACCAACTTCTCCCAAGAGTTCAGGCTTTCTTTAGGTTGTGAGTCCAACTATGTCCTAAATTTGTCTCTTATAGCAAAGGGGAAAAGCATAAGCCTGTAGACCTCGGTATTAACCCCAATGGAAGTCCATAAAACTTGCAATTCTACTGCATTAGAGAAACTAATTGAGGCTTAAGCTCAAAGTTGTTTGCTCCAATTGCAGGAATTGAGATGCTTCTTCCATAGAAGTCAGAAGTTGGTGCAGTAAAGTCACCAAGAACCTTCCTTGCATCTCCACCATTGTTGTTATCTTCAGCTGCCATAACTTCTTCTTTTTCGAAATTTCTGTTAGGTCCTCTCCAGAGTGCTGTGCCTTAGCTTCTCTTAGCTTCCTCTTCAGAGTCCTTTCAGGTTTAGGATCAGCTTCAACAAGAATGTTCTTATCCTTGTTCCTGCTAATATGAAAAAGAAGAGAACAGAGAAGAAGAGGAATCCTCTATGTCACAGTATAGATATTCCTTTATGTGAGTAGAAGAAGAGAAGAATAGAAGAATGAGATAGAGAGGGAATGAAGAGAATTCGAACACAAAGAGAGGGAGAGAGTTCGGATTTTAAGAAGAGGGATGTTAGTGAATAAATAAAAGAAATAGAAAGAGATGAGAGAGAAGGAGTATTCGAAAATTAAAATAAAATAAAAATATTTTTGTATTTATTTTAATTATTAGTTAGAATTCGAAATTAAGAAAAAAATAAAAGTAATTTGAAAACTAAAGAAATTAATTAATTAAAAAGATTTTCGAAAAAGTTGTTAGTTGGTTTTCGAAAATTAGAGAGAGAGAAAAGTAGTTAGGTGGTTTTGGAAAAGATAAGAAATAGTAAACTTTTTTAAAATTAAACAAACAAGGCAAGTGGTTAATTGAAAAAGATTTGAAAATCAATTTTGAAAAGATAAGAAGTTAGAAAAGGATTTTGAAATTAAATTTTGAAAAAGATATGATTGAAATTCATTTTGAAAAAGATTTGAAAAGGAAATTAAAAAGATTTGATTTTTGAAATTAAAGTTGATTACTTGACTAACAAGAAACTAAAAGATATAATTCTAGAATTTAAAGATTGATCCTTTCTTAATAGGAAAGTAACAACTTGAAAAATTTTTTACTCAAAAGATTAAATGTTAGCAATAAATTCGAAAAATATGAAATACAAATAAGAGAAAGATTTTGAAAATTAGTTTTGGAGAATTTTTGAAAAACATGAAAGAAAAATGAAAAAAGATTTGATTTTGAAAAAGATTTGAAAAGATAGAATTTTTAATTTGAAATTTTGACTTGATTAACAAGAAACAACTAAAATATAAAACTTTTGACTAAATCAACCCAAAATTTTGAAATTTATGAGTAAAATAAGGAAAAAATATTATTTTTTATTTTTAAATTTTTGATGAGGAGAGAGAAATACAACAAAATGACACAAGACATAAAAATTTAAGATCAAAACAAAAAATGCATGCAAGAACACTTTGAATGTCAAGATGAACACCAAGAACACTTTGAAGATCAAGATGAACATCAAGAACACATTTTTGAAAATTTTTAAGAAAAGAAAGACATGCAAGTCACCAAACTTAAAAATTTTTAAACTTTAGACACTAGTAATTCAAAAATACATATGAAGAATAAGAAAAGACACAAAACAAGAAAATTTAAAGATCAAACAAGGAAAATCATCAAGAACAACTTGAAGATCAATGAAGAATACAATGCATATATTTTCAAAAATTAAAGAAAAATTAAAACATGCAATTGACACCAAACTTAAAATTTGACACAAGACTCAAACAAGAAACACAAAATATTTTTGGTTTTTATGATTTTATTAATTTTCTTGTATATTTTTCGAAAATTTTTTTTGGAAAAAGAAATAGAGAGATACAAAATTTTTAATAAGAATTCCAGGAATCATGCAATGTTAGTCTAAAGTTTCAGTCCAAAAGAATTAGACATGGCCAAATGGCCAGCCAAGCTTTAGCAGAGCATTACATACAACAGCCAAATTGATGGGAACCAAAAGGCTCCTGCAAAGATAAGTGGAAACCTCGGTCCAAAAGATTAGACATGGCTTAACAGCCAGCCAGGCTTCAACATATCTTATGAAACTCTAGAATTCATTCTTAAAAATTCTGAAGAACACATTTTTTTTGAATTTTTCGAAAATTAAAATAAAAAGCTTAAACATAAAATAAAATTACCTAATCTAAGCAACAAGATGAACCGTCAGTTGTCCAAACTCAAAAAATTCCCGGCAACGGCGCCAAAAACTTGGTGTGGGAAATCGTGATTCACACTTTTCACAACTCCGCACAACTAACCAGCAAGTGCACCGGGTCGTCCAAGTAATACCTTACGTGAGTAAGGGTCGATCCCACGGAGATTGTCGGCTTGAAGCAAGCTATGGTTATTGATAAACCACTATTTTATGGTTTATCTTGTGCTCAATTGAGTGGTTTTCATCAACTCTTTACCCACTTATTCATACTATTTGCATGGTTTTACATTTGCCTTCCTAATTATGTGCTTTGGTTGAAAACATGCTTCTTTGATCTTATATTTGCTTATTATTAATCCTCTCTTATTACCATTAGATGCCTTGAAATGTGTGTTAAGTGTTTTCAGATATTATAAGGCAGGAATGGCTTAGAGGATGGAAAGGAAGCATGCAAAAGTGGAAGGAATAAAATAAGTTGGAGAAATTGCTAAGCTATCCAGCCTGACCTCTCTGCACTCAAACGGCTATAACTTTTGCTACAGAGGTCCAAATGACGCGGTTCCAGTTGCATTGGAAAGCTAACGTCCGGGGCTTCGATTTGATAGATAATATGATATAGTTTCCCTGAGGCTAGGCGATGCGACCGCGTGATCCATGCGGCCGTGTCGCAGTGACGGAAATCCAGCGTGGCAAAATTCAAAACCAGCGAATTCTGGACTGTTTTTGACCCAGTTTGCGGCCCAGAAAACACATATTAGAGGCTATAAAGTGGAGGAATACATCCATTCATGAGGAGGCTCTCATAATTCATAATTTTAGGAGTAGATGTACTTTTTAGAGAGAGAGGTTCTCTCCTCTCTCTTAGGATTATGATTTAGGATTTCTCTTAGTTTTAGGAGTGACTCTCAATCCCAGGTTTAATATTCCTTTTCTTCATATTTCTCTTTTACTTTCAGATACTCTAATGCTTTTTTTTTGTATTTGACTTGTGTTGCCCAATTGGCTTATGAACTTTTCCATATTAGATTTTACTACTTTGAATGTATTTTATCTGAGGTATTCCAGATATTTGTGATTTTAATTTAGTTTTCTACATTCTTGGCTTTGGTTAAGAAATTAGTAACTCAGGATAACTAAGTCCGGACTTCCAATTTCTAATACCTTGCCAATAGTTTATTTTTATTGTTATTATTTTATTTCCTCTGCCATTTACTATTGTTGCTTCTTATCTTATACATTAATAAAACCCCAAAACATACTTTTTTTTTCCATAACCAATAATAAGAACGTACCTCACTGCAATTCCTTGAGAAGATGACCCGAGGTTTGAATACTCGGTTATCAATTTCAAAGGGGTTTGTTACTTGTGACAACCAAAACGCTTGTACGAAGGGATTTTTGTCGGTTTAGAGACTATCTATACCAATATATAAAGCCAATACCAGAGTTTGGTGTCCAATTTTTATAGACACCATTTGTCCTCAAATAATTCATTTTACAAATTAAATTTATGGACAAAATAGTAATAATACATTTTTGTTTATAATTAAAAAAAAAGTCATTAACCCATTAAATAACTGCTGCAATCGTGAGGAAATTAAATAACTGCTCCACTTATAAATATTCCTCACTGTTGTCGATCCTTTTTCCTGCATCTTGCTATCTTTTGGTTCTGACATGCATTTACTAAGAAAGGGATACCTGCAAATCATCGTGAGAGGATTTGACAAGGAAGTTGATACAATTTCTATGCCAATTCCATTGCCAAATACAGGTACTCTTTGAAAAATAATAATAGACGTCATGATAATACAAGTGATTGGTATTTTATATTTACAGTTTATTTTATTTTTGAGTACTAATTTTTAATTTTTTAAAAAATATATAAAGCCAATACCAGAGTTTGGTGTCCAATTTTTATAGACACCATTTGCCCTCAAATAATTCATTTTACAAATTAAATTTATGGACAAAATAGTAATAATACATTTTTGTTTATAATTAAAAAAAAAGTCATTAACCCATTAAATAACTGCTGCAATCGTGAGGAAATTAAATAACTGCTCCACTTATAAATATTCCTCACTGTTGTCGATCCTTTTTCCTGCATCTTGCTATCTTTTGGTTCTGACATGCATTTACTAAGAAAGGGATACCTGCAAATCATCGTGAGAGGATTTGACAAGGAAGTTGATACAATTTCTATGCCAATTCCATTGCCAAATACAGGTACTCTTTGAAAAATAATAATAGACGTCATGATAATACAAGTGATTGGTATTTTATATTTACAGTTTATTTTATTTTTGAGTACTAATTTTTAATTTTTTAAAAAATATATAAAGCCAATACCAGAGTTTGGTGTCCAATTTTTATAGACACCATTTGCCCTCAAATAATTCATTTTACAAATTAAATTTATGGACAAAATAGTAATAATACATTTTTGTTTATAATTAAAAAAAAGTCATTAACCCATTAAATAACTGCTGCAATTGTGAGGAAATTAAATAACTGCTCCACTTATAAATATTCCTCATTGTTGTCGATCCTTTTTCCTGCATCTTGCTATCTTTTGGTTCTGACATGCATTTACTAAGAAAGGGATATCTGCAAATCATCGTGAGAAGATTTGACAAGGAAGTTGATACAATTTCTATGCCAATTCCATTGCCAAATACAGGTACTTTTTGAAAAATAATAATAGACGTCATGATAATACAAGTGATTGGTATTTTATATTTACGGTTTATTTTATTTTTGAGTACTAATTTTTAATTTTTTAAAAAAAATTCAAAGGACAAGTACTATTTATCTTATTCTATTTTTACATCTAAAGTTTGTATTTTTTTTTTTGTATAATTATAGATCGAGCACTACTACTCAAATATATTCTATAGTACTAAAATTTATCTATAAATATATTCTATATTTATTAAAATTTATCAATATTTTTTTTGCATTGTTTGATACGTGTTATCAAAGTCTATGTTTATTAATTGATACGTATTATTAAAGTCTATGTTTATAATTTCCTAAGTTATCTAAACTATTAATTATGTAGAGTATTGAATTTGACATTTATTTATAAAGAGTACTAAAATTGACCTTTACTAATTTTTTAAATTATTGCAAAAAGATTAATTAATTTAATATTATTCATTGTCATATGATTGGCATATAAAAGATGTAAAAAAATTTATACTTACCAATGGTAGAATGAAAAATCTCTATGTATATTTTGTTAATTTTTTCTTTATTTTTAATATATTTTATATTAAAAAATATTATTTTTTATTAATTATTAGATTGACATATAACACAATAAATATAATAAATATAGTAAGATACGAACTTTGTCAATTGATTTTTTAAATAATCTAGCAACTTAAGATAAGAACTTTGTTAATTGATTTTGTTAATCTCTTTCTTATTTTTAATCTATTTTATATTGGATAATATTATTTTTTATTAATTACATTTAAATGTCTTAAGATAAGAACTGTGTTATATATTTTCGTTATTTCAACTTTCATGATTATTTCGTTCTCTTTATTTTTCTATGTCATATGCCAAGTAAGTTTTAATTTATTATTTTTCTTATATATATATATTCTATTTTAAAAATTATTTTATTTTTTTAGGTTTTCTAATATGTTTTATTGTATTTTTCTTTTACTTTAAAAATTTTATGGTCTGAAGATCTTCTGTTAAACGATTCTAACCATATGATCAAGGAAGAAGTTCAAGATAATAAGTTTGAATTTTGGTAATTTACTGAGTCTAATTGAAATAAACACATTGAAATATAATAAACAGAATCGTTAATGAAACATTTATTAATGAATAATTACTAAAAAAATATTATCTATACCAATATATAATGGGATATGGAATTGTGGTATCCAAATTTTTCTTTTCTTCTTATTTTACCCCTGTTTTCTTTTTGTTAAGTACAGAATTAACTACAATTAGACAAATGGTAAGAGCCACCCATCATCATCATCATCATCATTTTGTTTCAGGTAACATAAAACTTAACATGTATTATGATAATTTAATTTTTTTGGCTATAAATTCAATTTTTGCTTAATATCTGTATTCTACTCTTTGAAAAATCTAGAATTGAAAGCGCATGATAATGGAGTTGGTCCAAATAACAGACGTCATAGTAACATAATTGGTTGGTATTCTATAACAAAATTGATTAAATTAATATACACTATTTATATATTTCTGGTGCTTATTATTTAACTTAAAAAAAGTTACATATATAATAGAGCACTCCTTAATAAAAAATACAAAAAGTTACTAAAATTTGGTGTCCAATTTTTTTTAGACTTCGTATATCCTTACATAATGTATTTCATAAAATAAATTTAGTGGACAAAATAATAATTTTTTAATATTTCATCTTTATCATATAGTATATAAATAATTAAAAAATTAAAATAAATAATTTATTCATAAAACTAATAATAACAAATAGAATAAAGAGAAAAAATATTATCATATCGCTTATTTTTTGTCATGTGTATTTTTTAATTTGAGTGATTAAATATATTTTACAAAGTAATAACTATAAAATGAAAATAAATTTATTGCTCTAAATTATTAAAAGAAGTATTGAGTACTCTTTAACTAAAACTTTTATTATAAATTTATTACAAAAAAAATATATTTATGTTTCAAATTAATATAGATGCTTGGGATAAAATATTAAAAATAAAAAAATATGCATTTGCATTCTCATATTAAAAAAATAAATAAATGAAGTTATTTTAAACACAAAAATACTACGTTATAAGATAATTATAAAAAGTTGTCAAACATAATAATTTTATTATCAAAATAATATTTATATATTGTGTTAAATTAATGTAACATAATGATTTTTAATATACTTTAATTTAATTTTTTTAGTTTTTATTTTAATTTATATATTTTCATATTTTAAAATTTTGGAAATAATATTATATATTTTATAATTTTAAAATAAAACCAGGAGAATTCTAACTTAAATACAAACATAATGATAGAAGAAGAATACAAGAATATTGATATTTCATCTCATGTATTTAAATACATGGCATAAATAAAAATTAATCCTTCTTATTATAAAATTATTTTCCATTTAAAAATTTAACAAATGCCAAAATTTGATCACAGTAAAATGGATCATAACTTTATAAAAAATCTAAATACTATATTAAATATTACAAACAGTGATTGGATAAATAATTTTCAAATTCTAAAATTAAAAACATAGATAACGCTTTACATATTTATATGAGTTACTGAATCAATTTTTATTGAATAACTATCTTAAATATCAATTATCAAAAAATGCTACTATATCAGCCAATAGTAATAATAATCATGAGACACGTAACATTATTTATTATTAAAAAATATATTAATTTAATAATATTAAATATGTAATAAATTTCTAATGTGAAATGTTAAAATATAAACACAAAAAATAAAGATAAATTAGAGTATAACAAATAAACTATTTTTTAAAAAATATTTCTGCAATCTTAACGGACAAAATACTCATCATATTGTTAATTTATCATAATAAATTAAAAAATAAATTTAAAAATGTCACAAATTAATGGACGATATTCAAACTTTGAAAAAAATCAATGAAAAAAATATAATAGAAGAATATTATTTTTAAAATATTCTCTGTTTCAGAATAAAATTAAACAAATTTAAAATAATTAAAATCACCTTTATACGCGACATAAAAGTTAACTTTAATCATGATAACTAATTTTAATCTTATGAATTCAAATTATGCTTATTATATGTATTACTCTTTAAAAATATAGGTCTGGAATCACATTATAATGAAGTTGTTCAAGTAAAAGATGTGGTGATGTCCTAACTGGTTAGTACCCTATATATTCAAAACATGTAATAACGTCGTTTTAAGTCATTTTGCCTATACATTAAATGTTAATATAGAAGATTAACAAAATTAATTAACTTAATTTACGCGATTTGATTTGGTTTCTGAGAACTAATTTTTAATTCTTTTAAGATAATCTAAAACATATTAAGTTTGTATTTTTTTTTTTGTATTAGTGTAGGTCGAGACATACACCACTGCTACTAATTCAATGCCTCAATCAATCTCTTATAATGAACCAGTTACAAACAATACTAAAAGCCATGCAAATATGAAGTTAGTACTCACTTACTCTACTTATATTTTTAATATTTTATCTTCATCGCATAATATTCATTTAAAATATTTTTTGTATTGAATAAATTAAGAGGTTTGATATTGTGCACTACTATATAAAATGCCTAATGTTAAACAAAATTATGAATTCTATAATAAAAAAAATAAAACAAATAATTAACAAATACTATAAATTTTAAATAGGCAATACATTCATAAGACTAATAATAACAATAACTTTGTAATAAAATTTTGGTAACAACATATATCTTTTAAAATTAAATAGTAAAATTAGAAAAGATCTACCTTAAACACAAAATAACAACTATTATAAAATAGTACAAAAATATGTCTTATTTTATCTCATGTATTTATTAATGTATTGTATAAATTATATGGATCCTTTTTATTATAGAATCTTTACCCAATTAAAAATTTAATAGATAGTAAAATTTGGTCATGGCAAAATGTGTTCTAATTTTTTAAAAAATATCAAAATACTATATTAAATATTATAAGTCAATAGGTAAAAATTTACTCTATCGAATATTTCACCTCATATATTACCTAAAACTTTAAACTATGACGATTTTATATTACCTCTTTATTGTGTGGTTTTATAATTTAACATTTTAAAGTGTTTTATAGTAATTATAATTTCAACAAAATATGATATAAATAAGATCACGTCAATATTAAAATAAAAAAATATTTATCTAATAAATTTGAGAAGTAAATAATATATTAACAGAAAAATAAAATTAATTTCTTAAAAACAATAGAAAAGCGGCTGAACAGGCACGTTAGTGCCTGTTGAGCCGCTAGTATCTACAACGCGACTGTTTTTATGACATTCTTTACTAGCAAAAATTCCAACGTCAAAATGGCGCCGTTGCCGGGGAATTACAAATGTGTGCCTTATTATTGGTTATTGTAAATATTTTTTTTGATTTTTGCTTGTTTATTTGTTTTTATTTTTGTTTTTATTTTTGCTTTTCCATAAATTAAGAGGTTATTTGTTTTTATTTAGTTATTAAAAAAATTTTTTTTTTCAAAAATTTGTTCTTAGTGTTCATCTTGATCTTCAAGTTGTTCTTCACGTTCATCTTGACCTTCAAGCTGTTCTTAGTTGTTTTCTTCGTTTTGATCTAAAAATTTGAAATTTGGTGTCATTTTATTATTTTTTCTCTTTCCTCATTAAATTAAAAAATATTTTTAATTAATTTTTTCGAAAAAAAAAATTTTCAGATTTTTATTTTTAAAATTTTTATCTTATCTTATCTTATTTCAAAAATCAAATTTCAAAATTCAAATTTAAAAATTTTCAAAATTTAAATTTAAAAATTTTCAAATTTCAAAAATTCAAATTTCAAAAAATTAAAATTAAAATTTTAAAATTTCAAATTTCAAAATTTAATTTTCAAATTCAAAATTTAAATAACCTTTTAATTTAAATTTGTTTTTATTTTCATTTTTTATTTTTATTTGCTATTATGAACTCTCACCCCTTTGGCTATGAGTCTGGTTACAATTATGTTGCAGGAAGAAGAAATTACAATGAGAACAGGCATCAAGGTTGGAACAATCAAAGATGGGAGGAGCCACAAGGATTTGATCAACCCTCAAGGCAACAACCACCTCCAATTGGACTATCAACAACCACCACCATATGCCTATGAACCCTTTCCTCAACACAACTTTGAACTACCACACTCACAAGCCAACTACCACCATTCACCTCCATATGACCCTAACCCTCAACCACCATACCAACCACCTTACGAGCCATATGAACCATATATAGAACCACCCCAATTCCAATCCAATCACTCCCAACCACCACCACTTTCTTTTGTATCATGTCCAAGTCCGGCAACCCGAGAAGCAGAGGTTCGCCTAAGGGAAACAGTAATTAAATTTCAGGCAACCGTTCAACAACTGGAGCAAGCATTAATTCAATGGGCTTCTAGACGCTCAAATATACAAGGGTCAACCACAGCCCCATGTGGACAATTTCATGAAGGGCGTAGCATGAAGGAGATACCAGAAACCCCAGTGGACAAGACAGAGAATGAATTCGTACTAGAACAAGTAGAAGAAGCTGTCATTGTTCAAGAAGAAGAAGAAGTGGTTGAAGACTTAGGAGATGCAGAACCTCCATGGGAAAGTCAAGACATAGAGCCTCCTTCCAAGACAGTTGTAATTGATGCTGAGGAGGGTGTACAACCTCCAAAGCATATCATAGTTGAAGACTTGGAAGAGGTTGATCAAGAGATGGAGATTCAAGAAGAAGAAGCACAACCTCCCATGCCCTTAGAAAGCAATGAAGAGGAGATTGAATTGAAAGAAAGCTACCAAGAGGAAGAGGTTGAAATTGAAGAAGCTTGCAAAGAGGTGGTAATTATCAGAGAAGAGCACAAGGGAGTGGAACTTGCAATTTCATTAAAAATACCTCCCCCTAAGTTGCCATCATCCTTCACAACATTCAAGTGGGTAAAATTCATATCCCATAGCTTTCTAATCCCACTTGAATATGGGCTACTGGAGACGGATGGTCAACTTAGAGCTCTTTGTGATATTAAGAGTAAGAGGAAGATGGCCAGTGGTAAGAATTGTCCTGCAAGGTTCATCATGGTTGGAAGCTTTAAGTTCAAACGCAAGGGTTGGTATAAAGCTCAACTGAATAGGTCTAGGAAGTTGTTTGGCCGCTTACGTGAGAATTCAGACTGCTTGCCACCCAGAGGGAACAATATTGCTCAACCAAAAGACGGGTGCAAAGGCAAGGTCTGGGACCCCGGAATTCATCCCGGCAATCAACACTCTTGGGGCCTTGTCACTTGCTTTAAGTTACTTAAAGGCTTTCTACGCCTAGTTTGGGACCCCAGAGGTTACTGGAATCACAAACACTAGTGGAGATTCCTGGATGAGTTCAAGCATAAGCCACCATAACAGGAAGCTCATCAAATGTCCAACTTAAGGACTTTAACTAAAAGTGCTAGGTGGGAGACAACCCATGATCGTCCTTTTTCATTTAGTTTTATTTGTTTTTGAATTTTATTTTATTTTGTTATATTGAACCTGGAGTTTTGCATCACATTCATATTAACACTGCATTCTGCATTTTTCAGATTACAAAAAAAAAAAGTGACCACACGACCGCATCAGTGACGCGTCCGCGTCGCAAGGAGATGGGAGACAATATTAATATGAACAAAGAGTTTTGCAGGAGCAGCGCTGGAGGCGTGCCAATGGCACAAATCACCCCACGCGACCGCGTCATATGGGAATAATGGCCTCCTACGCGACCGCGTGCCCCACGCGGCCGCGTGACCTGAAAATCGACGTCAACTAGGTGCATGGCCGAAAGTTGAGCTGGAGTTGGGCTGGACCCGTGCTAGTAGCACAAGCCCTGCCACGCGAACGCGTCACCCACGCGTCCGCATCATATTGGAAATAAGGCCACCCGCGTGATCGCGTCGACCACGCGATCGCGTCACCCAGGATTTTGGCAATACTGAATTTTGAACAGAGAGTTGTGCGACCGCGAGGCTGTACTCGCGCCACTAGCACAAATCGAGTCACGCGATCATGTGTCCCACGCGTCCGCATCACCCAACCATATCGCGCACCACGCGACCGCATCACCTATGCGATCGCGTCGCCAGCATCGCACAACCTATCCAGATTAGTGCCAATTTTCTTATCTTTTCTTTTCTAATCCTAAATTCTCCCTTCTCTCTCCTTTCTCACTTTCTTTTTCTACTTCTCATTCTTTTTCACTTTCATTTTATTTTATTTAATTGTATACTCTCATTCATTGCATATTTTTATTTTTTCTAAATTTATTATTGGTGTTCAAATATTCTTATTCAACTGTTACATCTTTTCTGGTATTTTCTTGGTGCTTTATGACTTGTTTTATTCTGATTGGGTAATATTATTTAAATCAATGCTAATTTTTATATTATTGATATTTCTTTTGCATTGACATGAATTTACATTGTCTTTCATTACCCACCTTTTTTCCCATGGTTGCAAATTTTGCACCACTGGTATGCCATGGCTTCTATTGTTTTCTCCCTTACATGTTGAAGCTTTCATGTAAATGAGACCCTTATCATTTGGCATTAACCCATACTTCTTTTATTTTCTTATCTCTATTTCTGGGTTACTCTTCTTCCCTTTTTCTTTCAGGATGGCCACCCGGAAGGGAAGCGGAAGACATTTTACATGGGGAGACAGACAAGTCCATCTGCACAATCCTTAGAGAAAAGCAACAGTTGAAACAACCCATCCACCTGCAAATCTCAGCATGCACCGAGGACTGTGCAATCTTTAAGTGTGGGGAGGTCGATACCGATCTCCGTGGGTTAGTACTTTCTTTTCAACACCAATAATCTTATTTTCTTTATTTGTTCATTGTTGCATCTGCATATTTGATTGCATATTTATTTGATTTTGTGCATTTAGTTACTACTTGGTTAAAATAATAAATCTCTTTTTAAGATCCTATTTTTGAAAAAAAAATTTTTTTTCACTAATTTAAATAAAAATTTTTAAAGATTTTTATGTGTTAAATTTGTTTGAAGTTGTATTTAGAACATGGTTTTTGAGTCAAAAAACACACAACATGTGAGACTTTGAGCTTATTTACATGGTTACATTATTTAACCATAAATATTTTATTCCTGTGTGTTCCCTTCTCTATGATTGTAATCTATATTTTGTTCCAACCTATATGTCTATTATTTAGTGTATTTACACGTTTGCATATGATTGAGGCCATTATTTGATTTTAGCTCACTTATCCCAAATAAGCCTATCCTTTAAATCACCCTTGTCAGCCACTTTGAGCCTTTTAATCCCCTCTGGTTCTGTATTTTACCACATCACTAGCCTTAAAGCAGAAAAACAATTAAATATCCCAATTGAATCTTTGGTTAGCTTAAGATAGTGTGTTAATTAAGTGTGGGAAAACTGTGGGAACATGGGTTAATAAAGGAAAAGTATAATGTTTCTAATTTATTTGAATATCAGGAATTTGGAAACCTACTCATGAAAAACCAAAATAGAAAAATAATAGAAAATCCATGTGCATTGATAAGTTATGTTTGTTTCTCTAAATAAAAAAAAATAAAAAAAAAAGAAAGAAGAAAGAAAAAAAAAGAGAAAAAAGAGAAAAATCCAAAAATACTCAATAAATAAGTAAATAAGGGGACAAAATTACCCTAATATTAAGTTTAATAAAAGAGCAATGCACATGTGATAAAAATTAAAGAAAAATTTGGTACATGAGTATGGAAATTATACAAAAGTGAGAATTATGGGTAGCTAGGCATGAATTTAAAAGTATATAGAGTATATGTATATTATGTGAGAGCTTAGGTTAATTGAAGATTCATATTATAGCTCACTTGGCCATACATATATCCTTACCTTTACCTCAGCCCCATTACAACCTTGAAAAGACCTCATGATGTTTGCATTAGTACATTAAATATTTGTTGATTGGTTAGATGAAGAACAATGTTTAGAAAGCATGACCAGAGAAGAGTAGAGTGAATAACCCTATACACTTGAGAGATTAGAGTGATATACACTACCAGTGAGGGTTCAGTGCTTAATTCTATGTTCCCTGCTTTCATAAGCTATCTTCTTACAAGTTTACTTGTCTTTTACTGTATAATTTGAATTAGTGAAATCTGATTTATGTTTGTCTTGAAGAGCTTATTTACTTTTTAACCAAGTAGGTAGAATCATTTCACATTTAGTTGCATTCATATAGATAGGTTGCATTTCATACTCTATCATTCCTCTTCATCTTTATAGCTTCTCTTGAGCTTAGCATGAGGACATGCTAATGTTTAAGTGTGGGGAGGTTGATAAACCACTATTTTATGGTTTATCTTGTGCTCAATTGAGTGGTTTTTATCAACTCTTTACCCACTTATTCATACTATTTGCATGGTTTTACATTTGCCTTCCTAATTATGTGCTTTGATTGAAAACATGCTTCTTTGATCTTATATTTGCTTATTATTAATCCTCTCTTATTACCATTAGATGCCTTGATATGTGTGTTAAGTGTTTTCAGATATTATAAGGTAGGAATGGCTTAGAGGATGGAAAGGAAGCATGCAAAAGTGGAAGGAATACAATAAGTTGGAGAAATTGCTAAGCTGTCCAACCTGACCTCTATGCACTCAAACGGCTATAACTTTTGCTACAGAGGTCCAAATGACGCGGTTCCAGTTGTATTGGAAAGCTAACGTCCGGGGCTTCGATTTGATATATAATATGATATAGTTTCCCTGACGCTAGGTGATGCGACCACGTGATCCATGCGGCTGCGTCGCAGTGACGAAAATCCAGCGTGGCAAAATTCGAAACCAGCGAATTCTGGACTATTTTTGACCCATTTTGCGGCCCAGAAAACACAGATTAGAGGCTATAAAGTGGGAGAATACATCCATTCATGAGGAGACTCTCATAATTCATAATTTTAGGAGTAGATGTAGTTTTTAGAGAGAGAGGTTCTCTCCTCTCTCTTAGGATTAGGATTTAGGATTTCTCTTAGTTTTAGGAGTGACTCTCAATCCTAGGTTTAATATTCCTTTTCTTCATATTTCTCTTTTACTTTCAGATACTCTAATGCTTTTATTTGTATTTGACTTGTGTTGCCCAATTGGCTTATGAACTTTTTCATGTTAGATTTTACTACTTTGAATGTATTTTATCTGAGGTATTCCAGATATTTGTGATTTTAATTTAGTTTTCTACATTCTTAGCTTTGGTTAAGAAATTAGTAACTCAGGATAACTAAGTCCGGACTTCCAATTTCTAATACCTTGCCAAGAGTTTATTTTTATTGTTATTATTTTATTTCCTCTGCCATTTACTATTGTTGCTTCTTATCTTATACATTAATAAAACCCCAAAACATACTTTTTTTTCCATAACCAATAATAAGAACATACCTCCCTGCAATTCCTTGAGAAGACGACCCGAGGTTTGAATACTCGGTTATCAATTTCAAAGGGGTTTGTTACTTGTGACAACCAAAACATTTGTACGAAGGGAATTTTGTCGGTTTAGAGACTATATCTACAACGCGACTGTTTTTATGACATTCTTTACTGGCAAAAATCCCAACGTCAGTTATCCTTGTAAATCTCAGTCAGGCAGATTCAAATGGTTATGATGTTTTGATAATTAAAAGATAAATAAAACATAAAATAAGATAAAGTTACTTTTGTAATTCATTGGTGGGAATTTCAGATAAGCGTCTAGAGATGCTTTATTGCTTTTGAACCTCTGCTTTCCTATTGCCACCTTCCGACCATGTGTGCTCCCTTCCATGGCAAGCTGTAGGATCCTCTCAGTGAAAATGGTCCTCTACGGTTTCTGCACGGCTAATCAACTATCGGATTTCTCGTCTTGGATGAAAAATACCAGGCATAGCTACCGCATGGCTAATCATCTGTCGGTTTTGTTACCATCGGAATAGGATCTATTGATCCTTTTGCACACTGTCACTATGCCCAACATTTGCAGGTTTGAAGCTCGTCACAATCATCCCTTCCCAGATCCTACTCGGAATACCACAAACAAGGTTTAGAATTTCCGTATCCCAGGAATGCTGCCAATTGGTTCTAGCCTATACCACAAAGATACTAATCTCACGGACTCGGTCTGTGTATTAGATATCCAAGAGATACGCACTCAAGCTGTCGCCCAATGACTACGTGGAGCTTAGATAGAATGGAAGTGGTTGTCAGGCACGCGTTCATAGAATTGAGAATAATGATGAGTGTCACGGATCATATCATTATCCATATTGAAGTACAAGTGAGTATCTTAGAGAAGAAGTAGTCGTGAATTGAGAGAAAAACAGTAGTAATTGCATTAATTCATGAAGAACAGCAGAGCTCCACACCTTAATCTATGGGGGTGTAGAAACTCCACCGTAGAAAATACATAAGTGAAAAGAGGTCTAGGCATGGCCGTGAGGCCAGCCTCCAAACGTGAAAAGATGATAAAAGTTACATATGATGATCAAAAGATCAAAAGTGATCAAAAGATATAAAATAAATCTCTAAAAGTAGTTTTTATACTAGACTAGTAACCTAGGGTTACAGAAAATGTGTAACTAAGTGCAGATAGTGCAGAAATCCACTTTCGGGGCCCACTTGCTGTGTGCTTGGGCTGAGAATTGAAGCTTTTTCGTCCAAAGGCTGTTCTTGGAGTTAAACGCCAGCTTGGGTGCCAGTTTAGGCATTCAACTCCAATTCTGGTGCCAGTTTGGGCGTTTTACGCCAGGAAGTTTTAGGCTAGCTTTGAGCGCTAGTTTAGGCCATCATATCTCGGGCAAAGTATTGACTATTATATATTGCTGGAAAGCCCAAGATGTCTACTTTCTAATGAAATTAAGAGAGCGCCATTTGAGCTTCTATAGCCCCAGAAAATCCATTTCGAGTGCAGGAGGATCAGAATCCAACAGCATCTGTAGTCCTTTTTCAGCCTCTGAACCAGATTTTTGCTCAGGTCCCTCAATTTCAGCAAGAAAATATTCGAAATCATAGAAAAACACAAAAACTCATAGTAAAGTCTAGAAATATGATTTTTGAATAAAAACTAAGAAGAATATAATAAAAAGTAATTAAAACATACTAAAAACTATGTAAAAACAATGCCAACAAGGGTATAAATTATTCGCTCATCAAATTTGATATATTTTAATCCTCTTCTATTACCATTCGTTGCCGTGATCCGTTTGTTAAGTGATTTCAGAGTTTATAGGGCAAAATGGCCCAGAAGAGAGGAAGAAAGCATGTATAAAGGAAAGGAGCATGGAAAAATGGAGCTTTGGAGTTTTGAGCAGTGACGCGTATGCGTGCCTTGTGCGTACGCGTGGATGCATGCTACTAAGATCAGCACGAAAAAGCCAAAGCCAGAAGCCAGGGCATTTGCATGGCTAAGCCAGAACCTCATGGTCATGCACGCGTGCTTTACGCATGCACGTGGATAGTAAAGCTCCAGGGACGCGTACGTGTACTGTGCGCGTATGCGTCGATGCCAGCACATGACTTTTAAAGAGAAAACATGACTGAAAATTTCAGAGGAGTTACAAACCCAGTTTGGAGTAGAATTCTGGCGAGAAAAGGCATAAAAAGACCAAGGATTGAAGGGATCCACATTCATTCACACATTTGACACATTTAGATATTTTTAGTTAGTTTTTGGAAGTTACATTCTAGAGAGAGAAGGTCTCACTTCTCTCTAGGTTTTTGCTTTTTCAACTCTCAATTCCAATTCTACTTGAAGGAGAAAGAAACGACGCGTATGGCTAGGGTTTCACGCGTCAATTGGGTTACGCGTACGTGTAGGAGGACAGAAACGAAATTGACGCGTAAGCGTCATATACGCTTAGGCGTGGAAGGGGAAAGTGCGCAGCGACGCGTATGCGTAGGGTACGCGTACGCGTGGAATGAAACTTGTGCTAAAAGCACAATTCTTGTGCTAAGTTCGCACAACTCTCGGGAAGAATGTATCGGATCTCCGTTGATGCATCGACGTGTACGTGTAAGGGACGCGTACGCGTGCCTGCCCATACTATTTTTTTCCCTTTTAGAAACATAAAAACAGAGCTTAAAATCCTCCTAACACTATCTACAACTCAAAACCAACCAAAATGAAAGATTAACAAAAATCTTTTTGGTTTTTGAAGAATTTTTCAAATGCAAAATAAGCAAAACTTGCACCTTAAGTAAAATGCAACTCAAGACAAAGGTGCAATCTAAACCAACTAACAACCAAAGCACTAAAACAAGAATATATGAAGAAGAAAACTACTTACAATGGCAACTCAAATCACTTATTAATCAAATCTACAAGAGAATGGAAAGAGTTTACCATGGTGGGTTGTCTCCTACCTAGCACTTTTAGTTTAAGTCCTTAAGTTGGATATTTGGGAGACTTCTCATCATGGTGGCTTATGCTTGTATTCATCTTTGAACCTCCAAGGATGCTTGCTCCTCAAATGGTTGCTAGAAATTCCAATCGTCTTCACCAAGCTTGGGTGAAGTTATACCCAAGATATGAGCTCCCAAAGTTGATCTTCATGTTGTGATCCGGGATCCCATATCTTATTTTCACACCCGTCGTCAAGTTGATCATCATTCTTCCATCTGGGTGGTTTGTACCTAGAATTCTCCTTAGAGTGCCAAATTCTCCTCCTAGACCCACACAAATTAACATTCATCCAACCATGGTGCCTACGCTTCGAGGGTTTGACCTTAATGAGCCTAACATCAAACTTCCAACCACTACATAACTCCCTCTTACTCTTAAATCCACAAAGAGCTCTAAGTTGCCCATCCGTTTCAATCAAACTATATTCAAGTGAGAAGGTGAAGCTTAAGGGTAAGAATTTTACCCACTTGAATGTTGTGTTAGATGGTGACTTAGGAAGGGATATCTCCAATGGTTTTGCAAGCATTATTCCTTTATGCTCTTCCTTGGTTATTTCCACCTCTTGACAACTTCTTTCAACTTCTCCTTGCTCGTCAACTTCTTCCAATTCCTCCTCATCATCAATCAAGTCAAACCTTGGAGGTTGTGTGAAGTCCACTTCAATATAAACTTCACATCCAATGGAAGAGTCTTCAACAAGGTCACCAATGTCACTTAGTGTGGAGTTGTCTTCAATAACTTCAATTTCATGTCCAATGGGAGGGGATTCAATTTTAGATAAGAAGTTATTGATGATTGAATCCATCTCTTGATCAACCTCTCCAAAGTCTTCAACCTTGATATACCTTGGAGGTTGTTGAGACTCTCATGGTGGTTCCGCATCTCCTAAATCTTCAACCTCTTCTTCTTCTTCTTCAACAATTATGGCTTCCTCCAACTGCTCTAATACAAAATCCAACTCCTTCTCCACCGGATTTTCTAATCTTTCCTTCATGCTATGCTCTTCTTTTGATCCTTCACATGTGGCCATGGAAGTACTTTGAGTGCATGAGTATTAGGAGGTCAAAGCGTGCACTACCTTGGTCAAGATAGTCACATATTCTAGTGCATTCCTTTGCATATCCTCTTGCCCTTGAAGTAGCAAGGTGAGAGAATCTTCTATTGGGGCTTGGGGTGGATAGGAGGGTTTATCATTTTGGAGAAATGGTCCATAATAGGAAGGTGGTTCTTCTTGGTAAGGGTATGGAGATTGTGTGTATTGAGGTGGTTCTTGGTAGTAATCATGATGGGATTTTGGTGGTTCTAAAGGTTTTCGCTCATAATGGTCACAAGGATGGGTAGGGGTGATTGGTTATATGATGAATATGGACCATAGGAAGATGTTTGGGAAAAAGGGGCTTGTGAGTATAGTTGAGGATCATGTTGAGGATGAGGTTCATAGGCATATGATGGTGGTTGTTGATTGTCACAAGGAAATTCATCATAGCCATTGAATTGATATGCATTAGGATGAGGATTATACCTATAAGTACCTGGAGGTTGTTGCCAAGAGGAGTGATGAATTCCTTGAGGCTCCTCCCATCTTTGATTGTTTCATCCTTGATGCATGTTGTTATTGAAATTCACATTTCCTACAACATAATTTGAGCAAAACTTATAGCCAAAGGGGTGAGAATTCATAGTGAAAAGATAAAAGGAAAACAAAAACTAATAAGAAACAAGGAAAACCAAATCCTAAACTAGCAAAACAACCAAAAATCAAGATATATATAATATCAACATATGTACAATAACCAATAACAAGGCACACAATTGCAACTCCCCGGCAACGGCGCCATTTTGATGAACGGAAATTGTATGTGTGGTCTAGAATTTTACAAATGAAATTTCGTTGCAAGTATAGTTCTACACCAACAAACAATTCCTTCAATAAAAAATTTGGTTGTCACAAGAACAAACCGTAATAAAAATAAACCGAAGTATTTAAACCTCGGGTTGTCTCTCAAGGAATTGCAGGGAAGTGTTCTTGTTATTGGTTATGGGTTGTATATTTTGGGGTTTTGAATAAGGGACATGAAAAATAAATGGCAAAAGAAATAAACTAACAACTAAGAAAGCTTTTGGCAAGGGATGAGAACTAGAAGTCCTATCCTTGTTATCATCATCAATTGTGACAAGAATTGTCCATTGCTCCACTTAGTTAACCTCTAACTATGAAGAAAAGTCAAGTGGATATCAACTTGAGACCACAAGTCTTAGTCAAATCATAATGAAAGACTAGCTTTAGTGGCATTCAAGTCAACTAGCAACTTTCAATTGTTAATCAACAAAAGAGTTTGATAACTCAAGTGTCTCCAATTACTCAACATAGGCCAAGAGGAGAAAGATCTACTCTAACATCCTTCCAAGTATTTTGTCAAACACTTGGAAGGCATAAAAAGAAAGCATAGTAAATTGCAAGAATTAATAAAATCTATTACTACCCACTAAAAATAATCAAAAATAAGAACTCAAAAAAGCTAGATTAACCTGAAATACCTCAAATTGCATTCAAAGAAATCTAGAGTATTCATGACATAAACATAACCCAAATGAGAAATTAACAAGGGAAGAAAGGAAAATCAAAACACTACAACAAGTAATTGTAAAGAAAACAAGATGAAAACATGGAATTAAACCTAGATCTAAGAGAGATTAACCTAATCCTAACCTAATTCTAGAGAGAAGAGAAAGCTTCTCTCTCTAGAAACTATCTAAAGCATGATGAAAACTCTACACTATGACTACTTGGTACATCTCCCTTCAATTCTTGGGTTCAATAGCATCAGAAATGAGTTGGATTGGGCCTGGGAAGCTCAGAAATCGCCCCTAACATTTTCACTTTAATGAAGTCACGTGCGAGAAACGATGCTTACACATCGCTTGGCATTTTGCTTTCGACGCGTACGCGTCATGTCACACGTATGCATCGCCATGCGACTTCATCTCCTACGCGTGCGCGTATGTCACGCGTGTGCGTCGATGTGTGCACCCCAAATTCTTGGTTTTCCATGTGTTCTCTATTTTGCATGCTTTTCTCTTCAATCCTTTGATCCATTCCTTGCCTTTTCAACATGAATTAACTAACAAACACATCAAGGCATCTAGTGGAATCAAAGGGAATTTAAAACTAACAAATTAAAATCCTAAAAGCATATTTTCACACTCAAGAACAAATTAAGAGAGAATCACAAAACCATGCTATTTCATTTAATAAATGTGAGAAAAGTTGATAAAAACCCTCTAAATTCAACACAAGATAAACCCTAAAAATAGGGTTTATCAAAGAGGATATCATCTATGAAGACTAAAACAAACTAATCTAGATACGGACGAAAAATGCGATTCACATAATCCATGAATACAGCAGGAGCATTAGTTAGTCCGAAGGATATAACTATATACTCATAATGACCGTACCTAGAAAGTTTGATGGTAACACGACTGCAAATTGGTGCGGAATTTGAGAATATCCACAACTGAACTGGCAAGTGCATCGGGGGCATGGGGACCATTGCGTTCTTTAGGATTGGCACCTAACTTAGGCTGAGCCATGTTAGGTGCCACTATGCCAGTATGATTTGGTGTGTTTGTGATTCATCTGGCACCTAACTTGGGATTCAAGACGTATGGATTTGGGAGCATTCTTCATCTGGCGCCTAATTTAGAGAATCCCAAGTTAGGTGCCACTAAGGCCGTGCTTCCAGGAGAAAAATATATACTATTATATATCGTTGGAAAGCTCTTAAAGTTAGCTTTCCAATGCCACTAAGATCGTGTCAATTAGACCTCTGTAGCTCAAGTTATTTTCGTTGGAGTAAAAGGAGCTCAGGGTTGACAGTATCATCCACTTTCTTCCTTTTCTTTTACAAAAACCCTGTAAATCCATCCAAATACTACCCGAAATAAATCGAATTACACAACACTTAAAGTAGCATTTATAGTGGCTCAAAATTACTTAAATCTTGATTAAACTTAACACATTTGAATGCAAATTCACTAGGAAAAGATAGGAAAGATGCTCACGCATCATAACACCAAACTTGAATTGTTGCTTTTCCTCAAGCAACCAAAACTAATACAAACTTAGGATGTGAATTTGCATGAGTGATGAGCGGATATTTTATACATTTTTTGGCATTATTTTCATATAGTTTTTAGCATGTTTTGTTTAATTTCTATTAAGTTTTTATAGGTTGTAGTGTTAAATTCACATTTTTGGATTCTACTATAAGTTTTTGTGTTATTGTATAATTTTAGGTATTTTCTGGAAAAAATTGAGGAGATGGAGCAAAAGTTAGCAAAAGTCTGATTCAAAGACAGAGAAAGCACTGCAAATGCTGTCCGGATATGACCTCCTTGCACTCGGAAGAGCTTTTCTGGAGCTATAGAAATCCAAATGGAGCGTTCTTAACAGATATGGAAAGTTGACTTCTAGAGCTTTCCATCAATGTTTAATACACCATACTTTATTTTAGATTACAAGGTCCAAAACTGGCACTCAACGCCAGCCTCCTGCCCCGTTCCAGGCGTCCAGCGCCCAAAGAAGGATACCAGGCGTCCAAATGCCCAAAGAGGACCCCCTAGCCAGGATTCAATGCCATAGAGGCCTCATAGCACGTCGATCTCATCAAAGCTCAGCTCAAACACTCACCAAGTAGGCCCCAAAACTGGATTTTAGCACTAAAAGACTGTTTTACCCTTTCTTATGTAATCCTTAGTCATTAGCTTAATATTTAAAGAAATTTTACACCCGTCATTGAGGGAGGTCTGCCATATTTTTGTTTCTCATTATGTTTTCCAATCAATATGAGTTTCTAAACCTCCTAAGTTGAGGGGAGGAGCCCTGCTGAGTTCTATGAATTAATAAAAGTATTACTATTTATCTTCAATCCGTGTTTGATTTAATTCTAAGATGTATATTCATTTTTCAACATGATGACTGGAATGATCCGTGACAATCATCTACATTTTTCATCCTAAGACTGCGTGCCTAACTACCACCCGTATCTTCTTGGGTTCGTGTGAATATGTGACTGGAAAGCATGAACCACCAGCTTGTTATACATCTCTTAGAAGTCTAATCCATGACTTCGTTGGGGACTTCTCGAGACACCAGTTCAGCCAATTTACGGAGAGATTAGGGTCTCTGTGGTAGAGGTTAGAATCCAAAGGCGCAGCATTTTCTGAACCGAAAGATCCGACCTTGTCTGTGGCGTTTCGAGTTGGATCATTTAGGAGAATGAACTGCAGGAGCTTCACCCTCAATCAGATTGGATGCACACTAACCCTAGTGTTTAGATCTGGAGGAGCATTGATGACCTCTCAGGAAAGGTGTTAATCACATACAGCCTGCTATTGAAGAAATCATTCACAATTGAAGGAGACAGTAAGACCAGAGTTAATCCAGAAGGATAAAGCATCTCCAAACCTTAACCAATTTCTTATCACTTTTCACATTCCAATTCACAAATTATTTTATACCCTTTTCTTTATTCGTTCTACTCTATCAAACAATCAAACTAATTCATCTATCCGCCTGACTAAGACCTGCAAGATAACCATAGCTTACTTAAAACCACAATCCTCGTTGTATCGATCCTGACTCGCTCAAGTATTACTTCAACGACCCAGTGCACTTACTGGTTCAGTTGTACGAAAGCGTGGGGATTCGCACACCAAGTTTTTGGCACCGTTACCGGGAAATATTCGAGTTTGGACAACTAACGAATTATCTTGTTCCCTAGATTAGGTATTATCTTATATTTTGTTAGTCTTTTATTTTATTTTATTTTTCTTGTTTTTTCGAAAAAAATCAAAAACTTGTTCGAAAATATTTTTCTTTTCTTTGTTTAATCTTTGTTCTTGGTTTGAGTCTTTTGTTTTCGTTCTTGTTACATTTTTCGATTTATTCGTTCTTGTTACATTTGTTCTTGTCTTAGTTTTAAATTTCAAAATTCAAATATTTTTAAAATCTCTTATTGAAATCTTTTCAGTTTCTTATCTTATCTTTTCTAATTTAAAATTTTTAAATTTAAATCTTTTCTAACCTTTTATCTTATCTTATTTTCAAATCTTTCTTAATTAATTACTCATCTTCTCTCACTTCTTTTTCAAAACTTTCTAACTAATTCTTCTCTCTCATAATTTTTGAAAAATCTTTTCTTCTTCTCTCTCTTCTATTTTAGAAATTCATTAACTAAGTTTCAATTCCTTTTAATTAATTAATCTTAATTTTCTAATTTAATAAATAAATAAAATAAAAACAAAAATATTTTAATTCTTATTTATCTCTTTTATTTCTAATTCTTCTCCTCTCTACTTCTATTTATTCGAATTATTCTCCTATCTCCTCTTCCATCTTCACTTTTCTATCTTCTTCTTCTTTCTTCACATCTCACAGGGATTCCTCTGTTCTTGAACATAGAGCTCCCATTCTCTTCTGTTCTTGGTTTTTTTTCTTATTTATGACCAAGAACAGGGATAAAGAACATCTCTTTAATCTTGATCTTGAACCTGAAAGGACTTTAAGGAGGAGCTTACAACAAATTAAAGCACAACACTCCAGAAGAAACCTTTCAGAAAGC
Organism: Arachis hypogaea; assembly: GCF_003086295.3. Taxonomy (NCBI): domain Eukaryota; kingdom Viridiplantae; phylum Streptophyta; class Magnoliopsida; order Fabales; family Fabaceae; genus Arachis; species Arachis hypogaea. The sequence continues at coordinate 55,100,649 of NC_092049.1, forward strand.
TTTGAACAAGAAGAGGAAGACATGGCCGAACCTAAAGGAGAGGCAAGAAAGGTTATTGGTGACTTCACCATGCCTATCTGACTTTTATGGCCAAAGTATCTCTGTACCTGCCATTAGAGCTAACAACTTTGAGCTTAAGCCTCAGTTAGTCTCCCTTCTGCAACAGAATTGCAAGTTCCATGGACTTCCAATGGAAGGTTCACATCAGTTCTTAGCTTAATTCTTAGAAATCTGTGATACTATTAAGACCAATGGAGTAAATCCTGAGGTCTATAAACTTATTCTCTTTTCCTTTGTTGTAAGAGACAGAGCTAAGATATGGTTAGATTCTCAACCTAGAGAGAGCCTCAACTCTTGGGAAAAGCTAGTTAATGCTTTTCTAGCTAAATTCTTTCCCCCTCAAAGGATGAGTAAAATCAGAGTGGAAGGTTAAACCTTCAGACAAAGAGAAGGTGAATCCCTCAATGAAGCTTGGGAAAGATACAAGCAACTGATCAGGAGGTGTCCTCCTGACATGCTCTCAGAATGGTCTATCCTAGGAATTTTCTATGATGGCTTGTCTGAGATGTCCAAAATATCATTGGACAACTCTGTAAGTGGATCACTCCACTTGAAAAAAATTCCTGCAGAAGCCAGAGAACTCATTGAGATGGTTGCAAAAAACCAATTCATGTACACCTCTGAGAGGAACCCTGTAAATAATGGGGTCTCTCTGAAGAAAAGAGTTATTGAAGTTGATACTCTGAATGCCATATTGGCTTATAACAAGATCTTAACCCAACAGGTTAATATGATCTCTCAGCATTTGACTGGAATGCAAGCTGCAGCTGGCAGCAATCAGGAAGCATCTTCTGAAGTAGAAGCTTATGATCTTGATCAACCCACCATGGAGGAGGTGAATTACATGGGAGAACCCTATGGAAACACCTACAACCCTTCATGCAGGAATCATTATAACCTTTCATGGAAGGATCAACAGAAATCTCAGCAAGGTTTCAATAACAATCAAGGTGGAAGGAACCAGAATAGGTTCAACAATAGACCACCATTCCCATCTTCTTAACGGAATATGGAGACCCCTAAGCGGAGTCTTTCGGACTTCGGTATTCTAGTCTCCAGCCTCTCCAAGACCACTCATAGTTTCATAATTGAAATAAGGTCCTCCATCAGAAATTTAGAGGTACAGGTTGGTCAACTGAGCAAGAGGATCCCTGAGACCCTTCCTGACACTCTTTCTGGTAACATTGAAGTAAACCCAAGACAAGAGTGCAAGGCCATCACGACTGAGGCAGAGGCAAAATCTGGAGAGACTGGAAAGGCATTGAATGCCAGTGAGGAAAATCTCACTGGGCATTCAACGTACAAAATGCCTAAGAGCCTGGCACTGAACGCTAGTGAGGAAGTCCTTTTTTGGCGTTCAACGCCCATCCTGGCAGCAAAGCTGGCATTGAACGCCAGGTAGGGAACCCTGGCTGGGCATTCAATGTCCAAACAAGCAGGAACTCTGGTGTTGAATGCCAGTGAGGAACCCTCACTGGGCGTTCAATGCCCTACTAGACAGGGAAGCTGGCATTCAACGCCAGCTAGGACATCCTTGCTACACGTTCAACGCCCAAAATGGTAGGGGAACTTTCATTTAACGCCAGTAAAGGTATACAGCATGGGCGTTCAATACCCAAAGAGCTATCAGAGCTGGTGTTGAACGCTAGTAAAAGAACACCCTCTGAGTGCTCAATACTCACTCAAGAAACCCCTATCCAAGAACTAAAGGAAGCCAAGGCTCACATAGAGACAATAGAGGTTCCTTTGCATGCACTTTTGCAATACATGAGTTCTGATGACCATTCATCGTCTGATGAGGATGAAAACACTAGGGAAGAGCAAGTTGCTCGGTACCTAGGAGCTCTTATGAAGCTGAATGCCAAGCTATTTGGTACAAAGCCTTTGGAGGAAGAACCTCCATTACTTTCCAAAGAACCCAATGCTTTGGTTCAGCAGAAGCTACCTTAGAAGCTTCCAGATCCTGGATGCTTCTTGATTCCTTGCACCATAGGCACCATGACCTTTGAAAAGGCTCTGTGTGACCTAGGGTCAAGTATAAACCTTATGCCACTCTCTGTAATGGAGTAGTTGGGTATCTTTGAGGTACAAGCTGTACATATCTCGCTAGAGATGGCAGACAAGTCAATGAAGAAGCCATATGGCTTAGTAGAGGATGACTTGGTAAAGGTTGAAGACCACTACATCCCTGCAAACTTCATAGTCTTGGACATGTTAGAGGATGAGGATGACTTTATCATCCTCGGAAGACCTTTCCTAGCTACTGCAAAAGCCATGATTAATGTGGCAAAGGGAGAAATAGTTTTCTAACTAGGAGAGGACTACATCTTGTTCAAGATGTCCAATCCCAGTTCTCCCTCTGATAAGAAAGAGAGAATGGTGCAACACCTAGTAATCCAACCCTCTCTTTCTGTACAGAGCTTTACAGAGCCCCCAAACATCAATTCTAAGTTTGGTGTTGAGCAGCCATCAGCAAGCTCTAAGCACAAAGGTACCAGGAAGAAAGTACCTAAAGGCTGGAGGGACAAGAAAGTTCCAACTAAAGGCCTCTCAACTGGCATGAGAGTTGTCTTCACTAAGAAACCAGTCATACCACATACAGTGAGTCGTATCTTGTCTCTAGAGCATGTGGAGCTCATTCACGAGGAGACAAGAAGAAAGTTCACTGTAAGGGGCGAAACTCTGAGCCCATACTCACCTCTGTAAGGAGCTAACCATCAAGCTTGTGACGTTAAAAAAGCGCTTGTTGGGAGGCAATCCAACCTTAATTGATTATTTCAATTTCTTTTACTTTCTTTCATTTTATTTTTTCTTTAAGTTTTATAGGTCTATGATCATGTGAAGCAGTTAGAATAGAGACAGAAATGTTAAAGCAGTGAAAACAGAACACTCTGGATGGAGTGTTACTAGCGTTGAACGCCAGCCAGGGAGCAGACCCTGGGCGTTCAAACGCTAGTGCAGAAGGCAAAGAATCTGAATTCCCTATCCTCTTAAGACCAATGGGTCCTATAGCATCTTTACCTACCCCACTTATTCCCTCTTACTTTCACACTTCCCCATACACTCTTTCTTATAAACCCTAGCCCAATCACATCCATATCGCTTTCCCAAATCCATCATAACTCCCACCAACCCCACCCAATTCAAAAATCAAATTTCCCACCCAATTCCCCACCCATGGCCGAACCCTATCCCACCCCCTCCTATAAATACCCCTCTTCATAACCCTTCATACACACACCTCTCAAACACTCATAAGCCCCTTTGGCCGAGCCCTCTCTCTCCCTCTATCTCCTTCTATTTTCTTCTTCTACTCCATTCTTCTTTTTTCTTTATTTTTGCTCGAGGACAAGAAAACTTTTAAGTTTGGTATTGGAAAAGCCTAGCTTTTTGCTTTCCATTACCACTTATAGAACCCAAGGTTGGAGAATCCTCTAGAAAGAGGAAAGAAAATACAGTAGCCGCCACCTCTAAATCTTGGGAGATAGAGAGATTCATCACCAAATCCCACCAAGACCACTTCTATAAAGTAGTGGCTGAAAAGAAGGTGTTCCCTAAGGTCCCTTTCAGGCTCAAGAAGAATGAGTATCCGAAAATCCGAAGAGAAATCCGGAGAAGAGGTTAGGAAGAACTAACCAATCTCATTTAAGAAGTTGGGATTTTAATGGTGCAAGAGTTCTATGCTAATGTATGGGTTACTAAAAACCATGACACTAGTGGGAACCTAAATCCAAAGAATTGGAGCACGATGGTCTGAGGGAGAATCCTAGATTTCATCCCGAAAAGTGCGAGGTTGGCGTTCAGCTTGTCCTTGATGCAAGGAGATCCTCATCCTTACATTAGAAGAGTCAACTTTGATCAGAGACTAGATCAAGTGCTCTCAGATATCTGTGTGGAAGGAGCACAATGGAAAAGGGATTCCCAAGGCAAGCCTATTCAACTAAGAAGGCTTGACCTCATGCCCATAGCTAGAGGATGGTTGGAATTCATTCAACGTTCCATCATCCCCACTAGCAACCGGTCAGAAGTGACTATTGAAAGGGCCATCATGATCCATTGCATCATGATTGGAAGTGAGGTGGAAGTACATGAGGTGATTCCTCAAGAATTGTACAAGATAGCTGAGAAGCCTTCCACCAATGTAAGGTTGGCATTCCCACACCTCATTTGTCATCTATGCAATTCAGCTGGAATTGTCATAGAAGGAGATATCTTCATTGAAGAGGACAAGCCCATCACTAAGAAGAGGATGGAGCAAACTAGAGAGCATGCACAAGAGCTTGTGTAGCCACCTCAGCATGAGATCCCTGAGATGCCTCAAGGGATGTATTTTCCTCCTCAAAGCTATTGGAATCAATGGAATACTTCTTTTGGAGAACTAAGCACTAACATGGAGTAATTAAGGGTGGAGCATCAAGAGCATTCCACCATCCTCAATGAAATAAGGGAAGACCAAAGATCCATTAGAGAATATCAAAGGGCTATGAGGGAAGAACAACAAAGGCAAAGGAGTGACACTGAAGAGATCAAGCACCACATTGGATACTCAAGCAGGAGTTCTAGCCGCTACCATTAAAGGTGGATTCGTTCTCTTTATATCCTTTTCATGTTATTTTTTCTGTCTTCTGTTATGTTGTATTGTCTGTTCTCTTATTTTTGTTGCATGATCATTTGCATTTATGCCTTAAAGTTGTAAAATATTCCATATATCTCTCACCTTGCTTAAAAGAAAAATTTTAATTGAAAAGAATTGAGAGATACATGAATTTCAAGTTTATAATAAAAATAGTTCAATTATCTTGATGTGGTGGTATTGCTTTTGTTTTCTGAATGTATGAATAAACAGTGCATATTTGTAGTAAGAATTTTAGAATGTTGGCTCCTAAAAGAATGATGAAAAAGGAAAAGTATTATTGGTAATCTGAAAAATCTAAATAAATTGATTCTTGAAGCAAGAAAAAGCAGCAAAAAGAAAAAGAAAAAACATGTTGCAAAAGAAAAAAATATAATGCATGCGAAAAAAAAAGAAGAAATAAAAAGCAGAAAAAGCCAATAGCTCTTTAAACCAAAATGCAAGAGCGAAAAGCCAGTAACAGTTTAAACCAAAAGGCAAGGGTAAAAGGAACCAAGGCTTTAAGCATCAGTGGTTAGGAGGGCCTAAAGGAATTAAATCCTGGCCTAAGCGGGTCAAACAAGCTGTCCCTAACCATGTGCTTGTGGCGTGAAGGTGTCAAGTAAAAAGCTTGAGACTGAGCGGTTGAGGTCGTAATCCAAAGCAAAAAAGAGTGTGCTTAAGAACTCTGGACACCTCTATTTGGGGATTTTAGCAAAGCTGAATCACAATCTGAAAGGGTTCACCCAGTTAAAGTGTCTGTGGCATTTATGTATCCAGTGGTAATACTGGAAAACAAAGTGCTTAGGGTCACGGCCAAGACTCTAAAAGTTGTGTTCAAGAATAAAAAAGAACTGAATTAGGAGCGTCAATAATATCATCTGGATTCTAAGTTCCTAAAGAGACCAACATTTCTGAGTTTTAATGGATAGTGAGATGCCAAAACTATTAAGAAGCAAAAAGCTACTAAGTCCCGCTCATCTAATCGAAACTGGGCTTCATTAGAAACTCTGAGATTTATTGTATCTTAATCCTCTTTTTACCCTACTGTGTTTTTAGTTGCTTGGGGACAAGCAACAGTTTAAGTTCAGTGTTGTGATGAGCGGATATTTTATATGCTTTTTGGCATCATTTTCATATAGTTTTAGCATGTTTTGTTTAATTTATATTAAGTTTTTATAGGTTTTAGTGTTAAATTAACATTTTTGGATTCTACTATGAGCTTTTGTATTTTTGTGCAATTTCAGATATTTTTTGGCTCAAATTGAGGAGCTGGAACAAAAGTTAGCAAAAGTCTGATTCAGAGACAGAGAAAGCACTACAGATGCTGTCCAAATCTGACCTCCTTGCACTTGGAAGAGATTTTCTGGAGCTACAGAAGTCCAAATGGAACGTTTTAAACGGATATAGAAAGCTGACTTTCAGAGCTTTCCAGAAATGTATAATAGTTTATACTTTGCTTCAGATTAGAAGGCCCAAAACTAACGTCCAACGCCAGCCTCTTGCGCCATTCCTGGCATCCAGCACCAAAAAGAGCATACCAGGCATCCAAACGCCCAGAGAGGACCCCCTAGCCAGCGTTCAACGCCCTGGAGGGCTCATAGCACGTGGATCTCATCAAAGATCAGACCAAACACTCACCAAGTGGGCCCTAGAAGTGGATTTTAGCACTAAAAGACTATTTTACCCTTTCTTATGTAATCATTAGTCATTAGCTTAGTATTTAAAGAACTTTTACACGTCTCAGTGAGGGAGGTAAGCCATATTTTCATTTCTCATTATGTTTTCATATCAGTATGAGTTTCTAAACCTCCTAGGTTGAGGGGAGGAGCCCTGCTGAGTTCTATGAATATTAATAAAAGTATTACTATTTCTCTTCAATCCGTATTTGATTTAATTCTAAGATGTATATTCGTTCTTCAACATGATGAATGGAATGATCCGTGACAATCAGTTCTATTTTTCATAATAAGACCGCGTGCCTGACAACCATCCGTGTCTTCTTGGGTTCGTGTGAATATGTGACTGGAAAGCATGAACCGCCAGCTTGATTACACATCGCCTAGATGACTAATCAACAACATCGTTGGGGACTTCTCGAGACACCAGTTCAGCCAATTTAGGGGGAGATTAGGTCTCTGTGGTAGAGGCTAGAATCCAAAGGCGTAGCATTCTCTGATCTAGAAGATCCGACCTTGTTTGTGGTGTTTTGAGTAGGATCATTAATTAGAATGGACTGCAGGAGCTTCACCCTCAATCAGACTGGATGCGCACTAACCCTGGTGTTCAGATCTGGAGGAGCACTGACGACCTCTCAAGAAAGGCGTTGATCACATACAGCCTGCCATTGAAGAAATCATTCACAATTGAAGGAGACAATAAGACTAGAGTTATTCCAGAAGAATAAAGCATCTCCAAACCTTAACCAATTTCTTATCACTGTTCACATTCCAATTCATAAAGTATTTTATGCCCTTTTCTTTATTCTTTTTACTCTATCAAACAATCAAACCAATTCTTCTATCCATCTAAATAAGACCTGCAAGAAAACCATAGCTTGCTTCAGACCACAATCCTCGTGGGATTGACCTTAACTCGCTCAGGTATTACTTGGATGACCCAGTGCACTTACTGGTTCAGTTGTACGAAGCGTGGGGATTCGCATACCAATAAGAAGTGAGTACTCAATTAAGCTCCTGTTTGTCTCAAAGTGGAGTTTATAACACTGAAACTCTAAGTAGTTTAGGCATCTCACAATCCGTTGAATCTCAGGAATGTCACTGTCATTCGAAATTAGAATCTGGATAATATTATGAATTCTTTGACCTTTTATTTTGGATTAATGCTTGGACATAGAAACTTTTCTTTCACTCTTTTCTTTGGAGCTTTGCATCTTGAGCCTAGCCGTGACCTTAAATATTTTGTCCCAAGTTTTACTTGACACAAGAACACCACAAGCACTTAACTGGGGAACTCTCATAGAGTTTTGATTTTTCTTTTAATTACTCCCGAACAGTGGTGCTCAAAGCCTTTGGTATACTCTGTTAGTTGCACTTGATCTCGACTCTTAGTGCTCTGCTCAAGGGATACTTGACACATTTACACTACAAGCATATGACTAGGAAAATAACTTTGTGAGCTTTTAACCATACTTGACCTTCCTAGCCATTGATGCTCAGAGCCTTGGACCTTGCTTTTGTTTATTTTCCTTGTACTATTTCTTTTGCTTCAAGGATTAAGCTTTTGTTTATTTTAGAGAATTCATAATGGTTCTCTAAATTCCTGTTCCTCATGTATCAACATCCTTTGATTCAAATTCAAATATGTACTATTCATATCATGCATCCAAAATCACAGATAATGCCACCACATTTAAGTAAATAAGACTACTCTTAAAAATAACTCAATTTCTCATGAAGTACATCACTTCTTTTTCTTTTCTTTTTAGATTCAAGCTCAGTAAGCGGTAAATTTGTATTGTTCATCCTCCCTTTCAATTTTTATATCTGCTTTACGCTTATGCATACGAGTGGGATGCGATTTCTTCTACGCCTTTGTTTAACTTCTTTTTCAAGGCTCCTAGCTATTCTTTTTCCTTTGATCGTATTATATACATATTTTTACTTTAGAGGTCGTAGCGCCTCGACACCTCTGATTTACGTCCTAGGTGTGTGTGGTGGCATTGGAGGCAATGCTGTATATCTGTTGTGGAATTGTAAGCTCCATCTCCACCTCATTCCTTAGCATGATGTAGTGGATCATAGCATCCTAGTCCACGGTAACCTCAAAGGTTACTAGTCGGAATGATGGAGCGTTGGATAAACTTGAACTAGCCTCGGTCTACCAGCTTCAGATCATGCTGCCATAGCTGATTTGGTTGCCCTTCTGAATTTAGCCTCCATTGGACTCCCGAAAGGCATATGTCTGCATGAATCTGATCATACCTCCGATCGCCACTCATCCTCTCACTGTAGGAGTGATCACCATCCCTCAGAGGTTGCAGTTGGAGTGCCTCCCTCAGACTCCTCGGGCCGAAGTCTAGAATCCTCCCTCTTACCATAGTGTGGTAGCTCTTGGGACTAGGATTCACACTCCGCAAATGCTTGTATATTACCCATGCAATTCTATAAAACTCTTAGGCCTTCAGCCTGGCCCACTTCAGTATGCGGGTTACATAATGTTCTCCAACCTATTCATTGTATCTACTCCTAAATCTCTGGATACTTATCAGGCTTGAGATCAAACCAGACTTTGGAATCACTTTCTTCTTACTGGTGATCTTAAAGAAGTGCTCTTTGTCCACTTTAGAGCTAAACAGGTTGGCATCAAACGAACTGGCCTGAAGGGTCTTTTCCTTCCTCTTCCCTGAAGAGGACTCTCCTCCCTTTGGTGCCACATATAGAAATCACAAAACAAGCGGTGCGACAACACCAAACTTAAAAATTTTGCTCGTCCCCGAGCAAAGAAAATCAGAATAAGAGGGGAAAGAGAGAGTATGTGTGTGTAAAACCTGGTTAAACCATAATTAATTAAGAAATTAATTGAATATGGAAGAAAATGATTAGAAAATATAGCAATCAGAGTTTGACAATTTAAATATGATATTTGGACTCATTGGATTTTCTGAGTCGAGAAACATAGTTTTCTAGGTAAAAAGGCGCACTGAAAATTTGACTGGCACTACCGGCTAAGATCTATCAAGTAGTGCATCTGAGAAAAATAATTTTGAGTGAGAAAGTTTAAAAAGTTAAATATTTATAATTGAGATGGTAAACATAATCTTAAAGGTTTTTGCCCTAAATTGGGCCAACGGGCTAAACCAAGTGAACCGAGCTCAAGTGGGTCCAAGCCCACACTATATAAGAATCCATTTCAGCACAACACAACACATTTCCCCCGTTTTGAGAGAGAAACACACTGAAATTGGGAGAAGAAGAAGAGAGAAACCCTAAAACCCCTTTTAATCTTCAAAGCTCCATAACTGTTGATTCTAATGGATTAATACAATTACCTTTCTACTTTAATTTATGTCTGATTCTATTTTATGATGTATTTTCGTTCTTCATCCTTATGGATCTGGGATGGAACTGACCTATGACCCCTGATCCTACATGAGTTCTTGCAAGTCCCTAATAGGATAGTATTGAGCTGCAGCTTGAGAGTGCATCACATATTCCAATACGTATCTGGGCTAATTGGGGTATGTGACATAAAATCTCATTAGTCATGGGTAACTGAGATTTCTGTAGCGCTAAGGCTAGAACCATAGAGCTTCATTCTCTGATCCAGAAGATCCGACATTGTCTGTGGCGTTTTGAGTAGAATTAGCAGAGATTGAATTTGTGAGTTCACGCTCGTCCAGATTGAATGACCACTAACCCTGGCGTTTGGTTTGGATCTGAGGAGATTAATGACCACTGACCCTGACTTTAGTCACTTACAGCCTTGCCATTCAATGAATCATTCGTTGTTGAAGTAAACAGTAAGAAGTGTTAATCCAGAAGAACAAGCATCTCCGAAGCCTTAACTACTCCTCCATCATCGTTTCTATGCCAATTCAGTATTGCTTTCTCTATTATTTTCTTTTATGCGTTTACATCACCAACTATCTTTTCTGTTCACCTGACTAAGATCTGCAAGATAACCACAGCTTGGTGAATCCGACAATCCTCGTGGGATCGACCCTCACTCACCTAAGTTATTACTTGGACGACCCAATACACTTGCCGGTTCAGTTGTGTGAGTTCTAATTTTTGGCACCAAGTTTTTGGCGCCGTTATCAGGGATTGTTTGAGATTGACAAACTAACGGTTTTCTTGCTGCTTAGATTAGGTACTTTTCCTATTTTTCTTTTAAAAAATTTTCAAAAATATTTTCATCTTTAGTCATCTCTTTCTTTTGTTTGAATCTTGTGTCAAGTCTTAATTTTGGTGTCCCTTTGGTTTTCATTTTTTTTCCCGAGTTTTTTTGAAAATTGTTCTTATTTTTCTTTCTTTGTGGTCAAAATTTTCTTGATATTTTTCTTTCTTTGATTTCCAAATTTTTAAGTTTGGTGTCTTTTAGAGTTTTTCTTTTTAAAATTTTCGAAAATTGGTGTCTTAATTTCAAAAAAATATTTTCGGAAACTTTTTAAAATTTTAAGTTTGGTGTCTTGTTTAGTAATCTTGTCTTTCTTGTCTATCTTGTCTATCTTTAAATCTGTATGTTATCTTTTTCTTTGATTTTCAAAATTTTGTTATCTTATCTTTCTTTTTTAATTCAAATTTTAAAAGTTTAGTATTTTGTTTGTTTTTCTTTCTTTTAATTTTGAATTTTAAAATCTTTAAATTTTTATAATCTTTCTTTGACTTTCTCCTTTTAGTTTCAAAACTTTTTAAATTTTTAAAATATTATCTTATCTTTTTTTTTACTTTTTCTTTTCAAATTTAATTTTTCAAATCTTTAATTGATTCTGTCTTTTTAAATTTCAAAAATTTTTCAAAATCGAATCTTTTATTTTATTTTCAAATCCTTTTAGTTAGTTATTTATTTTATCTTATTCTAATTTTAAAAGTTTGGTATCTCTTTGATTTTTCTTTCTCTTTTTTTTTTTTCGAAAATCTCTTCAATTCTCTCTCTCTTCTTTTTCGAAAACCTTCTACCTCTTTCTCTCCCTTCTTTTTTCGAAAATACTATATTTCTTTCTCTCTCTTTGTTTTCGAAAACTCTTTTAATTAAAAGATACCTTTATTTTTCTTTTCTCTTTATCTATCTCTCTAACAAAGGACCCCTGTACTCTGACATAGAGAATCCTTTTTTTTCTTTTCTTGGTTTCTTTCTTCTTGTTTATGCACAGGAGTAGGGACAAAGAACCTCTTTTTGATCCAGATCCTGAACCAGAAAGGACTCTAAGAAGACATCTGCAACAAGCTTAGGCAATCAAAGTCGTAAGGAATCTTACAAGAGCACTAGAACCCAGATAATGGGGGTGACGCAAGAAAGGTCTTAGGATCTTACACTGCACCCAATTCTAATTTCTATGGGCGCAACATCTCCATTCCTGTCATTGGTGCAAACAACTTTGAGTTGAAACCTCAACTGGTCACTCTAGTACAACAGAACTGCCAATTTCATGGACTTCCACAGGAAGATCAAAACAAATTTATATCTGACTTCCTACATATATATGACACTGTCAAGACTAATGGAGTAAATTCAAAAGTTTACAAGCTCATGCCCTTCCCCTTTGCAGAAAGAGACAGAGCAAGGATATGGCTGGATTCTCAGTCTAAAGAGAACCTAGATACATGGGAGAAGGTGGTCAATGGAAGTATGATGAGCGGAAGTATGATGAGCGGATAATTTATACGCTTTTTGGCATTGTTTTCATTAGTTTTTATGTTAAATTCACATTTCTGGACTTTACTATGAGTTTGTGTGCTTTTCTTTGATTTCAGGTATTTTCTGGTTGAAATTGAGGGACTTGAGCAAAAATCAGATTCAGAGGTTGAAGAAGGACTGCTGATGCTGTTGGATTCTGACCTCCCTGCACTCAAAGTGGATTTTCTGGAGCTACAGAACTCAAAATGGCGCGCTTCTAATTGCTTTGGAAAGTAGACATCTAGGGCTTTCCAGCAATATATAATAGTCCATACTTTGGCCGAGATTAGACGACGTAAAAGGGCGTTGAACGCCAGTTCTACGCTGCTGTCTGGAGTTAAACGCCAGAAACACGTCACAAGCTAGAGTTGAACGCCAGAAATACGTTACAAACTGGCGTTCAACTCCAAGATTGACCTCTACACGTGTAACATTCAAGCTCAGCCCAAGCACACACCAAGTGGGCCTCGGAAGTGGATTTATGCATCAATTACTTACTTCTGTAAACCCTAGTAACTAGTTTAGTATAAATAGGACTTTTTACTATTGTATTAGACATCTCTGATCAGTTTTATGCTATCTTAGACCTTCATGGGGGATGGCCATTCGGCCATGCCTGGACCATTATCACTTATGTATTTTCATACGGTAGAGTTTCTGCACTCCATAGATTAAGGTGTGGAGCTCTGCTGTTCCTCAAAGATTAATGCAAAGTACTATTGTGTTTCTATTCAATTCAACTTATTCCGCTTTTAAGATATTCATTTGCACTTCAACCTGAATGTGATGAACGTGACAATCATCATCATTCTCTATGAACACGTGCCTGACAACCACTTCCGTTCTACCTTAGATTGAATGAGTATCTCTTGGATCTCTTAATCAGAATCTTCGTGGTATAAGCTAGATTGATGGCGGCATTCATGAGAGTCCGGAAAGTCTAAACCTTGTCTGTGGTATTCCGAGTAGGACTCTGGGATTGAATGACTGTGACGAACTTCAAACTCGCGTGTGCTGGGCGTAGTGACAGATGCAAAAGGAGGGTGAATCCTATTCCAGTATGATCGAGAACCTCAGATGATTAGCCGTGCTGTGACAGAGCATTTGGACCATTTTCACAAGAGGATGGGATGCAGCCATTGACAAGGGTGATGCCTCCAGACGATTAGCCATGCAGTGACAGCGCATCGGACCATTTTTCAGAGAGGATTAAAAGTAGCCATTGACAACGGTGATGTCCTTACATAAAGCCAGCCATAGAAAGGAGTAAGATTGATTGGATGAGGACAGCAGGAAAGCAGAGGTTCAGAGGAACGAATGCATCTCTATACGCTTATCTGAAATTCTAACCAATGAATTACATAAGTATTTCTATCCTTATTTTCTATTTATTATTAATATTCAAAAACTCCATAACTATTTGATATCCGCCTGACTGAGATTTACAAGGTGACCAAAGCTTGCTTCATACCAACAATCTCCGTGGGATCGACCCTTACTCACGTAAGGTTTATTACTTGGACGACCCAGTGCACTTGCTGTTAGCTGTATCAAAGTTGTGAATGAAAAATGATTTATTAAGACGTGCGTACAGAGTTTCTGGCGTCGTTGCCTGAGATCACAATTTCGTGCACCATATTTTTGCCGCCATTGCCTGAGATCACAATTTCGTGCACCAAGTTTTTGGCGCCGTTGCCGGGGATTGTTCGAGTTTGGACAACTGACGGTTCATCTTGTTGCTTAGATTGGGTAATTTTCTTCTTATTTTCAAAAAGTTTTCAAAAAAAAAATTTTTCTCCTTTGTTTTCGAAAAAAAAATTTTTAAAATAAATGTTTTCAAAAATATATTTTTCTTCAGAATTTTTAAGAATGAATTCTAGAGTTTCATGAAGCATGTTGAAGCCTGGCTGGCTGTAAAGCCATGTCTAATTCTTTTGGATTGGGGCTTCCAACCATCAGCATAGAGGCAAGTTAATTGGTATGTCAGCTGTTGCATGTCTAAGTTACATACTAAAGCTTGGCTGGCTATTAAGCCATGCCTAACCCTCGGATTGGAGCTTTAGACTAAGAATACAAGATTCCTGGAATTCATACTAAAAATTTTGAAATCCTTATTTTCTTTTTTTTCTATATGTTTTTCGAAAATAATATACAAAAATCCAAAAAAATTTATAGAATCATAAAAATAAAAAATATTTTGTGTTTCTTGTTTGAGTCTTGAGTTAGATTTTAAGTTTGGTGTCAATTGCATGTTCATCTTGCATTTTTCGAAAAATTCATGCATTCATAGTGTTCTTCATGATCTTCAAGTTGTTCTTGGTAAGTCTTCTTGTTTGATCTTGATGTTTTCATGTTTTGTGTCTTTTCTTGTTTTTCATATGCATTCTTGCATTCATAGTGTCTATACATGAAAAATTTTTAAGTTTGGTGTCTTGCATGTTTTCTTTGCATTAAAAATTTTTTTAAAAATAAGTTCTTGATGTTCATTTTGACATTCAAAGTGTTCTTAGTGTTCATCTCGACATTCATAGCATTCTTGCATGCATTCATTGTTTTGATCCAAAATTTTCATGCATTGAGTCTTTTTCATGTTTTTCCCTCTCATCATTAAAAAAATCAAAAATCAAAAAAATATCTTTCCCTTTTTCACTCATAAATTTCGAAAATTTGAGTTGACTTTTTCAAAACTTTTTAAAATCTAGTTGTTTTTATGAGTCAAATCCAATTTTCAATTTAAAAATCTTATCTTTTTCAAAATCTTTTTCAAAAATCAAATCTTTTTCATTTTTCTTATTTATTTTCGAAAATTTTAAAAATATTTTTCAAAAATCTTTTTCTTATCTTTATCTCCTAATTTTCGAAAATAACATCATCAATTAATATTTTGATTCAAAAATTTCAAGTTTGTTACTTGCTTGTTATGAAAGATTCAAACTTTGAGTTCTAGAATCATATCTTGTGATTTCTTGTGAATCAAGTCATTCATTGTGATTTTAAAAATCAAATCTTTTTCAAAACTAATTTCAATCATATCTTTTCAAAAATATCTTCTTATCATATCTTTTTCAAAAATTTGATTTTAAAATATCTTCTCTAAATTCTTATCTTCTTATCTTTTCAAAATTGATTTTCAAATTTGTTTCAACTAACTAACTAACTTTTTGTTTGTTTCTTATCTTTTTCAAAACTACCTAACTAACCCTCTCTCTCTAATTTTCGAAAATATCTTCCCTCTTTTTCAAAATTTCTTTTTAATTAACTAATTATTTTAATTTTTGATTTTAATTTTCGAAAAATTACTAACCTTTTTCGAAAACTATTTTCGAAAATCACTAACTCTTTTTCAAAAATAATTTTCAAAAATTCTCCTTCTCTCTCATCTCCTTCTATTTATTTATTCATCTACTAACACCTCACTTCACCCCACATCTCTGCTCTCCTTACCCTCGTGTTTCTTTCTTTACATTACATTCTTTTCTTCTTCTACTCACACAGGAGAACCTCTATACATGTGGTAAAAAGGATCCCTATTATTATTTTTCTGTCCCTCTTTTTCATACGAGTAGGAGCAAGGACAAGAACATTCTTGTTGAAGCAGATCCAGAACCTGAAAGGACTCTGAAGATGAAACTAAGAGAAGCTAAATTACAACAATCCAGCAAGCACCTTTCAGAAATTTTCGAACAGGAAGAGGAGATGGCAGCTGAAAATAATAATAATGCAAGGAAGATGCTTGGTGACTTTACTGCACCTAATTCCAATTTACATGGAAGAAGCATCTCCATTCCTGCCATTGGAGCAAACAATTTTGAGCTAAAACCTCAATTAGTTTCTTTGATGCAACAGAACTGCAAGTTTCATGGACTTCCATCTGAAGATCCTTTTCAGTTCTTAACTGAATTTTTGCAGATCTGTGATACTGTTAAGACTAATGGAGTAGATCCTGAAGTCTACAGGCTCATGCTTTTCCCTTTTGCTGTGAGAGACAGAGCTAGAATATGGTTGGACTCTCAACCTAAGGATAGCCTGAACTCTTGGGATAAGCTGGTCAAGGCTTTCTTAGCGAAGTTCTTTCCTCCTCAAAAGCTGAGTAAGCTTAGAGTGGATGTTCAAACCTTCAGACAGAAAGAAGGTGAATCCCTCTATGAAGCTTGGGAGTGATATAAAGAACTGACCAAAAAGTGTCCTTCTGACATGCTTTCAGAATGGACCATCCTGGATATATTCTATGATGGTCTATCTGAATTGGCTAAAATGTTATTAGATACTTTTGCAGGTGGATCCATTCACCTAAAGAAAACGCCTGCAGATGCTCAAGAACTCATTGACATGGTTGCTAATAACCAGTTCATGTACACTTCTGAGAGGAATCCTTTGAGTAATGGGACGCCTATGAAGAAGGGAGTTCTTGAAATTGATACTCTGAATGCCATACTGGCTCAGAATAAAATATTGACTCAGCAAGTCAATATGATTTCTCAGAGTCTGAATGGAATGCAAGCTGCATCCAACAGTACTCAAGAGGCATCTTCTGAAGAAGAAGCTTATGATCCTGAAAACCCAGCAATAGCAGTGGTGAATTACATGGGTGAACCTTATGGAAACACCTATAACCCCTCATGGAGAAATCACCTAAATCTCTCATAGAAGGATCAACAAAAGCCTCAACAAGGCTTTAATAATGGTGGAAGAAACAGGTTTAGCAATAGCAAGCCTTTTCCATCATCCACTCAGCAACAGACAGAGAATTTTGAACAAAATACCTCTAATTTAGCAAACTTAGTCTCTGATCTGTCCAAGGCCACTGTAAGTTTCATGAATGAAACAAGGTCCTCAATTAGAAATTTAGAGGCACAAGTGGGCCAGTTGAGTAAGAAGATCACTGAAACTCCTCCTAGTGCTCTCCCAAGTAATACAGAAAAAAATCCAAAAGGAGAGTGCAAGGCCATTAATATAACCACCATGGCCGAACCTGTAAGGGAGGGAGAGGACGTGAATCCCAAGGAGGAAGACCTCCTAGGACGTCTAGTGATCAATAAGGAGTTTCCTTTGAGGAACTAAAGGAATCTGAGGCTCAACTAGAGACCATAGAGATTCCATTAAACCTCCTTATGCCATTCATGAGCTCTAATGAGTATTCCTCTTCTGAAGAGAATGAGGATGATACTAAGGAGCAAGTTACCAAGTACCTTGGTGCAATCATGAAGCTGAATGCCAAATTATTTGGTATTGAGACTTGGGAAGATGAACCTCCCTTGTTCACCAATGAACTAAGTGATCTGGATCAACTGACATTGCCTCAGAAGAAACAGGATCCTGGAAAGTTCTTAATACCTTGTACCATAGGCACCATTATCTTTGAAAAGGCTCTGTGTGACCTTGGTTCAGGGATAAACCTCATGCCCCTCTCTGTAATAGAGAAACTGGGAATCTTTGGGGTGCAAGCTGCTAAAATCTCATTAGAGATGGCAGACAATTCAAGAAAACAGGCTTATGGACAAGTAGAGGACATATTAGTAAAGGTTGAAGGCCTTTACATCCCTGCTGATTTCATAATCCTAGATACTGGGAAGGATGAGGATGAATCCATCATCCTTGGAAGACCCTTCCTAGCCACAGCAAGAGCTGTGATTGATGTTGACAGAGGCGAATTAGTCCTTCAATTGAATGAGGACTCCCTTGAGTTTAAAACTCAAGGACATCCTTCTGTAAACATGGAAAAGAGGCACAGTAAGCTTCTCTCAAAACAGAGTCAACCAGAGCCCCCACAGTCAAACTCTAAGTTTGGTGTTGGGAGGCCACAACCAAACTCTAAGTTTGGTGTTGAACTCCTATATCCAAACTCTAAGTTTGGTGTTGGGGAGTCTCAACAATGCTCTGAACATCTGTGAGGCTCCATGAGAGCCCACTGTCAAGCTATTGACATTAAAGAAGCGCTTGTTGGGAGGCAACCCAATTTTTATTTATCTAATTTTAATTTATTTTTATTGTTATTTCATGTTTTATTAGGTTCATGATCATGTGGAGTCACAAAATAAATCAAAAAAATTAAAAACAGTATCAAAAACAGCAGAAGAAAAATCACTCCCTGGAGGAAGGGCTTACTGGCGTTTAAACGCCAGTAAGGAGCATCTGTCTGGCATTCAACTCCAGAACAGAGCATGTTTCTGGCGTTGAACGCCAGAAACAAGCAGCATCCTGGCGTTCAGACGCCAGAAATGCACAGTGAGGAAAGCTGGCGCTGAACGCCATAAACAAGCATCTGGGCGTTGAACGCTCAGAACAAGCATCAATTCGGTGTTTAAACGCCAGAATTGCAAGCAAAGGCATTTTACATGCCTAATTGGTGCAGGGATGCAATTCCTTGACACCTCAGGATCTGTGGACCCCACTGGAACACCTCAGCATCTGTGGACCCCACAGGATCCCCACCTACCACCACTCATTCTCTTCCCTCTTCTCAATGTTCATCCTCTCTTCCCAATAAACACTCTTCCCCAAAACTCTTCACCAATCACCTCAATCTATCTTCCCTATCACCACTTCACCACTCACATCCATCCACTCTTCCCCATAAACCTACCTCATAAACCCCACCTACCTTCAAAATTCAAAATCAATTTCCCACCCAAAACCCACCCTTATGGCCGAATCTTACCCCCCTTCCTTCCCTATATATAGCCCTCAATTTTTCTTCATTTTCACACAAAACAACCCTCTCTTCCCCTCCTTGGCCGAAACACATCTCTCTCTCCCTCTTCTCCATTTCTTCTTCTTCTTCATCTATTCTTTCTTCTCTTGCTCGAGGGCGAGCAATATTCTAAGTTTGGTGTGGTAAAAGCATAAGCTTTTTGTTTTTCCATTACCATTGATGGCACCCAAGACTGGAGAATCCTCTAGAAAAGGGAAAGGGAAGACAAAAGTTTCCACCTCCGAGTCATGGGAGATGGAAAGATTCATCTCCAAAGCTCATCAAGACCACTTCTATGATGTTGTGGCCAAGAAGAAGGTGATCCCCGAGGTCCCTTTCAAGCTCAAGAGAAATGAGTATTCGGAGATCTGACATGAAATCCAAAGAAGAGGTTGGGAAGTTCTAACAAAACCCATCCAACGAGTCGGAATTCTAATGGTTCAAGAGTTCTATGCCAATGCATGGATCACTAGGAACCATGATCAAAGTAAGAACCCGAACCCAAAGAATTATCTCACCATGGTTCGGGGGAAATACTTAGATTTTAGTCCGGAAAACGTGAGGTTGGCGTTTAACTTGCCCATGATGCAAGGAGATGCGCGCCCCTACACTAGAAGGGTCAACTTTAATCAAAGGTTGGACCAAGTCCTCATGGACATATGTGTGGAAGGAGCTCAATAGAAGATTGACTCCAAAGGCAAGCCGGTTCAATTAAGAAGACTGGACCTCAAGCTTGTGTCTAGAGGATGGTTGGAGTTCATCCAATGCTCCATCATCCCCACTAGCAACCGATCTGAAGTTACTGTGGATCGGGCCATCATGATCCATAGCATCATGATTGGAGAGGAAGTAGAAGTTCATGAAGTCATCTCCCTTGAACTCTACAAAATAGCCGAAAAGTCCTCCCCCATGGCAAGGCCAGCTTTCCCTCATCTTATTTGCCATCTATGTTACCCAGCTGGAGCTTTCATAGAAGGAGACATTCCCATTGAGGAAGAAAAGCCCATCACTAAGAAAAGGATGGAGCAAGCAAGAGAGCCCATTCATGGATCTCAAGAAACGCATGAAGCTCATCACCATGAGATCTCGGAGATGCCTCAAATGCATCTTCCTCCACAAAACTATTGGGAGCAAATCAACACCTCCCTAGGAGAATTAAGTTCCAAACATGGGACAACTAAGGGTGGAACATCAAGAGCACTCCATTATCCTTCATGAAATTAGAGAAGATCAAAAAACAATGAGGGAGGAGCAACAAAGGCAAGGAAGAGACATAGAAGAGCTCAAGGACACCATTGGTTCCTCAAGAAGGAAACGCCACCATCACTAAGGTGGACTCATTCCTTATTCTTACATTCTCTGTTTTTCGTTTTCTATGTTAAGTGCTTATCTAAGTTTGTGTCTTACTACATGATCATTAGTATTTAGTAACTTTGTCTTAAAGTTATGAATGTCCTATGAATCCATCACCTCTCTTAAATGAAAAATGTTTTAATTCAAAAGAACAAGAAGTACATGAGTTTCGAATTTATCCTTGAACTTAGTTTAATTATATTAATGTGGTGATAGTGCTTCTTGTTTTCTGAATGAATGCCTGAACAGTGCATATGTCTTTTGAAGTTGTTGTTTAAGAATGTTAAATATGTTGGCTCTTGAAAGAATGATGACAAGGAGACATGTTATTTGATAATCTGAAAAATCATAAAAATGATTCTTGAAGCAAGAAAAAGCAGCAAAGAACAAAGCTTGCAGAAAAAAAATAGCAAAAAAAAAAAAAAATAGAGAGAAAAAGCAAGTAGAAAAAGCCAAAGCTCTTAAAACCAAGAGGCAAGAGCAAAAAGCCAATAGCCCTTAAAACCAAAAGGCAAGGGTAATAAAAAGGATCCCAAGGCTTTGAGCATCAGTGGATAGGAGGGCCTAAAGGAATAAAATCTTGGCCTAAGCGGCAAAACCAAGCTGTCCCTAACCATGTGCTTGTGGCGTGAAGGTGTCAAGTGAAAACTTGAGACTGAGCGGTTAAAGTCAAGGTCCAAAGCAAAAACAGAGTGTGCTTAAGAACCCTGGACACCTCTAATTGGGGACTTTAGCAAAGCTGAGTCACAATCTGAAAAGGTTCACCCAATTATGTGTCTGTGGCATTTATGTATCCAGTGGTAATACTGGAAAACAAAGTGCTTAGGGCCACGGCCAAGGCTCATAAAATAGCTGTGTTCAAGAATCATCATACTGAACTAGGAGAATCAATAACACTATCTGAACTCTGAGTTCCTATAGATGCCAATCATTCTGAACTTCAATGGATAAAGTGAGATGCCAAAACTATTCAAGAGGCAAAAAGCTACAAGTCTCGCTCATCTGATTGGAGCTATGTTTCATTGATAGTTTGGAATTTATAGTATATTCTCTTCTTTTTATCCTATTTGATTTTCAGTTGCTTGGGGACAAGCAACAATTTATGTTTGGTGTTGTGATGAGGGGATAATTTATACACTTTCTGGCATTGTTTTTAGTATGTTTTTAGTAGAATCTAGTTACTTTTAGGGATGTTTTCATTAGTTTTTATGTTAAATTCATATTTCTGGACTTTACTATGAGTTTGTGTATTTTTCTATGATTTCAGGTATTTTCTAGCTGAAATTGAGGGACTTGAGCAAAAATCAGATTCAGAGGTTGAAGAAGGACTGCTGATGCTGTTGGATTCTGACCTCCCTGCACTCAAAGTGGATTTTCTGGAGCTACAGAACTCAAAATAGCGCGCTTCCAATTGTGTTGGAAAGTCGACATCCAGGGATTTCCAGAAATATATAATAGTCCATACTTTGGCTGAGATTAGATGATGTAAAAGGGCATTGAACGCCAGTTCTACGCTGCTATCTGGAGTTAAACGCCAGAAACACGTCACAAGCCTGAGTTGAACGCCAGAAATACGTTACAAACTGGCATTCAACTCCAAGATTGACCTCTACACATGTAACATTCAAGCTCAGCCCAAGCACACACCAAGTGGGCCCCGGAAGTGGATTTATGCATCAATTACTTACTTCTGTAAACCCTAGTAACTAGTTTAGTATAAATAGGACTTTTTACTATTGTATTAGACATCTCTGATCAGTTTTATGCTATCTTAGACCTTCATGGGGGCTGGCCATTCGGCCATGCCTGGACCATTATCACTTATGTATTTTCATACGGTAGAGTTTCTGCACTCCATAGATTAAGGTGTGGAGCTCTGCTGTTCCTCAAATATTAATGCAAAGTACTACTGTTTTTCTATTCAATTCAACTTATTCCGCTTCTAAGATGTTCATTCGCAATTCAACCTGAATGTGATGAACGTGACAATCATCATCATTCCCTATGAACGCGTGCCTGACAACCACTTCCGTTCTACCTTAGATTGAATGAGTATCTCTTGGATCTCTTAATCAGAATCTTCGTGGTATAAGCTAGATTGATGGCGGCATTCATGAGAGTCCGGAAAGTCTAAACCTTGTCTGTGGTATTCCGAGTAGGACTCTGGGATTGAATGACTGTGACGAACTTCAAACTCGCGAGTGCTGGGCGTAGTGATAGACGTAAAAGGAGGGTGAATCCTATTCCAGTGCTGTGACAGAGCATTTGGACCATTTTCACAAGAGGATGGGATGCAGCCATTGACAAGGGTGATGCCTCCAGACGATTAGCCATGCAGTGACAGCGCATCGGACCATTTTCCAGAGAGGATTAAAAGTAGCCATTGACAACGGTGATGTCCTTTCATAAAGCCAGCCATAGAAAGGAGTAAGATTGATTGGATGAAGCCATCAGGAAAGCAGAGGTTCAGAGGAACGAATGCATCTCTATACGCTTATCTGAAATTCTAACCAATGAATTACATAAGTATTTCTATCCTTATTTTCTATTTATTATTAATATTCGAAAACTCCATAACTATTTGATATCCGCCTGACTGAGATTTACAAGGTGACCATAGCTTGCTTCATACCAACAATCTCCGTGGGATCGACCCTTACTCACGTAAGGTTTATTACTTGGACGACCCAGTGCACTTGCTGGTTAGTTGTATCGAAGTTGTGAATGAAAAACGATTTATTAAGACGTGCGTACAGAGTTTTTGGCGCCGTTGCCTGAGATCACAATTTCGTGCACCAAGTTTCTGGTGCCGTTACCGGGGATCACAATTTCGTGCTCCAAAGTACAAACCTTCAGACAGAAAGAGGGCGAATCCCTCTATGAAGCTTGGAAAAGATACAAGAAGCTGATCAGGAGATGTCCTCCTGACATGATTTTAATTTAGATTAGACCATGCTAGACATCTTCTATGATGGCCTATCTGAGGCGTCCAAGATGTCTTTGGACCACTCTGCAGGTGGATCCCTCCACTTCGAGAAGATGCCTGAAGAGGCGCAAGAGCTTATTGACATGGTTGCCAACAACCAGCATTTGTACACTTCTGAAAGGAACCCTGTGAGCAATGGGGTTACTCAGAAGAGAGGCGTCCTAGATGTAGGCACCTTAGATGCCATCTTGGCTCATAACAAGATGATGTTCCAGCAAATTAACATGATCACTCAACATTTGAGTGGACACAAAGCTCAGAAGCTTACTGTCCGGAGACAGCTTATGAGATAAACGCAGGTGATAACGCCTGGACCACCATGGAGGAGGTGAACTACATGGGAAACCCCTCCAAAATATCCAACAATAATCCCTATTCTCAGGGATGGAGGAACCACCCTAACTTAGGGTGGAGAGATTAACAAAAGCCTCAACAAGGCTTCAATACCAATCAGGGTGGAATGAACTAGAATAGGTTCAGCAGTAGACCCTATGAACCATCTCAGCAACAATTAGAGATACCCAGGCAGAGCCTCTCTAACTTGGCTGCCATAGTCTTTAACCTCTCTAAGACCACGTATAGTTTCATGGCTGAAACTAGGTCTTCCATCCAGAACTTCGAGATACAAGTTGGTCAGCTGAGCAAGAGGATCCCAAAGATCCCTTCCAACACTCTTCCAAGAAACACATAGATAAATCCAAGGGAAGAGTGCAAGGCCCTCATGGTGGAGGTTGTGACCGAACCTAAAGAGGAGCCTGCTATTGAGGAGTTCATGGAAATCAGAGCTCATGAGGAGAATGATAATGTCACGTTGCACGCCCCTTTGTTGGGAGAGGAACCTAAAGAATAATCTTCTTCTGACGAGGATGAGGAGTCTAAGGAAGATCAAATTGCTCGGTTCTTGGCAATCCTCAGGAAGCTTGATGAGTGGATATTTTATACGCTTTTTGGCATTATTTTCATATAGTTTTCATTATGTTTTGTTTAAGTTTTATTAAGTTTTCATAGGTTTTAGTGCAAAATTCATATTTTTGGATTCTACATTAAGTTTGTGTATTTTATGGTGATTTCAAGTATTTTCTGGCTGAAATTGAGGAGCTTGAGCAAAAGTCTGATTCAGAGACAGAGAAAAGACTATAGATGCTGTCAGGATCTGACCTCCGTGCACTCGAAGGAGCTTTTCTGGAGATACAGAAATCCAAATGGTGCAATCTCAACGGCTATGGAAAGCTAATATCTAGGACTTTCCAGAAATATGTAATAGTTCATATATTGCTTTGGAAATGAAGGCCCAAAGCTGGCATTCAACGGTAGCCACCAGCCCCATTCCTTGCGTCCAATGCCCACAGGGGAGAAGCTGGCATCCAACGCCCAAAAGGGAGTCCCAAGCCAGCGTTCAACGCCCCTAAGGAGTACTAGCTCATGGAGACACCCTTGGCTTAGCCCAAACACTCACCAAGTTTGCCCGGAAAGTGCATTTTCTTACTAGAAGACTATTTTATCTTATTTCTATAATTCTTAGTTAGCAGATTAGCATATATAGGAAGAGATCACCATTGTTTAAGAACTTTTGATCTTCTTCCTCCGCCATTTTATTTTCAAACACTATTATGTACAGTATGAGTTATTAACCTCCTAAGGTTAAGGTTAGGAGCTTTGCTGAGTTTCATGGATTAATAATATTACCGTTCTAGTTCAATATGTTTGATTCTATTCTCTTATGCATTCTCGTTCTTCATCTCATGAATTGAGGGTGACCCGTGACAATCACCCTTGTTCTACATAGGTTCCGTGCGAGTCCTGACCTGGATAGCATTGAATCAAAGCTAGAGATTGCATTGTGGATTCCAATATAGTACATGGACAACTTTGGATACGTGACATGAAATCCCGTTAACTGTGGGTAAGTGAGGTCTCTATGGCACTAAGGCTAGAGTTTGAGAAGTAGGGTTCCCTGATCTGGAAGATCTACCTTGTCTTTGGCACCTTGAGTAGGATCATGAAGGGGAGTAGGTTGCTTAGGGCTTCATCTTCTGCTAAAGTGAGAAACCTAGAGGTGTCTTGATGAGAGGACATGAGTCACTTTCAACATGGTGGATTGCTGCAGTGGAGGAGGTTAACTTGATGAGAGGACATGAGTTAATCCCTTACGGCTGCCATTAAAGGAATCAGAAAGTTATTGAACTAGACAGTAAGAAAAGTTAATCTGGAAAGACAAAGCATCTCCAAAGCCTCAATCGGTCTCATACCATTGATTTCACACCTATCCACTAACGTTTATTTATTTATCTATTTTATATGTTTTTCATGACAAACTATAATTTCTATCCGCCTAACTAAGATTTACAAGGTAACCACTGCTTGCTCAAACCATGAATCTCCGTGGGATTGACCCTCACTCACCTGAGGTATTACTTGGACGACCAAATATACTTGACAAACTACCGAATTATCTTGTTGCTTAGATTAGGTACTCTTTACTTTTGTTTTGAGTATTTTTTTTCTTTTCAAAAATTTTTCAAAACCTTCTCTTTTCTTTATTAATCTTTGTCTTTTCTTTGAGTCTTTTGCCAAAATTTTCAAAAATAGTGTCTTTTGTTTGAGTCTAGTGTCAGTTCTTAAGTGTGGTGTCCTTTGTGTGTTCTTTGTTTTCTTTAAAATTTTTGAATCGTTCTTAGTGTTCTATCTTGGTATTCAAGTTGTTCTTGTTTCTTTTCTTGTTTTGATCTTAAAATTTTTAGGTTTGGTGTCTTTTGGTATTTGTCTTCTTAATTTTCGAAAATTTTGTGTCTTTTAATCTAAAAAATTTAAGTTTGGTGTCTTTTGGTTGTTTTTCTCTTTCTTCATTAATTTAAAAAAAATCAAAAAAATTTTCGAAAATTTCAACAAAATTTCAAATTTCAAATTTCAAATCTTATTTTTTGAATTCTTTTCAAATCTATTCCTTTAATTTGATTCTTTCTTATCTTTTCTTTCTTTTAAAATTTAAAATTCAAAACTTTTTCAAATCTTTATCTTATCTTTTTATCTTGCTTTTAAATTTTAAATCATTATCTTATCTTATCTTAGTTTTAAATTTTCAAATGAAATCTTTTTAAAAATCAAATCCTTTTCAAATCTCTATCTTATCTTATTTCAATTTCAAAATTCAAAATCAAATCTTTTTCAAAATCTTTTCAATTTTATCTTATCTCTTTTAATATTTTAAAATAAAATATTTTTCAAATTTCCTATCTTATCTAATTTTCAAATCTTTCTTAATTAGTTACTTGTTTTCTCTTTCTTCTTTTTCAAAATTTCCTAACTAATTCCTCTCTCTTCTATTTTCAAAAACTTCTCAACTCTTTCTCTCTCTTCTTTTTCGAAAATCATCCTTTAATTTTCAAATCTTTTTAGTTAATTAGATTTTAATTTCCTATTTAATAAATAAATAAAATAAAAAGAAAAATATTTTAATTCTAGTTTCTCTTTTTACTTCTTAATTTTTGAATTCTTTACCCCCTCTATTCGAATTCTTCATCTCATTCCTCTATCTTCATTCTTCTTTCTTCTTCACATCTCACAGGGAGTTCTCTATCCTTTGGCATAGAGCCCCCATTCTTTTTCTTTCTTGTTTATGAGCAGGAACAGAGATAAAGAACCTCTCTTTGATCCTGATCCTGAACTTGAGAGGATCCTAAGGAAACGTTTACAACAAGCTAAAGCACAACACTCTAGAGGAAACCTCACAGAACTTTTCGAACAAGAAACTGAAAATACAAACATGGCAAACAAACAGAACAATAGAGGAGACACAAGAAAGGTTCTTGGTGACTTCATTGCACCAACTTCTGACCCCTATGGAAGAAGTATCTCCATACCTGCCATTGGAGCAAATAACTTTGAGCTTCAGCCTCAGTTAGTCTCTCTAATGCAACAGAATTGCAAGTTCCATGGACTTTCACTGGAAGACCCACATCAGTTCCTATCCGAATTCTTGTAAATCTGTTATACTGTTAAGACCAATGGAGTGGATCCTAAAGTCTACACACTTATGCTTTTCCTCTTTGATGTTAGAGACAAAGCTAGGATATAGTTGGATTCTCAACCTAAGGAAAGCCTAGACTCTTGTGAAAAGTTGGTCAATGCTTTCTTGGCCAAGTTCTTTTCACCTCAGAAAATGAGCAAGCTCAGGGTGAAAGTTCAAACCTTCATACAAAAAGAGGGTGAATCCCTCTATGAAGCTTGGGAAATATACAAGCAACTGATCAGGAGGTGTCCTCCTGACATGCTCTCAGAATGTTCTATCCTAGGAATCTTCTATGATTGTCTATTTGAGATGTCCAGAATGTCATTGGACCATTCTGGTGGTGGATCATTCCACTTGAAGAAAATGCTTGAAGAGGCATAGGAACTCATTGAAATGGTTGCAAACAACCAATTCATGTACACTTCTAAGAGAAACCCTGTGAACAATGGGGTAGCTCAGAAGAAAAGAGTCCTGAAAGTTGACACTCTGAATGCCATATTAGCTCAGAACAAGATCTTGACCCAATAGATCAATATGATCTCTCAGCACTTAGCTGGAGTGCAAGCTGCAGCTGACAGCACTAAAGACAACTCCTACGATTGATATGCCTATGATCCAGATCAACCCATGATGGAAGAGGTGAATTACATGGGAGAATCCTATGGAAACACCTACAACTCCTCACGGAAAAATCATCCTAACGTTTCTTAGAAGGATCAACAGAAGCCTCAGCAAGGCTTCAATAATAATCAAGGTGGAAGAACCTAGAATAGGTCCAACAATAGACCACCATTCCCATCTTCTCAGCAACAGATGAAAACTTCTAAGGAGAGTCTTTCTGACTTAGCAACCATAGTCACTGAACTCTCTAAGACCACTAACAGGTTCATAACAGAAACTAGATCCTCCATCAGCAATCTGGATGTACAAGTTGGTCAGCTAAGTAAGAGAATCCTTGAGACCCCTCCTAACACTCTTCCTAGTAACACTGAGGTTAACCCAAGAGAAGAGTGCAAGGCCATCACTATAGAAGTAGAGGCCAAATCTAAAGGGGATAATCTGGCATTGAACGCCAGTAAGGAAGTCCTTACTAAGCGTTCAACGCCCAAGGGTGAGCCATCTTTGGCATTGATCGCCAGTAAGGAGGTCCATACTAGGTGTTCAATGCCCAACAAGCCACCATCACTAGCTTTGAACGCCAGTAAGGAGGTCCTTACTGGGCATTCAACGCCCAAAAAGCCATCATCACTGCCGTTTGACGCCATTAAAGAGGTCCTTACTGGGCATTCAATGCCCAAGGCAGCACAAAAGCTGGCGTTGAATGCCAGTGAAGGTATTCAAGCTGGGCGTTCAACTCCTAATGAAACAGAAGTCCTGGAATTGAATGCCACAATAGGAGTAGTTGGGTACCCTAAGCCCATTGTGAACTCTCTTATTGAAGGACTGATGGAACCAAAGGTTCATGAGGAGCCCATTGAAGTTCCCATAAATGCTTGGTTGAAAATTTTAGAACCTGAAGAGTATTTATCCTCTGATGAGGAAGAAGAAACCAGGGAAGTGTAAGTTGCTCGGTACCTGGGAGTCCTCATGAAGCTGAATGCCAAGATGTTTGGCACAGGGCCATTGGAGGAAGAACCTCCAGTGCTTACCAAGGAACTCAATACCTTGGTTTAACATAAACTACCTCAAAAGCTACTGGATCCCAAACGCTTCTTAATTCCTTGCACCATAGGCACCATTACCTTTGAAAAGGCTCTGTGTCCTAGGGTCAAGCATAAACCTCATGTCACTCTCTGTAATGGAGAGGTTGGGAATCTTTGAGGTACAAGCTGCAAGAATCTCATTAGAGATGACAGACAAGTCAATGAAAAAGGCTTATGATCTAGTCGAGGATGTCTTAGTAAAGGTTGAGAACCTTTACATCCCTGCAGATTTCGTAATCTTGGATACTGGGGAGGAGGAGGATGAATCCATCATCCTCGAAAGACCCTTCCTAGCAACTGCCAATGCCATCATTAATGTGGAAAAGGGAGAGATGATTCTACAGTTATGAGAGGGCCACATCTTGTTGAAGATGCCTAACCCTAACTCTCCCTTTGACAAAAGAGAGACAGTTGTGCAACACATAATGTTCCAACCCTCTCTCTCAGTGTAAATTTATACAGAGCCCCCAGACACCAATTTTAAGTTTGGTTTTGGGCATCCATTATCAAGCACTGAGAACAAAGGTACTAAGAAGAAAGTACCTAAAGGCTGGAGGGACAAGAAAGTCTCCAATGAAGGCCTCTAACCTGGCATGAGAGTTGTCTTCACAGACAACCCAGTCATCCCACACACAGTGAACATGATCCTATTTCTGGAACATGTGGAGCTTATTTATGAGAGCACAAGCAAGAAGTTCACTGTAAGGGGCAAAATTTTGAGCACCTATCCATGTGCATAAGGAGCTAATGATACGCGAAAATTAAGAATTCACGCGTAACCGGCAAGTATACCGGATTGTATCAAGTAATAAAACTCACTAAGAGTGAGGTCGATCCCACGGAGATTGGTGGATTAAGCAACTTTAGTTAAATGGTAAATTTAGTCAAGCAAACATGGTTTTGATTTCATGAGATTTGTGATTTTTGAACATAATTGCAAAAATTTAAATGGCAAGGAATTTAAAGAACTAGAATAGAGAAAGAAAATGAAAGTGAATAACTGAAACTTAAAGTGCAAGAAACTTAAATGACATGGAAAATAAATTGTAAGAAAGTAAAGATTGCATAATTTTAGAGAGCAGAAGAGTAAATTGCATGAAATAGAGAAACAGGGTGTAAATGGCAAGAATGATAAATTGCAAGAATGTAGAAGGGAATTGGGTAATGGGTATTCAAACAACTAAAGAGCAAAAGAAATGGGAATTAATGATGGAAAATATCATTAGGGATCAGAGATGCAAATTCTCATGAATTGATGTTGATCAATTCCTTCTCAATCATAGGTATAGATCCATGGCAGATTGTGGGTAATTGAGTCCCAATCTCTTGGTAACTCAATTTCTCTCAACACAACCAATTGCCACTCTCGTGATCTAATTGTCCATGAGAAGAGATGAAGTTCAATTTCTAATCCAAGCCATACAACTTCCAGAATCTCAACTAAGGGAGGTTACATCTCACATACCAACCCAAAGTGTATTGATCAAAGAAATCATAAAATGATGAACTCTAAACTGAATTATGTAGCTCCTTTCTCAAGCTCACCACATAATTCATATAGATTCAATCCCTCTCTCGATGGTGATTAAATCTGTGAAGAACAAGAGTTTCCTCTTAGATGAACCACTTGAATTGAGAAGGAAAAGAAAAGTTATCAACCCATTCAAATGAGCAGAGCTCCTCCCCCTAATGAAAATGGGGTTTAGTGAATCATGGCTCTAAATTCAACAACAAGTGCAAAAGTAAACATTCCAATTGAATAGAGAAGAGTAACGAAGAATAAAGAAAAAGTTCTTGAAAACTAAAATTCAAAATTGCTAAAATAAAACAAAATAGAAGATGGTTGAGAAGTAGTAAACAGAAAAAGTCTAATTGTAAAAGTAAAAGTGTCTAAGGTAAAAATGTTCAAAAAATCCTCCTCTCAAGTACAAAAATATTCTCTATTTATACTATTCCTAAAACTCCTTGAAATTCTCCTTTTGGGTTAGCAATTTGGGACTTGCTCTTATTGATTTTGCTTCATGAAAGAATTCTTGTCAAACAGAGGAAACAGGACTCATTTTCATTGTTCTGGCCCAATGGCCTGGCGTGTTTGCCAATAACACCAGCCTTGGTGCACGTTGGCAATGTGCAAGGCATTTTCCTGGGAGTGAGACATGGTGCTTAGGCGTTGTTGCCCAAGTTGTTTCCCAAGTTGTTGCAAAACACTTGCTTGTTCTTCACTTTTTATGCTTGATGTTGCCTGAACTTTGAGCTTCAATCTTGTGCTCCATTATAGACTATGATATATGGTTTGAAAGCTCTTAATGTCTACTTTCTAATGCAACTTGAATCACCTCATTTGGACCTCCCTAGCTCAAGTTATGCTCCATTGAAGAGGGCAAGGTTAGGCTGCTTTGGTTGGGCGTTTTTGCCAAACACGCCCATGACAACGCGCTCAAGAACTCCTCAAGCCCAAATTTCTTGGCTTGGCATTGTTGCTGGAGTTGCCAAGGAACACGCCATGCCATTTTAGCCTTGGCAACGTGTTCGACCCTCCTTTCTTGGCCCATTCATGCTTCCTTAAACTTCAACCTCATTTCCTTGTTTTTGGGGCCTAAAGATGGCCCTGATTTGAGCTTCCATTTCATGCTTCACTATGGACTATTATATATCATTGGAAAGTTC
Source organism: Arachis hypogaea (assembly GCF_003086295.3). Taxonomy (NCBI): domain Eukaryota; kingdom Viridiplantae; phylum Streptophyta; class Magnoliopsida; order Fabales; family Fabaceae; genus Arachis; species Arachis hypogaea. The sequence continues at coordinate 55,132,089 of NC_092049.1, forward strand.
TGAATGTCAGCTTTCTAACGCAACTAGAAGCACTCAAATTGGACCTCTGTAACTCAAGTTATTCATCCTTGAAAGAGGTGAGGTTAGGCTGTCTTGGTTGGAGTTGTTGTTGAAGTTATTGTCAAACATGCCCATGACAACGCCCAATCCTCCCCTGGCCCAAGTTCTTGTCCTTGGCGTTGTTGCTGGTATTGTTGATGAACATGCCACTTCAACTTCAAGGCAACAACGCCTTCGAGCTCTCCTTGGCTCAATTTCTTGGCTTTGCGTTGCCAAGAAACACGCACATTCAACTTCAAGTTGGCAACGTCCAAGGTCATTTTTCATAGCCACCTTGCAGGGACCAACATTATTGCTGGCGTTGTTGATGAACACGCCAGTTCATTTCTCACTAGGCAACACTTTCGAGCCTTCTCTAGGGGTGAATTTGAAGTGGCCAGCGTTGTTGCTGGCGTTGCCAAGAAACCCTCCACTAACAACGTGCTAGTGAGCTCCTTTTGCCAACATTTTTTGTCTTGGCGTTATGGGAAGCATGATTCTTCTAGCTAATGCATGTTGATTTGCTCTTTCCAATGCACAAACTTCAAGGCTCATGTGACTTCCTTTTCCTTGTGCGTGTGTCCATGACTCCTCTTCCAAGATTCCCCATCACTTCTTTCTTTCATTTCCTTGCAACAAAATTCCAAAACCTTGAGATTCTTGAAGTTCTTTTACTTATGCTAACAAATTAAAATTGACTATAATGACAAAAATTGACTATAATAACAAAAATTAAAATCTAATGATTGTTTTCATATGCTAAAAAGAAAAAACTACACTCTCTCTCTTTTTCTAGCATTATTTATGTATGTGAGGACACCAAACTTAGTTTGTGACTAAGTGTTATAACAGAATTAAAATTTACCATTTGCTTCAAAGTTGGCCACACCAAACTTAGTGTCTTGCATACACTCCATGCTAATTCAACCTCTTTTCTCTCTCTTTTTTTTTTAAATGAATATGATGCAATCTCTCATTATTGACTACTAAAGCATAAAAGAGTAAAAGAAAACTCCTGTGCATGGGTTGCCTCCCATGAAGTGCTTGTTTATTGTTCTTAGCTTGACAATGCAGCTTCCTTGTTCATGCTAAAAGTTGCACACTCTCTTCCTTGCTCCAGGGGCCACCAAGATAAAGTTTCACCCTATGTCCATTGACTGTGAAAGTCTCTTTTGAAGTTTTATCAAGTAATTCCACATAGCCATGAGGGGATACTCTAGTGATGGTGTATGGACCAGTCCATCTAGATCTCAGCTTCCCAGGGAAAATCTTTAGTCTTGAGTTGAATAGCAACACCTTTTGGCCTGGTTCAAATGTTCTTGGTGAAATCCTCTTGTCATGCCACCTTTTTGCTCTTTCCTTGTATATTCTGGCATTTTCATAGGCCTCAAGTCTGAACTCCTCTAATTCATTGAGTTGTAGTAACCTCTTTTCTCCTGCTGCTTGAACATCTAAATTCAAGAGTTTAGTGGCCCAAAAGGCCTTATGTTCAAGCTCCACAGGGAGATGGCATGCTTTCCCATACACTAGTTGAAATGGAGATTTTCCTATGGGTGTTTTGAATGCTGTCCTGTATGCCCAAAGTGCATCATCCAGCTTCCTTGTAACAACCCTGATTTTCAAGTACATGAGATCTTTTCTGAAAGTACGGATTTCTCCGGAATATCAGTAAAGGGAACACCTCTGCTATATCATCAAGTATCTCAATCCTCATTATCATTATGTCATCCTTAAGCTAGAACCTCCTCTGAGGCAAGCTCGATAATGCAATCGCGAAGAACCTAGTTTTTGAACCGTATCGGTTGGCAGTTTTGATTCTGATTTTCGTAAATAGTCTCTGTTTGATGAACCGGACTCGATTCATGAGAGGAGAGAGATAATAGTATAATATTATCATTATATTAGTATTAGAAAATGCTTGAATGATATTATAAGATTACCTGGTCTGTTTTTGTTAAAAACAGAAAATCGGTTTAAACGGGTTTACGGTTTACTGGTACAGCTTAGCACCAGCACTCTCTGATGACTTTAGCAATGCTAAGGCCTCATTATACATGTTCTATTCTTATAATAAATATGTTACTAGTGTCATTTATGCTAGTAGCTCAGAAAATAATTTTTAGAGATATTTTTACGAGTGTTCCGGTACACCTAGTTTTAGTAGTTGTACACCAGAGATATTTTAATATTATTTTAATCCACCTCCAAGCCAACCAATCACAACTCACCTTACACCCCCAAGACCTCCAAGGCTGTCTCATTTCATCATTTTGGCCGAAAATAACAAGAGAGAAAAAAGAGAAACTTTTATGAACACTTAATCTTCAAAGCTTGATTTCTTCTGAACTAAAACTCAAATCAAAACTCCGATTTCACCAAAATGATCCTCTCTTCTTCCTCTACATAACCATGTAACTTATCAAGGATGGAAATAAGGTGAGATGGCTGTCTCCCTCCCATTTCAATTCGGTTTTCAAGGAAAACCATGCAAAACATGTGTTTTCTTGATGTTCTTCCTTAGGAATCATGCTTAACTTGACTTGAGGGCCAAGAAACGTGAATTTACAGAAAGTCTAAGGTGAGATATCTCTTCCTAACATACTGAGTGAGATTTGGTCAGTTGAGAGTTTTTGGATTTAAAGTTGTTCTTGATGTGTTTTAGGAGGAAAAAGTGCTTTAAGAACACTTCAAAGAGTAACCGGATTTGGAGCAGCAAATCAAGGTAGGGTTTGATGAATTTAATCTTGATTGATTGTGTTTGAGTTGTGTGATTATGATATGGTTTGGCTGTGCTTGAAATTGATTGTTTGTATGAGTAATTCTTGTTGAAATTTTGGTGAAAATTTGATGAAATTTGATGATATTCAACTTTGAATTTGTGTTCTTCATGGCTGCTGGAAAAACGAACCCTAGACCTTAAATTGGAGTTCAATTTGTGTTAAAATCATGTATAAAAGATGGAGTTTTAGTGGCTGCAAATTTATTATGAATTATGGTAAAAATCGGTTGCTGAAAAGACTGAAAAACGGGTAAAAACAGAGAAAGAATCTGAGGAATATACGAAGAACACGAAGAACACTTTGAGTGTGGTGAAGAACATTGAAGAACACCTTTTAGATCTTAAAAAGGGCAAGGAAGTAAATTTTTTTGTGTTTAAGGGGTTGTTTGGTAATTTCTGAAAGTTAGGGTGGTAAAAGTAGAAATATTAAAAGTTACGGGTGGTAAAAAGTGAATTTTAAAGGTTAAAGGTAAAGTTAAGGTAATTTTCGAAAATATATTAATAAAATAATAAATAATAATAAAATATTAAATAATAATATTTAATTAAAAATAATATTTTAATAAAAATAATAAAATAATACGGGAAAGGCAGTTTTCTGTAAAAGCTTTAGAAAGACAACTTTAAGTGCAGAATCTCATAATTACCTTCATAAAACACTTAGGGAGTGGCAAGAACATATTAGTGAGGCAAAGATAAAAGAAAAATAAAAAGTTGAAGAAAGGATAAAAACTAAAGAAAAGTCTGTAAGGTTTTAATAACAGAAAAACAGACAGAAATTAGTGAACGAACTAGGGTAACATAGTTAGTCCTTGAGTTGCGACTAGGGTTAGGTATAATATGAAAAGTTAAACTGTTTCAGTATAGACTTAATGAACCTATACTTGGGACAGGCAAACTATTCATACCGAAATTTAGATAAACTTTAAATACATACGTTAAGCAGAGAAATCAGAGCAGAGTTGAGAAACACAGAAAACAGAGTATCCAGAGTAAAGTAAAGAGATAAAGAGAAAAAGAGTAATATAGATACAGATGAAAAGAGTAATCAGAGAAGAGAAAAGAGATACAGAGAACAGAGTAATTAAAACAGAGTAAAGAGATACAGAGAAAAGAGAAACCATAACAGAGTAAAGAGATATAAAGAGAAGAGTAATATATATATATATATATTTATATTAGTTGCTTAATGCAATCCAGAGCTATATTTATATATATACATTAGTTGCTTGATGCAACCCAGAGCTATATTTATATATATATTAGTTGCTTGATGCAACCCAGAGCTATATTTAATATATATTAGTTGCTTAATGCAACCCAGAGCTTCTGTAGGGAAACTAAGTTACCTACAGCTATTTTCCGCTTTCCCAGAGTAGAGCAGAGTATATATATACTTTTCTGCAGTAAGCAGAGGCTGTCTCAAATGAGCGGCTATTATTATATGCGCATTTATTTAGGAACGGAAAATCGTATTCGGGAAATCGGGATTACTCGTGACCGGATAAATGTCGGGATTGCGGGCAGCCACCCGACACATGAGCTCATGGCCTGCGCTAGGGCTAGACATGCATCATTCTTGTCTATGTATCACTCTCTATTGCATTCCTTTCTGTGTGTGATCTACTTCTTTATGTTTGTCTGCTCGTATGCTATTTCTGTGCTTTATTTTCTTGTATTCTTTTGTTTGTGTTCTGCTTTCTGTTGTCTATACTTTCTCTTTCTATCTTTATCTTCTGTTTACTGCTTCGCTATATTACGTTATTCATCTACTAATCGACCCCAAATAAATGAACGTAACTAGTAACCCCGGCCCTACTAAGAACTCCCCAGTTCTTACCCCTTCTCTCTCCCTTCCCCCTTCAGATGGAAGTAAGAGTACCTTACCATAGTTCGCTGATGACCATTCGCAAGAAGAGGATTCTGCTCTAGATAGTCTTCTGAGTCTAAGGTGAATATCGTTCTCTGATTATATGTATATACTGTGAGACCAGCCAACGTCTGCACCCCGTTTCTATGCGTACTTTAACCTAAATCCTGTGTACGAGATTCCTATTGTGTGACTACTTCATGAGGTACCAGAGAGACGTCCTGTGGAAAGGTCTGATCGTGCAGAGGAGTAGCAGATGAAGTTCTATCTTTTGATGACATTCCACTTGACTTGAGTTTTGAAGACCTAGAACGTACTTTCCCTTGCTTTAGTAGTTTAGAGGGACTAGGTGAGTATAGAGTCTAGGCTAGCCTAGGTGCCAGCTTAGGGACCTCTTGAACAGGTCAGGACCTAGGATGTTGTATGTATATATATGTATATAGATATTATTTAGCTATATCTAGGGGTGTTCTAACTAACAGTCTATATGCTAATAAAGGCTGAATCACCGAATGTTGTCAACTACTTGTGATGTATTTTTGTGTGGTTGTTTATAACTATTTTGTCTGTTATTACTTGTGAATTGATTATAAATGATTCTGTCTATTAATCCAAACGTTTTCAAAAAAAAAAAATACACCACGCGAATTAACTACGCGTTTAACAACGAATCAGGCTCATATGATAAATAATAGATAATAATTAGGAAGACAAATTGGTAGCGCTCAGTTTTCGGTATGATCTAGACATATTGAAAATTGGGTCGTTACATTCCTAACCCAATCCTTTCTTGTTGCTCCCACAGTTTTCTCCAAAATCCTCTTTAGCTCTCTGTTAGCAAGTTCAGCTTGCCCATTTTTCTGTGGGTGATAGGGTGTGGCCACTTTGTGCGTAACTCCATATTTATGGAGAAGAGAATTTAATTGCTTGTTGCAGAAGTGGCTTCCCCCATCACTTATAAGTCCTTTGGGCACTCCAAATCTAGTGAAGATGTTTCTCTTTAGGAATTGCAAGACCACGTTGGTATCACATGTAATGGTGGCTATTGCTTCTACCCATTTTAAAACATATTTCACCGCCACCAAAATGTATTTGAATGTGTAGGATGGAGGAAAAGGTCCCATGAAGTCTATTCCCCACAAATCAAAGAGTTTCACTTCCAAAATGAACTTCTGAGGCATCTCATTTCTCCTTTTTAAACCTCCTGTTCTTTGGCATTCATTGCAATGGCTCACAAAGTCTCTAGCATCCTTGAAGATGGAAGGCCAGTAGAAACCACTTTGAAGCACCTTTGCAGCAGTTCTTTCGGCTCCAAAATGGCCACCATAGCTTGAGTTGTGACAATGCCATAGTATGTCCTTCATCTCAACCTCCGGTATACACCTTCTTATCATTCCATCTGGGCACCTTTTGAATTGAAATGGTTCATCCCAAAAGAATAACTTAGCCTCATGTAACAGCTTCTTAACTTGTTGCTTTGTATACTCTTGTGGGATGATCCTGCCTGCTTTGTAGTTGGCCATGTCTGCGAACCAAGGAGTTTGTTGGATTTGCAAGAGGTACTCATCTAGGAAATTCTCATTTACTGGTTGAGAAGTATCTTGACTTGTCCCTTTGTGGCAACTTTGATAGGTGGTCAGCAACTTGATTCTCACTACCCTTTCTATCCTTGATCTCAATGTCAAACTCTTGTAGAAGCAATATCCATCTAATTAGCCTTGGTTTGGCATCCTGTTTTGACATTAGATACTTGAGAGCAGCATGATCAGTGTAAACTAAGATTTTGGATCCAATCAAATATTGCCTAAATTTATCAAAAGCATACACCACAGCTAGTAGTTCTTTCTCCGTTGTGGTATAATTTCTTTGAGCTTCATTCAATACTTTGCTTGCATAGTAGATGACATAGTGCTTCTTGTCCTTTCTCTGCCCCAGCACAGCACCAATTGCGAGGTCACTTGCATCACACATAAGTTCAAAAGGTAATTCCCAACTTGGGGGTGTGATAATTGGTGCTGTGGTGAGTTTAGCTTTTAGAGTTTCAAAGGCCTGTTTACATTCATCATCAAAGTAAAAAGGGTTGCTCACCACAAGCAAGTTGCTTAGTAGGTTTGCTATTTTAGAAAAATCTTTGATGAACCTCCTATAGAACCCAGCATGGCCCAAGAAACTTCTAACAGCTTTTACATTTGTTGGCAGTGGAAGCTTTTCTATAATCTCTACTTTTGCCTTGTCCACCTCTATACCCTTTCTTGAAATTTTGTGACCAAGAACAATTCCTTCGGGTACCATAAAATGGCATTTCTCCCAGTTCAAAACCAAATTGGTTTCTTGGCACCTTTTCAAGACTAGAGTAAGATGGTGTAAGCAATCATTGAAAGAATCACCATAAATGGAGAAATCATCCATAAAGACTTCAATAAATTTTTCTACCATGTCTGAGAAGATTGACAGCATGCATCTCTGAAAGGTAGCTGGGGCATTACACAATCCGAATGGCATTCTCCTGTAAGCAAAAACTCTAAAGGGGCAGGTGAAGGAGGTCTTCTCTTGATCCATGGGGTCAACCACTATTTGATTATACCCAGAATATCCATCAAAAAAATAGTAATACGCATGGCCAGCCAACCTTTCGAGCATCTGGTCAATAAAAGGGAGAGGGAAATGATCCTTTCGTGTGGCATCATTTAGCCTCCTATAGTCAATGCACATCCTCCATCCTGTCACTGTTCTTGTTAGAATAAGCTCATTCTTCTCATTGACAATGACAGTCATCCCACCTTTTTTGGGTACTACATGCACTGAGCTAACCCATGGACTATTAGAGATAAGGTAAATGATCCCAGCTTTACATAGCTTCAGTACTTCCTTTTGAACAACCTCCTTCATTGTGGGATTTAATCTTCTTTGAGGTTGTACCACTGGTTTAGAATTTTCCTCCAAGAGTATTTTGTGCATGCATATGACAGGGCTTATGCCTTTCAAATCATCAATGGTCCACCCCAATGCATCCTTGTGAGCTCTCAATACTACAAGAAGTTTTTCTTCCTCCTCTGCACTCAATGTAGAATTGATGATCATTGGGAAGCTGTTCTTTTCACCAAGGAATGCGTATTTAAGATGAGGGGGTAATGGTTTCAACTCTTGTTGTGGTGCCTCTTCTTTCTTGGCTTCACTTGGTTCCTCTGGTGCTTCCAATTTGTTCTCTTCTTGTCTTTGAATGTCCTGGACTTCCTCCTGTTTCACTTGATGGTTTGTTTCAAATACTTCTTCAACCAAAGAATCCACCACATCAACCCTCATGCAACTTTCTTTCTCAGCGGGATACTGCATTGCTTTGAAGACATTTATAGTCATTTGCTCATCATGTACTCTGAAAATCATCTCTCCCTTTTCCACATCAATGATTGTTCTGGCTGTGGCAAAAAAGGGTCTACCAAGGATAACTGAGTTGCTCCCCTCTTCATCCATATCTAGGACCACAAAATCGGCTGGGAATATAAAATTCCCCACTTTCACCAAGAGGTTCTCAACCACACCATTTGGTATTTTGATAGATCTGTCAGCAAGTTGGAGTGACATCCTTGTGGGTTTCAGCTCTTCTATCATCATTTTCTTTAGCATGGTAAGAGGCATTAAGTTAATGCTTGCTCCCAGGTCACAGAGTGATTTGTCAATGGCTATATTCCCAATTGTGCATGGTATGAGGAAGCTGCCTGGATCTTTGAGTTTTGGTGGCAGTTCCCTCTGAATAATGGCACTACACTCTTGAGTGAGAATTACTGTTTCTTTTTCTTGCCAACTTTTTTTCTTGGTGATTAATTCTTTAAGAAACTTTGCATATAATGGCATTTGTTCTAAAGCTTCTGCCAATGGAATGTTGATTTCAATTTTCTTAAAGATTTCCAAGAACCTTGGAAATTGTTGATCCTTCGTTCTTTTGTGTATCCTGGTTGGGTATGGAAGCTTGGGTACATAGGCTTTAACTCCTTCATTCTTGCTCTCTTTTTGTGGCTTTACATCATCCTTGTTATTGGAGTGGTTTTCTTGAATGGGTGTCTTGCTTTGTGGCTTTTCATCTTCTTTGCTTTTTTGAAGTGTTGATGCCTTTTCTTCATCTTGCTTGTCTACTGTGTCTTCCTCCTTGAGTTTTGTTGCTTCCTTTTTAGAACTTTCTCTGATTACTTTGCCACTTCTTAACTACAGAGCTTTACATTATTCCCTTGGGTTGGGTATTGTATCACTTGGGAGGATGTTGGTCGGCCGTTCAGCTTGTTTGGCCAATTGTCCCACTTGCCGTTCAAGGCTCTTCATGGTGACTTCATTTCTCTCTTGTCCTTTGATCAAGCTTTGAGTGGATTGAGCAATTGTTTGTAGGGCTGCCTCAAGACTTGAAATCCTATTTTCATGATGGTCAATTGGTGGTATGATGAGGATGGATTGTTGGTACTGGAAGTTGTTTGCAGGTCTAGTGTGGTAGTTTTGTGGGTTAGATGTTGGCGTGGGAATGTTATTTTGATGAGTTTGTGGATTGTTGTGAGGTGGTTGATATGGGTTTTGTGGTTTTTTGTATTGATTAGTGTGGTTAGATGAGTGACTTTGGTTGTGTGTGTTGCGGGAATGGTTGGAGTTGTTGTTCTTCTGCCACTGGTTTTGATTATCATCCCATCTCAGGTTGGGGTGGTTCCTCCAGGATGAGTTGTATGTGTCACCATGGAAGTCATTTTGAAATGAACTTGAGGTATTTTGCATGTATTGAACTTGTTCTTGTTGCTGCTCAACATTGCCTACTTCATTTTGACCCCATTCAATTGAAGCTTGATTTGTTGTGCTCATTGAAGCTAGTTGGAGGCCATCTATTCTCTTAGCCATCATTTCCATTTGTTGCTGGATTTGTTGGTGCATCAACTTGTTCTGTGCCAAGATTGTGTCCACTCCTTCTAGTTCCAACACACCCTTCTTCTGAATAGGTTGGCGTTGCCTCTGATGAGCAAAGAAGTATTGGTTATTTATCACCATGTCTATGAGATTCTGAGCTTCTTCGGTTGTATTCATCTATTGTAGCGAGCCTCCTGCAGAGTAATCCAAGGACTCTTGAGATTTTTGAGTCAACCCTTCATAGAAATTTTGAAGTTTATCCCATTCACTGAACATCTCAGGTGGACATTTCCTAATCAGAGCTTTGTATCTTTCCCATGCCTCATACAATAATTTCCCATCCATTTGAGTGAACGTTTGCACCTCCGTTTTCAACCTAATGATCCTCTGAGGCAGATAGAACTTGGATAGGAATTTATTCACCAGATCATCCCAAGTGTTGATACTTTCTTTGGAAAATGTCTCCAGACATTGAAATGCCTTGTCCCTCAAAGAAAATGGGAATAATAGCAGCTTATAAACATCTGGATGCACACCATTTGTCTTTACAGTTTCACATATTCTTAGGAAGTCAGATAGGTGTTAATTTGGATCCTCAAGGGGGCCTCCTCCATAGGAACAATTGTTTTGCACGAGAGTGATGAGCTGAGGCTTCAATTCAAAGTTGTTTGCATGAACATTGGGAGCGAGTATACTGCTCCCACAGTGTCTTGGATTTGGGAGAGTGTAAGAAGCTAGAACTCTCCTTTGAAGAGGGTTGTTATTGTTGGCAACTCCCTCAGCAGGGTTATGTGAGTTGCCCTCCATGACTTGGTCTTCTCCTTCTGAATCATCCTCACCAATTATCCCTTTTCCTGCTGCTTTTCTTCTTAACCTTCGGAGGGTTCTCTTGTCTTCAGGATTAAATTTCCTTGCCTCTGACATACACAAACACACAAACTAACAACACAAATGAAACACTCTATTGCTAGAGTGAAGTTAAAGTTAGCAAACAAAATATCAAAGAGTTAGTGGGCTTTAACAAAGAAAAGAAAAATGCTTAATCTAAACTACCATTCACGTAATCATTGTCAATCTTTTCCAATCCCCGGCAACGACGCCAAAAACTTGATACGCAAAAATTAAGAATTCACGCGTAACCGACAAGTATACCGGATCGTATCAAGTAATAAAACTCACTAAGAGTGAGGTCGATCCCACGGAGATTGGTGGATTAAGCAACTTTAGTTAAATGGTAAATTTAGTCAAGCAAACATGGTTTTGATTTCATGAGATTTGTGATTTTTGAACATAATTGCAAAAATTTAAATGGCAAGGAATTTAAAGAACTAGAATAGAGAAAGAAAATGAAAGTGAATAACTGAAACTTAAAATGCAAGAAACTTAAATGACATGGAAAATAAATTGCAAGAAAGTAAAGATTACAGAATTTTAAAGAGCAGAAGAGTAAATTGCATGAAATAGAGAAACAGGATGTAAATGGCAAGAATGATAAATTGCAAGAATGTAGAAAGGAATTGGGTAATGGATATTGAAACAACTAAAGAGCAAAAGAAATGAGAATTAACAATGGAAAATATCATTAGGGATCAGAGATGCAAATTCTCATGAATTGATGTTGATCAATCCCTTCTCAATCATGGGTATAGATCCATGGCAGATTGTGGGTAATTGAGTCCTAATCTCTTGGTAACTCAATTTCTCTCAACACAACCAATTGCCACTCTCGTGATCTAATTGTTCATGAGAAGAGATGAAGTTCAATTTCTAATCCAACCCAAAGTGTATTGATCAAAGAAATCATGAAAGGATGAACTCTAAACTGAATCATGTAGCTCCTTTCTCAAGCTCACCACATAATTCATATAGATTCAATCCCTCTCTCGATGGTGATTAAATCTGTGAAGAACAAGAGTTTTCTCTTAGATGAACCACTTGAATTGAGAAGGAAAAGAAAAGTTATCAACCCATTCAAATGAGCAGAGCTCCTCCCCCTAATGAAAATGGAGTTTAGTGAATCATGGCTCTAAATTCAACAACAAGTGCAAAAGTAAACATTCCAATTGAATAGAGAAGAGTAATGAAGAATGAAGAAAAAGTTCTTGAAAACTGAAATTCAAAATTGCTAAAAGAAAACAAAATAGAAGATGGTTGACAAGTAGTAAACAGAAAAAGTCTAATTGTAAAAGTAAAAGTGTCTAAGGTAAAAATGTTCAAAAAATCCTCCTCTCAAGTACAAAACTATTCTCTATTTATACTATTCCTAAAACTCCTTGAAATTCTCCTTTTGGGTTAGCAATTTGGGCCTTGCTCTTGTTGATTTTGCTTCATGAAAGAATTCTTGTCAAACAGAGGAAATAGGACTCATTTTCATTGTTCTGGCCCAATGGCCTGGCGTGTTTGCCAATAACGCTAGCCTTGGTGAACGTTGGCAACGTGCAAGGCATTTTCCTGGGAGTGGGACATGGTGCTTGGTAGTTGTTGCCCAAGTTGTTTCCCAAGTTGTTGCCAAACACTTGCTTGTTCTTCACTTTTTATGCTTGATGTTGCCTAAGCTTTGAGCTTTAATCTTGTGCTCCACTATAAACTATGATATATGGTTGGAAAGCTCTTGATGTCTACTTTCTAACGCAACTAGAATCACCTTATTTGGACCTTCCTAGCTCAAGTTATGCTCCATTGAAGAGGGCAAGGTTAGGCTGCCTTGGATGGGCGTTTTTGCCAAACACGCCCATGACAACGCGCTCAACAACTCCTCAAGCCCAAATTTCTTGGCCTGGCGTTGTTGCTGGAGTTGCCAAGGAACACGCCAGGCCATTTTAGCCTTGGCAACGTGTTCGACCCCCCTTTCTTGGCCCATTCATGCTTCCTTAAATTTCAACCTCATTTCCTTGTTTTTGGGGCCTAAAGATGACGCTGATTTGAGCTTCCATTTCATGCTTCACTATGAACTATTATATATCGTTGGAAAGCTCTAAATGTCAGCTTTCCAACGCAACTAGAAGCACTCAAATTGGACCTCTGTAACTCAAGTTATTTATCCTTGAAAGAGGTGAGGTTAGGCTGTCTTGGTTGGAGTTGTTGTTGAAGTTATTGTCAAAGACGCCCATGACAACGCCCAATCTCCCCTGGCCCAAGTTCTTAGCCTTGGCATTGTTGCTGGCGTTGTTGATGAACACGCCACTTCAACTTCAAGGCAACAATGCCTTCGAGCTCTCCTTGGCTCAATTTCTTGGCCTTGCATTGCCAAGGAACACGCACATTCAACTTCAAGTTGGCAACGTCCAAGGTCATTTTTCATAGCCACCTTGCAGGGACTAGCGTTATTGCTGGCGTTATTGATGAACACGCTAGTTCATTTCTCACTAGGCAACGCTCTCGAGCCTTCTCTAGGGGTGAATTTGAAGTGGCCAGCGTTGTTGCTGGCGTTGCCAAGAAACACTGCACCAACAACGTGCTAGTGAGCTCCTTTTGCCAACATTTTTTGTCTTGGCGTTATTATGGGCGTTGCCAGGGAACACGCCAGTTCAGTCCCTGCCTGGCAACGCCCTCGACCCTCATCTTGTGGCTCTATTTCAAGCTTCTCTCCTTGCTTTGTTTCAAGCTTCTTTCCTTGTTCTGTTTCCTTGTCAAGATTGATGCATCTTCAACCCTTTTTGCTCTAATTCTTGCTCCATCATCTTCTTTCTTCATCACGTAACATAAACCAAAGAATCTTCCTCAAAGTTTTGCCATCTTATGCAATGAATTTCAAGAACATCATTCAAATCAACTTGTTTATAAACCTCTTAATTCATTTGCATGAAGTATGCCAAATTTCACCTAGTTCTTGGTTTATGAATGCATGTAGAGAAAACTCACAAAATTGCTTGTTTATTCTAGTAATAATAAATGAAATTAAGCTAAAACCAACTAAACTAACTAGTTAGAATAGCAAATATGCGAATGCATCAGCTAACCGTCTAGCTAGGGACGTTAAAAAAGCGCTCATTGGGAGGCAACTGATGAGCGGATATTTTATACGCTTTTTGACATCATTTTCATATAATTTTTAGTATGTTTTGTTTAGTTTTTATTAAGTTTTTATAAGTTTTAGTGTTAATTTCACATTTTTGGACTCTACTTCGAGTTTTTTTTTTTGTACAATTTCAGGTATTTTCTGGATGAAATTGAGGAGCTGGAGCAAAAGTTTGATTCAAAGACAGAGAAAGCACTGCAGATGCTGTCCAGATCTGACCTACTTGCACTCGGAAGAGCTTTGCTGGAGCTATAGGAGTCCAAATGGACCATTCTCAACAGCTATGGAAAGCTGACTTCCAGAGCTTCCCAGCAATGGTAATAGTCCATACATTGCTTCAAATTAGAAGGCCCAAAATTGGCGTCCAACGCCAGCCTCCTGCCCCCTTCCAGGCGTCCAGCGCCCAAAGAGCAGAGACCAGCACCCAAACGCCCAGAGAGGACCCCCTAGCCAGAGTTTCACGCCCTGGAAACCTCGTAGCACGTGGATCTCATCAAAGCTCAGCCCAAACACTCACCAAGTGGCCCCAGAAGTGGATTCTAGCACTAAAAAGACTGTTTTACCTTTACTAGTCATTTGTTTAGTATTTAGGATTAGATTTATGTTCTTCGAACCTTTAATCAGCTTTTTACTGAATTTACACGTTTTACATTGTATTTCCTTTTAGTATGAGTTTCTCCATTGTATTTCCTATGAATTAATAAAAGTATTACTATTTCTTCTTCGATCCGTATTTGATTTAATTCTAAGATATATACTCGTTCTTCAACATAGTGAATAGGATGATCAGTGACAATCATCTATGTTCATCATACTAGGACCGCGTGGCTGACAAACACCTGTGTCTACTTGGGTTCGTGTGAATACGTGGCTGGAAAGCACGAACCGCCAGCCTGATTATACATCTCTCAAATAGCTAATCCACGACTTCATTGGGGATTTCTCGAGACACCAGTTCAGCCGATTTCCGGGGAGATTAGGGTCTCTGTGGTAGAGGCTAGAATCCAAAGAAGCATCATTCTCTGATCCAGAAGATTCGACCTTGTCAATGGCGTTTTGAGTAGGATTGCCAAGAGAATGACCTGCTAGAGCTTCACCCTCCGTCAAGTTGGATGACCACGGGCAATAGCATTTGATCTGAAGCAGAGGAGATTAATAACCACGGGAAATAGCATTAATCACATACAACCTTCCATAGAAGAGATCACTCACAAGCAAAGGAGACAGTAATACCAGAGTTGATTCAGAAAGACAAAGAAACTCCAATCCTCAACTATATTCCTATTATTGATTGCCCTTAAATCAATCCAACTGACTTCATTCCAATTAACAAATACAAATACAAATACAAATTCTGATTCGCTTGACTAAGACCTGCAAGATAACCATAGGTTGCTTCAAACCATAATCCTCGTGGGATCGACCCTGACTCACTCAGGTATTACTTGGACGACCCAGTGCACTTGCTGGTATAGCTGTACAGAGTGTGGGATTCGTGCACAAGTTTTTGGCACCGTTGCTGGGGATTGTTCTAGTTTGGACAAACTGACGGTTTGTCTTGCTCCCTAGATCAGGTAATTTTTATTTTATTTGAGTCTTTTATTTTTATTTTCTTTCTCTCTTTTTTTAAAAATTTTAAAAACTTTTTCAAAAATATTTTTCTTTTCTTTGTTTAATCTTTGTTCTTGGTTTGAGTCTTACCTGTTCTTTTTTTTCAATTCCAAAAATTTTAAAACTTTTTCCAAAAACCTTTTCAAAAAGTTTAGTTTCAAGAATCCTTAGCTTTCTGTTTGAGTCTGTTGTTTATGTTGTTGGTGAAATTTTTGAAAATCTTTGAGTCTTTTTCTAAAAATTGTCAAAAATAGTATTTTTGTTTGAGTCTTGTTTTAATCTTTAAGTTTGGTGTCTTCTTTTTTTTCTTTATATTTTTCGAAAATTTGTGTTTAGTTTTCTAAAAATTTTAAGTTTGGTGTTCTTTGTGTGTTCTTGTGTTCTTTAAATTTCTTGAGTCTTGTTCTTTGTGTTCTTGTTAGTCTTCAAAGTGTTCTTGTGTTTCTTTTTGGTTTTGATATTAAAATTTTTAAGTTTGGTGTTCCTTTGTGTTTTTCCTCCAAATTTTCGAAAATAAGGAGCATTAGATCTAAAAATTTTAAGTTTTGTGTCCTTTACTTGTTCTTCTCTTTCTTCATTAAATTTAAAAATAAAAAAATATCTTTCTATTTTTATTTTAACTTAATTTTTGAAAATTAACATTAAAAATTCAGATTTCAATTTTAAATTTTTATGTTATCTTAGTCTCCAAGTTTCTAAAAATCAAATCTTTTCAAAATTAAAAATCTTATCTTTTTCAAATTTTATCTTATCTTTTTCAATTTTATAATTTAAGAATTCAAATTTCAAATTTTAAAATTTAATCTTTTTCAAAATAGAATTTCAAAATCTTTTTCAAATTTTATCTTATCTTTTTCAAATCTTTTTCGAATCTTTTTTGTTTCTTTTCTTATCTTTTCTAATTTCAATTTTTAAAAATCAAATCTTTCTCAAATCTTTTTAATTTTTCATCTTATCTTTTCTTATCTTTTTAATTTCAAATTCTAATTTCAATTCTTATCTTATTTCTTATCTTATTTTAAAATTCAAATCTTTCTTAATTAATTACTTCTCTTCTCTCTCTTCTTTTTCAAAACTTTGGAACTAACTCTTCTCTCTTAATTTTTGAAAATTCTATTCATCTTCTCTCTCTTCTATTTTCGAAAAATCACTATCAAATTTTCAATTCTTTTTAAATTGTTAACTAAATTTTCGAAATTAATTAACAAATAAAATAAAAATAAAAATGTTTTAATTCTTAATTATCTTTTCTATTTATACTTCTTCTTCTATTCACTTATATTCATCTTCCATCTTCACTCCTCTATCTTCTTCTTCCTTCTTCACTTCTCACTGGGAGTCTTCTATAAACAAATTAGGCATAGAAGCTTCATTTCTCTCTTTTCTTCTTTTCTTGTTAATGACCAGGAACAGGGATAAAGAACCCCTCTTTGATCTTGATCCTGAACCGTAAAGGACTCTGAAGAAAAGCTTGCAAGAAGCTAAAGCACAACACTCCAGAAAAAACTTTTCAGAAAATTTTGAACAAAAAAGGGAGGACATGGCCGAACCTGAAGGAGATGTCAGAAAGGTTCTTGGTGACTTCACCATGCCTACTTTTGACTTTTGTGGCAGAAGTAACTCTGTACCTGCCATTGGAGCTAACAATCTTGAGCTTAAGACTCAGTTAGTCTCTCTTCTGCAACAGAACTGCAAGTTCCATGCACTTCCAATGGAAAATCCACATCAGTTCTTGGATGAACTCTTGCAGATCTGTGATACTGTTAAAACCAATGGAGTAAATCCTGAAGTCTACAAACTTATGCTCTTTCCTTTTGTTGTAAAAGACAGAGCTAAGTTATGGTTGGATTCCCAACCTAGAGAGAGTTTTGACTCTTGGGAAAAGATGGTTAATGCTTTTCTAGCTAAATTCTTTCCCCCTCAAAAGATGAGCAAGATTAGCGTGGAAGTTCAAACATTCAGACAAAGAGAAGGTGAATCCCTCTATGAAGCTTGGGAAAGATATAAGCAACTGATCAGGAGATGTCCTCCTGATATGCTATCAGAATGGTCTATCATAGGCATGTTCTATGATGGTCTATCTGAGATATCCAAGATATCATTGGATAGTTTTACAGGTGGATCACTCTATATAAAGAAAATGCCTGTAGAAGATAGAGAACTCATTGAGATGGTTGCAAACAACCAGTTCAAGTACACTTCTAAAAGAAATCCTGTAAACCATAGGACCTCTCAGAAGAAAGGAGTTCTTGAAGTTGATACTCTGAATGCCATACTGGCTCACAACAAGATCTTGACCGAACAGGTCAATATGATCTCCCAGCATCTGACTGGAATGCAAACTACAGCTGGCAGTAGTCAGGAAGCTTCTTCTGAAACAGAAGCCTATTATCCTTATCAACCCACCATGGAGAAGGTGAATTACATGGGAGAATCCTACGGAAACACCTACAATCCTTTATGGAGGAACTATCCTATCCTCTAATGGAAGGATCAACAGAAACCTCCGTAAGGTTTCAATAACAATCAAGGTGGAAGGAACAAGAATAGGTTCAACAATAGACCACCATTCCCATCTTCTCAAGGGAATATGGAAACCTCTAAGCAAAGCATCTCTGACTTAGTTACTTTGGTATCCAGCCTCTCTAAGACCACTCATAGTTTCATAAATGAAACAAGGTCCTCCATTAGAAATATGGAGGTACAAGTTGGTCAACTGAGTAAGAGGATCCCTGAGACTCCTCCTGACACTATTCCCAATAACACTGAGGTTAATCCAAGAGAAGAGTGCAAGGCCATAACCATGGAGGTAGAGGCCAAATCTGGAGAGAATGGGTTGGCATTGAACGCCAGTGAAGGACATATCACTGGGCATTCAACGCCTAATCTGGTAGCAAGCCTGGCGCTGAACGCCTGTGAGGAGCTCCTCACTGGGCGTTCAACGCCCATCCTGGTAGCAGAGATGGCATTGAATGCCAGCCAGGGAGCACTGGCTGGACATTCAACGCCCAAACATGCAGGCACTCTGGCGCTGAACGCCAGTGAGGAACACCTCATTGGGCCTTCAACGCCCAACCAGGCAGGCATTCTGGCGCTGAATGCAAGTGAAGAACCCCTCACTGGGCATTCAACGCCCACACACCCAGGGAAGCTGGCATTGAACGCCAGCAAGATCATCCCTATTGGGCGTTCAATGCCCAAAATGCTAAAGGGACTGGCGTTTAATGCCAGTAAGGGTGCACAGCAAGGGCGTTCAACGCCCCATAAGTTAACAGAGCTGGCGTTAAACGCCAGTGAAAGCATACCTTCTGAGTGCTCAAAACCCACTCAAGAACCCTCTATCCCAAAACCAAAGGAAGCCAAAGCTCACATAAAGACCATAGAGGTTCCTTTGAATGCACTTCTGCAGTGCATGAGTTTTGATGAATACTCACTCTTTGATGAGGATGAAGACACTAGGAAAGAGCAAGTTTCTCGGTATCTAGGAGCTCTTATGAGGCTGAATGCCAAATTATTAATTACAAAGCCTTTGGAGGACGAACCTCCACTACTTACCAAAGAACTCCATGCTTTGGTTTAGCAGAGGCTACCACAAAAGCTTCCAGATCTTGGACGCTTTCAGATTCCTTGCACCATAGGTACTGTGACCTTTGAGAAGGCTCAGTGTGACTTAGGGTCAAGCATAAATCTCATGCCACTCTCTGTAATGGAGAAGCTGGCATCCTTGAGGTACAAACTGCAAACATCTCACTAGAGATGGCAGACAAGACAATGAAGATGCCCTATGGCTTAGTAGAGGATGTCTTGGTGAAGGTTGAAAACCACTACATCCCTGCAAACTTCAAAGTCTAGGATATTGGAGAGGGTGAGGATGACTCTGTCATCCTTGGAAGACCTTTCCTAGCCACTACCAATGCTATCATTGATGTGGCTAAGGGAGAACTGACACTACAAATAGGGAGGATCACATCTTGTTCAAGATGCCTCATCCTAACTCTCCCTCTAATAAAAGAGAGATAATTGTGCAACACCTAGTGTTCCAACCCTCTCTTTCTATGCAGAGCTTTGCAGAGCCCCCAAACATCAATTCTAAGTTTGATGTTACGCAGCCACCAACAAACTCTAAGCACAAATGTACTAAGAAGAAAGTACCTAAAAGCTGGAGGGACAAGAAAGTCCCAACAGAAGGCCTCTCACCTGGCATGGGACTTGTCTTCACTATGAAGCAAGTCTTACCCCCCATACAGTGAGTCGTATCCTGTCTTTAGAGCATGTGGAGCTCATTCATGAGAAGACAGGAAGAAAGTTCGCTGTAAGGGGCGAATCTCTGAGCCCATACTCACCTCCGTAAGGAGCTAACTGTCAAGCTAATGACGTTAAAGAAACACTTGATGGGAGGCAACCCAACCTTAATTAATTATTTTTATTTTCTTTTCTTTTATTTTTTTTGAATTATAATTTAGGGTCATGATCATATGCAACAGTCAGAACAGAAGCAGAAATGTTAAAGTAGAGAAAACAAAACACTCTAGATGGAGTGTTGTTAAAAGTTGAACACCAGCCAGGGAGCAGCCCCTAGGTGTTCAAACGCTAGTGCAGAGAAGTAGGGAATTTGGATTCCCTAGCCTCTTAGGACCAGTGGGTCCCACAGTATCTTTACTTACCCTACTTACTTTCACACTTCTCCTTACACTCTTCCCTAGAAACCCTAGCCCAATCACCACCATACTACTTCCCCACAACCATCATAACTCCCACCAACCCTCATCCAATTCAAAATCAAATTTCCCACCCAAAACTCTACCCATGATCGAACCTTACCTACCCCCCCTTTCTATAAATACCCCTCTTCATACCCCTTCATACACACACCTCTCATACACCCCAAAACATCCCACGGCCAAGCCCTCTCTCTCTCCCTCTAACTTCCTCTATTTTCTTCTTCTTCTACTCCATTCTTCTCTTTTCTTTATTTTATCTCGAGGACGAGCAAAGTTTTAAGTATAGCGTTGGAAAAGTATAGCTTTTTTCTTTTCATTACCATTCATGGCACCTAAGGTTGGAGAACACTATAGAAAGAGGAAAGAAAAGGCAGTAGCCACCACCTTTGAATCTTGGGAGATGGAGAGATTCATCACCAAAGCCCACCAATACCGCTTCTATGAAGTAGTGGCTGAGAAGAAAGTGATCCCTGAGGTCCCTTTCAAGCTAAAAAAAATGAGTATCCAGAAATCCGAAGAGAGATCTGGAGAAGAGGTTGGAAAGTCCTAACCAATCCTATCTAAGAGGTTGGGATCCTAATGGTGCAAGAGTTCTATGCTAATGCACGTGTTACTAAAAACCATGACACTAGTGTGAACCCAAATCCAAGAAATTGGATCACCATGGTCCGAGGGGGAATCTTATATTTGAGCCCGGAAAGTGTTAGATTGGCATTCAACTTGCCTCTAATGGAAGGAGATCCTCATCCTTACACTAGGAGAGTCAACTTTGATAAGAGACTGGATCAAGTGCTCTCAGATATCTGTGTGGAAGGAGCACAGTGGAAAAGAGATTCCCAAGGCAACCCCATTCAACTGAGAAGGCTTGACCTAAAGCCCAAAGAGCCATCAGGGAAGAACAAAGGGCTTTGAGGGAAGAGCAACAAAGGCAAAAGAGTGACATTGAAGAGATCAAGTATCACATTGGATCCTCAAGGAGGAGTATTAGCTGCCACCATTAAAGGTGGATTCGTTCTCTTTACACCCCTTTCCTATTATTTTTCTATTTTTTGTCATGTTGTGTTATCTATTCTCTTGTTCTTGTTGCATGATCATTTTCATTGATGTGTTAAGGATGTAAAATATTCCATATATCTCTCACCCTTCTTAAAAGAAAATTTTATTTGAAAAGAATTGAGAGATACATGAATTTCAAGTTTAAAATAAGAATAGTTTAATTATGTTGATGTGGTTGCATTGCTTTTGTTTTCTGAATGTCTGAATGAACAGTGCATATTTGAAGTTGGAATTTTAGAATGTTGGCTCTTGAAAGAATAAGGAAATAGGAAAAGTATTATTGGTAATCTGAAAAATCCAAAAATTGATTCTTGAAGCAAGAAAAAGCAGAAAAAAAAATAGAGAGAAAAAGTATGTTGCAAAAGAAAAAACATATATATGCATGCGAAAAAAAAAACAAAAAAATGATATAAAAAGCAGAAAAATCCATTACTGCCCAAAAATGCAGGAAAAGGAGGGTAGATTGAAAAAGCCAATAACCCTTTAAACCAAAAGGCAAGGGTAAAAAGACCTAAGGCTTTGAGCATCAATGGTTAGGAGGGCCTACAAGGAATGAAATCTTGGCCTAAGCGGCTCAAACAAACTGTCCCTAACCATGTGCTTGTGGCATGAAGGTGTTAAGTGAAAAGCTTGAGACTGAGTGGTTAAAGTCGTGATCCAAAGCAGAAAGAGTGTGCATAAGAACTCTGGACACCTCTATCAGGGGATTCTAGCAAAGCTGAAACATAATCCAGGCATTTATGTATAATAGTCTAAAAGCTGTGTACAAGAATAAAAAAGAACTGAACTAGGAGAGTCAATAATATCATCTGGATTCTAAATTCCTAAAGAGACCAACACTTCTAAGTTTCAATGGATAGTGAGATGCCAAAACTATTCAGAAGCAAAAAGCTATTAAGTCTCGCTCATCTAATTATAACTGAGCTTCATTTGAAACTCTAAAATTTATTGTACCTTAATTTTCTTTTTTTATCCTACTGTGTTTTTAGTTGCTTGGGGACAAGCAATAGTTTAATTTTTGTGTTGTGATGAGCGGATATTTTATACACTTTTTGACATCATTTTCATATAATTTTTAGTATATTTTGTTTAGTTTTTATTAAGTTTTTCCAGCAATGTATAATAGTCTACACTTTGCTTCAGATTTGATGGCCTAAAACTGGTGTCCAACGCCAGCCTCCTGCCCCCTTTCAGGCGTCCAAACGCCCAGAGAGGACCTCCTAGCCAGTGTTTCACACCCTAGAGACCTCACAGCATGTGGATCTCATCAAAGCTCAGCCTAAACACTCACTAAGTGGGCCCCAGAAGTGGATTCTATCACTAGAAAGACTATTTTACCCGTACTAGTCATTTGTTTAGTAATTAAGGGATTAGATTTATGTTATTCGAACCATTAACCATCTTTTTACAAACTTTACACATTTTCCATTGTATTTCCTTTCAGTATGAGTTTCTAAACCTCCTACATTGAGAGGATGAGCCCTGCTGAGTCCTATGAATTAATAAAAGTATTAATGTTTCTTCTTCGATCCGTGTTTGATTTAACTGTAAGATGTATACTCGTTCTTCGACATGGTGAATAGGATGATCAGTGACAATTAGCTCTGTTCATCATACTAGGACCGCGTGCCTGACAAACAACTGTGTCTACTTTGGTTCGTGTGAATACGTGGCTGGAAAGCACGAACCACCCGTTTGATTATACATCTCTCAGACGGCTAATCCACAACTTCGTTGGGGACTTCTCGAGACACCAGTTCAGTAGATTTCCCTGGAGATTAGGGTCTCTGTGGTAGAGGCTAGAATCCAAAGAAGCAGCATTCTCTGATCCGGAAGATTCGACCATGTCTGTGGCGTTTTGAGTAGGATCGCCAAGAGAATGAACTGCTAGAGCTTAAACCTCCCTCACATTGGATGACCACGGGTAATGGCATTTGATCTGAAGCAGAGGAGATTAATGACCATGGGCAATGACGTTGATCACATACAGCCTGCCATAAAAGAGATCACTCACAAACAAAGGAGACAGAAATACCAGAGTTGATTCAGAAAGACAAAGCAACTCCAATCCTCAACTATATTCCTATTATTGATTGCCCTTAAATCAATCCAACTGACTTAATTCCAATTTACAAACACAAATTATGAATAGTTTCCCCTTTTCATAAAAACACAACCCTCTGATTCGCCTGACTAAGACCTGTAAGATAACCATAGCTTGCCTCAAACCACAATCCTCGTGGGATTGACCTTAACTCACTCAGGTATTACTTGGACGACCCAGTGCACTTGCTAGTACAGCTGTACGGAGTGTGGGGATTCGTGCACCAGCAACCCAACCATAATTAAAGTTATTTTTGTTTTTCGTTACGTTTATTTCAGTTATATCAGTTTAATCTTCATATTTTTTTAAGTTTGTGATCATGTTTAGTAGTAAGAACAGAAATAGAAATAGTTAGAACTGAAAATAGAACACCCTAGAGTAGGTCCTTCAACGCCAGCTAGGGAGGCCAGAGTGGGCGTTCAACGCCGATGAGGAGCAGCATTACTGGCATTGAACGCCAGCCAGGGAGCATATTGCTGGCGTTGAATGCCAGCCAGGGGCAGAGACCTGGCATTGAACGCCAGGAAGGAGCACCCTAATGGGCGTTCAACGCCCAAGAGGAGCACATAACTGGCATTGAACGCTAGCTAGGAGCAAGAGCTGGGCATTCAACGCCTAGAAGGGTGTAGGGAACTCGAATTCCCTAGCCTCTCATGATCAGTGGATCCCACAGAATCTCCACTACCCCGCCTTCTACTCTCTCTTACTTTCCCTCTTTCCCACACACTCTTCCCTATAAACCCTAACCCAATCACATCCATATCACTTACCAAAACAATCATGACTCCTACCAACCCCCACCCATTTAAAATTCAAATTTTTCCTCCCATTTTTCCCTTCCTGCCCCTATAAATATCCCTTCTTCCTACCCTTCATGCACACACCATTCATACACTAAAGCCTCACTTGGCCAAAATCACTCTCTCCCTTTATCTCCTCTATTCTCTTCTTCTTCTACCCTTTTCTTCCCTTGTGTTCTTATTTTGCTCGAGGACGAGTAAAGCTTTTAAGTTTGGTGTTGGAGAAAGCCTTGCTTTTTTCTTTCCATTCACACTTATGGCACCTAAAGTCGGAGAATCCTCTAGAAAGAGGAAAGGGAAAACAGTTGCTTCCACCTCTGAATCTTGGGAGATGGAGAGATTCATCACCAAAGCTCATTAAGACCACTTCTATGAAGTAGTCGCAAAGAAAAGGGAGATTCCTGAAGTTCCCTTTAGGCTAAAAAAGAATAAGTACCTAGAGATCCAAAGAGAAATTCGGAGGAGAGGTTGGGAAGTCCTAACCAATCCTATCCCAGAAGTTGAGATCTTGATGGTACAAGAGTTCTATGTCTATGCATGGTTCACAAAAAACCATTATACAAGCGTGAACCCAAGTCCCAAAAATTGGCATACCATGGTCCAAGAGCGTCTCTTGGATTTCAGCTTGGAGAGTGTAAGGTTGGGGCTCTATTTGCCACTGATGCAAGGAGACCCACATCCTTACACTAGAAGAGTCTATTTTTACCAGAGGCTGGACCATGTCCTTTCAGAAATTTGTGTGGAAGGAGCTTAGTGGAAGAGGGATGCTCAAGGCAAGCCTATCCAACTGAGAAGGCTTGACCTCAAGCCCGTAGCTGGAGGATAGTTGGAATTTATCCAACACTCTATCATCCCTACTAGCAATCAATCAGAAGTGACCATTAACAGAGCCATCATGATTCATTGCATCATGGTTGGAAGTGATGTGGAGGTACATGAGGTAATACCTCAAGAGTTGTACAAGAAAGATGAAAAGCCTTCCCCTTTAGCAAGGTTGGCCTTTCCCTACCTTATCTGTCATCTATGCAATTCAGTTGGAATTGTCATAGAAGGAGACATTCCTATTGAGAAGGACAAGCCCATCACTAAAAGAAGGATGGAGCAAATTAGAGAGCCAGCACATGGACCACAGCAAGAGCATGTGGAGCTGCCTCAACAAGAAATTCCTGAGATGCCTCAAGGGATACATTTTCCTCCTCAAGGCTATTAGGACCAATTGCACACTTCTCTAGGAGAATTGAGCTCTAGCATGGATCAACTAGGGATGTGACATAAAGAGCACTCCACTGTCCTCCATGACATAAGAGAAGATCAAAGAGCCATGAGGGAAGAACAAAGAGTTGTGAGGGGAGAACAACAAAGGCATGGGCATGACATAGAAGAAATCATGCACTCCATTGGCTTGTGTGTTTTACGGTAATTTCAGATATTTTCTGGCTGAAATTGAGGAGCTTGAGCAAAATTCTGATTCAGAGACAAAGAAAGAACTGTAGATGTTATCAGGATCTCACCTCCGTGCACTCAAAGGAGCTTTTTCGGAGCTACAGAAATCCAAATGGCACGCTCTCAATGGCTATTGAAAGCTAACATCCAGAGTTTTCCAGAAGAATATAATAGTCTATACTTTTCTTTGAAAATGAAGACCCAAAACTAGCGTTCAACGCCAGCCACCAACCCCATTCCTAGCGTCCAGCGCCCACAGGGGAACAGCTGGCGTCCAATGCCCAAAACAGAGTCCCAAGCCAACGTTCAATGCCCCTAAGGAGTACTAGCACGTGGAGACACCCTTGGCTTAGCTCAAACACTTACCAAGTGGGCCTGAAAAATCAATTTTTGCACTACAAGACTAGTTTATATCATTTCTGTAATTCTTAGTTAACAGATTAATATATATAGGAGGAGATCACTCTTGTTTAAGAACTTTTGATCTTCTTCCTCCCCCATTTTATTTTCAAACACTATTATGTACAGTATGAGTCACTAACCTCCTAAGGTTAAGGTTAGGAGCTCTATTGAGTTTCATGGATTAATAATATTACTGTTCTAGTTCAATATGTCTGATTCTATTCTCTTATGCATTCTCGTTCATCATCTCATGAATTGAGCGTGACCCGTGACAATCACCCTTGTTCTACATGGGTTCCGTGCGAGTCCTGACCCAGATAGCGTTGAATCAAAGCTAGAGATTGCATTGCGGAATCCAATAGTGTACCTGGACAACTTTGGATACGTGACATAAAATCTCGTTGACCATGGGTAAGTGAGGTCTTTGTGGCACTAAGGCTAGAGTCTGAGAAGCAGCGTTCCCTAATCCGGAAGATCTGTGATAAACCCTCTTTGTAGGGTTTATCTTGTGTTGAATTTAGAGCATTTTGATAACCTTTCTTCACATTTATTCAATGAAATAGCATGATTCTATTATTGATCCCTTATTTATGCTTAAATGTGAAAACATGCTTTTAGACCTATAATTTGATGAATTTCTATTTCCCTTTGATTCTACTAGATGTCTTGATATAGTTGTTAGTGATTTCAAAATTGAAAAAGGCTAGGAATAGATCAAGGGAGCAAGGAAGGAAGCATTCAAGTGGAGAAGATCATGGAAAGCCAAAGAATTGAACTCGCCCATGTACGCGCGCGCACACCAGGCGCTTACGCGCACCTTGCGAAGTCGCCCATGGACGCGTACGCGTGCTGTGCACGTACGCGTCGGTGCTGATATATGATTTTTTTAATAGACCACGTACCTGGAGATTTTGGAGGGTTTTCGACCCCATTTGGAGTTGAGCTTTTGGCGGGAAAAGAGCTAAAAAGACGAAGGAATGAAGGGGAAGGCATCATAGATTCATACACACACATTAGGCTAGTTTAGTTTTAGTTTTAGAGAGAGAAGCTCTCACTTCTCTCTAGAATTAGGATTAGGATTAGGTTTAGTTCTTAGATCTAGGTTTTAATTCATGCTCTCTTCTACTTCTTCTTCTTAATTCCTTGTTGTTACACTCATCATTCTCTATTGTTTGTTATAATTTCTTCTACTTTGTCTGTAGATTTACTTTTATTCCTTCTTTTTTCTTTTAATGAAAATTGAGGTAATTCATGTAGATCTTGTTTCCTTTGATTGTTGTTGTTGATTTCTTACATTCAATTGTTGTTAGATTCTATTCTTGTTATCAATTTACTATGCTTTTCTTTTGTTCCTCCCAAGTGTTTGATGAAATGCTTGGTTAGATTTTAGTATAGATTTTTATCCCTCTTGGCCTAGGTGGAGTAATTAGTGATGCTTGAGTTATCTAATTCCTTTGTTGAGTGATAACACTAACGCTAGTCTTTCCCTTGGGAGTTGGCTAGGACTTGTGGAGTCAAGTTAATTTATCCACTTGATTTTCCTCCATGATTAGAGGTTAACTAAGTGGTAGCAATGGACGATTTTGGTCACAATTGAGGAAGATGACGAGGATGAGACTTCCAATTCTCATAACCTTGCCAAGAGCTTTTCATAGTTGCTAGTTTATTTTCATTGCATTTTACATTTCTTGTCTCCTATCTCAAAAGCCCCAAAACAAACCATAACCAATAACAAGAACACTTTATTGTAATTCCTAGGGAGAATGACCCGAGGTTCAATACTTCAGTTTATAAATTTAGGGGTTTGTACTAGTGACAATTGCATGAAAGGATTATTGTTGGTTTAGAAACTATACTTTACAACGAGACTTCATCTGTGAATTCTAAACCGTCAAAAGTCCTCTCATCAAAATAGCGCCGTTGCCGAGGAAATTGCAATGGTGTTGTGTTATTGGTTATTGTATATACGTGAATATTGTGAATATGTTTGCCTTTTGCCTCTTTGTTAGTTCTTGATAGTTTTAGGATTTAAATTCCTTTCTTCTTATTTGATTTTGTTTTCATTTTCTCTTGCTATCATGAATTCTCACTTTGGCTATGAGTTTGGTTCTAATTGTGTTGTAGGAAATGTGGACTGTAATGACAACATGTGTCAACGATGGAACCAACAAAGATGGGAGGAGCCTCAAGGAATTGATCACTCCTATTGGCAACAACCTTCGGATACTTATAGGTATAATTACCATCCTAATACATGTCAATTCAATGGCTATGGTGAATATTCTTGTGACAATCAACAACCACCATCATATGCCTATGAATCTTGTCCTCAACATGAACCTCAACCATACTCACAAGCCTTTCCATACCAAACACGTTCCTATGATCCACATCCATCATATAATCAATCACCTATACCATGTTCTTATGACCATTATGAGCAAGAACCTTTGGAGCCACCACAATTCCATTGTGCTTATTACCAAGAACCACCTCAATGCACACCATCTCCCTACCCTTACCAAGAAGAACCACCTTCCTACTATGAACCCTTTCTCCAAGATAATGAACCCTCTTATCCACCACAAGCCCCAATAGATGATTCTCTTACCTTGTTATTTCAAGGACAAGCGGATATGCAAAGGAACACCCTAGAGTTTGTAACTAACTTGACCAAGGTAGTGCATACTTTAGCCTACCAATGCTTGAATACTCAAGGTGCTTCCATGGCCACATATGAAAAAGCAAAAGAAGAGCAAAGTATGAAGGAGAAATTATAAAATCTGATGGAGAAGAAGGAAGGGTTGAATTTTGTGTATGAACAATTGGAGAAGCCTATGGTTATTGAAGAAAAGGAAGAGGTGGTTGAAGATCTAGGAGATGCAAAACCACCATGGACGTCTCAACAACCTTCGGAGTATATCAAAATTGAAGAATATGAAAAGGTTGATCAAGAGATGGATTCAATCATCAATGATTTTCTATCAAATATTGAATCCTCTTCCATGGGACATGAAATTGAAGCCCTTGAAGACAACTCAACACCAAATGATGTTGGTGATCTCATTGAAGACTCTTCTATCAAATGTGAAGTTGATATGGAAGTAGATTTCACACAACCTCCCAAGTTTGATTTGATTGATGATGAGGAGGAATTGGAAGAAGTCAACAAGCATGAAGAAGATGAAAGAAGTTGCCAAGAGTTGGAAATACTCAAGGAAGAGCATAAGGAAATCGACCTTGCATTGTCTAAGTGTGGGGAGGTTCCCCTTCCTAAGTCACTATCCAACATAACATTCAAGTGGATAAAACTCTCACCCTTAATCTTCACTTACTCCCTTGAATATGGCTTGATTGAAACGGATGGGCAACTTAGAGCTCTTTGTGGAACTAAGAGTGGAAAGGAGTTGTGTAGTGGTTGGAAGTTAGGAATTAAGCTCATTGAGGCCAAGATCTTAAGATATGGGAACTATGATTGGATGAATGCTACTTTACATGGGTTTAGGAAGAAGGCTTGCAATGCTAGAGGGAATTTTTCTTGTTCTACTTGCCAACCACCTAAACGGAAAGTTCATGAAGATCAACTAGAAGACGGGTGCCAAAATAAGATATGGGACCCCGGATCAAAGCATAAAGACCAACCAAGGAAGCTCATATCTTGGGTGGAACTCCATCCAAACTTGGTGGAGAAGGTTAGAATTTCTGTCAACCATTTGAGGCACAAAGATCCTTGGAGAATCAAAGATGAGTACAAGCATAAGCCACCATGACAAGAGCTTTCCAAATGTCCAACTTAAGGACTTAAACTGAAAGTGCTAGGTGGGAGACACCCCACCATGGTATACACTTTCCACACTCTTGCAGATTTCATTAATAAGTGATTTGAGTTACCATTGTAGGTAGTTTTCCATTTCATTTCAGTTGTTTCAATAAATTGATTGTTAGCATTCTAACATGTATGTTGTGCTTGTTAGTAGTTGAATGAATTTCATAACCAAGATTAATCTTTGTGAATTGTGTACTTTTTGATTGGTTAGAAGTTGTAGGTGTTGTTAGGGAGTTTTTGGGCATTTTAAGCTTTTAGCTTTTCTAAAAAAAAAAAGTAAAAGAAAAGAGGAGGAAGACGCGCGTGCACGCTGTACGCACACGCGTCCATGAGCAGATGCAGCCCCATATATTTTCCAGATAGTTGGGCCTTTCTTGTGCGAATGTTAACCTTTTAGCCCAACTCGTCCTACGCGGATGTGCACAGCATGCGTGTGTGTCCATGCACCTTTATGGGAAGGCACGCGAGCGCGCGCATCGTGCTTGCGCGCCGCTAGACTAGATGGCCATGCACGCGGACGCGCACTTCCTGCGTGCGCGTCCCTAAGCTGCTGGCACCAGCCCATACATTTTTCCAGAGAGTTATGATGGCATTGGGCCAGCACTAAGCTTTCAGCCCAGCTCGTAGCACGCGGATGTGTACAGTAAGTGCACGCGTCTTCACAAATTTTCCCAGTCACACGTGAGCGCACGGGACGCTCCTGCGTCCATCCCTAAATCGATCAATGCACGCAGACGTATGCTGTGCGCGCCCGCATCGATTCAAAATTTGGATAACCATAAGGACGCGACGAGAACTCATGCAGATGCACCCCCAGCCCCTCCTTCTCTTCCAACGTTCTTCTAATGCTCCCCCTTCTCCCCATTAGCAATTCTGACCACCGCCCGCCGGTGCCCAGCCACGGCCATCACCCTCCCTCTTCGTCTTCCCCTATCTCTTCCTTTCTCGCTCGTTCCTTCTCCCTCACCCTTTCACTCTCACTTTTTCACTCTCTTTGCCTTAGCCACCGCCGGCGAACCATCCTTTGCCGTGAACATCTGCGCCACCACCTTCCAGGGCTGCGTTCCCCCTCCTATTTTCTCCCTCTAGTGCCACTCCATTTCTACCCTGCACCTCTGCTTCCAGGTTACTCCCCTACCTCTGCTCCCATTCTGTTTTCTTTGTTTTATTTTCCATTAGTTTATTGATTGTTCTAGATAGTTAGACTTGCTTCATCTACCCTTCTTTCTTGCATAAAGAAGACCATAAAAGAGCATAAATCTCATTTGATCAGTACAATTCATGCATTATTTGATGAATATTATGGTACACTACTTTGAGATGAGTTGTGCTGAATTTCAGGTAAAAAAGGCATCAAAAATGGGTCGAAGACAAACAAGAAGGTGGGCGTGTGAAATTGGCGTGCCACTTGGGAGCAAATGCCACGAAAATACACTGGTGTGGCACGCTAGAAGCTAGGCGTGGCATGCCAGTACTAAAGTCCAGAGAAGAAGTCCAACCATGCATGAGGGCGTGGCATACCAGGGACTGGGCGTGGCATGCTAATACATTTTTCCAGAGAGCTACAATGGAGGACACAAAAGGGGCGTGGCACACCAGATTGGGCATGGCACGCCTGACCCACCAACTACTATGGGCGTGCCACTTGAGCAAAGGGGCGTGGTACACCAACTCACTATTCCAAGAAGAACCTCCACTATGGCGTGCCACTTGGTGTCGAAGGTGTGGCACACCAGCTCCAAGAAGCCACTTGGGCGTGCCACTTGAGGACCCAGGCGTGGCACACCAAGCTTGAAGAGTTCACAAATCCATGGGCGTGCCACTTGAACAGCATGGCGTGGCACGCTGGTACAACAATCCAGAGAAGGGGCTGAAGGCACTTGAAGACTGGGCGTGCCACTTGAAGACGAAGGCGTGGCATGCCAACTCCTCAATCTCACTTGGGCGTGCCACTTGAGCAACCAGGCGTGGCACGCCAATGCACTATGGACCAAAAGCAAGGATTGGGCGTGTGATGAGAGAGCTTTTGCGTGGTCTAGAAAATTGCGGATAAATCCTCGTTGCAAGTATAGTTTCTAAACCTTCAAAAGTCCTTTCATACAAATGTTTTGGGTGTCACAAGTAACAAACCCCTTTTAAAAATTGTTAACCGAGTATTCAAACCTCGGGTTGTCTTCTCAAGGAACTGCAAGGAAGTATGTTCTTATTATTGGCTATAAAGATTGTAATCGGGGTTTAGAAGCTGAGAAGCAAGTGATTTAAATGACAGGTGAAGTAAATGGCAATTAAAGTAAATGAATACTCTAAAGTAAACTTCTGGCAAGATAAGAGAAATTGGAAGTCCAACTTAGTTATCTCTCTCAACAATAATGAAAGTTGAATCTAAATCCCACTTAGTTAACCTTTACTAAAGTAAAGGAAAGTCAAGGGACTAATTAGTTTGACCTTCGAATCCTATTTATTTCCTAAGAAAAAGTTGGGATTATTGAAGTTCAGTTCAATTAGCAAGATAACGATTATCAATTATGCTGAGTTTAATAATGTTGAGTTACTGATTTCTTAACCAAGACCAAAAGGGAAAAAGTAAAATTGTTGGAATAAAAATGTCCTTAGATGGAAAGCAATGGTAACACAAATTAAAGAGAAAGCAATCAATAACTGAAATACCTCAAATAATCATTAATTCAAATCATAACATGGGAAGGATTAATAAGTCAAGTTGGCAACATTTATAGATACGAATAAAAGCATTAAAGTAAATATTAAACTTGGATCGAGAGTCACTCTTACAAACTAAGAGAAGTCCTAAATCCTAATCCTAATCCTAATCCTAAGAGAGAGAGGAGAGAACCTCTCTCAAACTAAATCTAAATCATCGAAAGTGAAAATTGGCGAGCTTCCTCTGAATGGATGCGTTCCCTCACTTTGTAACCTCTGGTGTATGCCTTCTGGGCTTGGATTTGGGCCAAAAACGGCTTCAGAATTCGCTATGAGCATTTGCTGCAATTTCTGGTGCGTGGCCTCTGTCACGCGTCCGCGTGGGTCACGCGGTCGCGTCATTCGGAGCATTTCCTTGCCACGCGGTCGCGTCAGTCATGCGACCGCGTCATGTGCGTTCTGCTTAAGGCGCGCGGTCGCGTCAGTCATGCGGCCGCGTTGCTGCTGATTCGCGCTTGGCACGCGATCGCTTCGTCCATGAGATTGCGTGGATGCCAGTTTCTTCAGAAGCTCCGTTTGGTGCTTTCCTTCCATTTTTGTATGTTTCCTTTCCATCCTTTAAGTCATTCCTACCTTAGAAGATCTGAAACTACTCAACACACTAATCACGGCATCGAATGGAAATAAAGGTAATTAAAATAATTAATATTAAAGCATAGGAAACATGTTTTTCACATACATCACATAATAAGGAAGGGAAAGTAAAACCATGCAATTAATATGAATAAGTGGGTGAAGGATTGAATAAATCAGTCAAACTAAGCACAAAATAACTCATGAAATATGGGTTTATCAACCTCCCCACACTTAAACAATAGCATGTCCTCATGCCAAATCCAAGGTAAAAAGTAAGGTTAAAGTGGTGGAATGTTATGCAATGCAACCTATTCTAAATGCATCTACCTAAATGAGTCATGCAATTCCAATTTATCCACTCATATATAAAGCTTACATGTAGTCAAATTAATTCACATTCTCAAGGGGTCATGTATATATATATATATATATATATATATATATATATATATATATATATAGCCAACCCTCAAATAATAAAGCATTTTAGCAAATGAGATGGAAAATAAAAATATTGTACAAACTTGCAAAACAATTAGTAATTTAAGCACAGATATATGTTGATGAGCTATTGAACCCTCACTGGATTTTGTGTTTACCCTCTAGTCACTCAGTGTTTATTGGGTTTATTCACTCTACTTTTCTTTTTATTCCTACTTTCTATAACTTTGTTCTTTATCTAACCAATCAACAATTATAGAGTATAGTTATACCAAAAATCATGAGGTCTTTAACTAAGGTTGTAATGGGGCCAAGGTAAAGGTAAGGATATATGTATAAGGCTAAGTGAGCTAATAAGTGAATCCTTAATTAGACTAAGATCTCACCTAACATACATATTTAGTAGAACAAGCTTCTTTACCAATTTTCCCATATTATACCACTCGTTGTTACATGCTCATATTTCAATTTTTATTTTTATCCCATGTGCATTGCTTTTATTTTGCATTGGGGAATTCTTTTGTATCCCCTTTTATTAAATTCTGAAAAATAACTCTTTTTTTTTGCACATGGTAAGTGAATCACTTTGATTCTTTTATGAGCATGCTTCCCAAACTTTTATTTTATTTCTTTTAACTTTTCTACCTTTTATTTCTATCATCCATGTTCCCAATAGAGTTCAGATTGCCAAACCAAAACATTAATGAAAACAATTAAAAAAAAAAATTTGGGCAGCATTCCGGCTAAACTTGGATTGTCTCAGAAAATAAACAGCAAACAAGGCAGTTCATATGAATTAAAAAAACTTGCTGCAGTTATCTATAATTAATAGAAACATGAAAAGTCAGATTAACAAGCGGCAAATGCAGGAAATCACAGCATATGAACAAGGTCACAGGAACAGCAGAATTGCAGTTTTGATAAAACAGAAGCATGAACAGTGCAAGTAAACAAACCTAGATCCACTAACCATAGCCTAAGCTACCTAACAACCTAAAAATCCACTACAGCATGCATATCTATCTAACCTAATTATAAACAGAAATAGAAAAAATTGTAAAATAACTGCGAAGGATAGGAAAGCGGCGTTCATCGGAACCTGGTAGGCGTGAGGAGTAGAATGGGGTAAGAAAGCGGCTGGGTGGTGGCTGCGGCGGCGTCTGGCGCGGTGGCGGGGTACGACGGCGCGGTGGCGACTGAGGGGGCAGTGGAGAAGGGGGTAATGGGGATAGGGTTTAGGGTAATTGATAGAGGAAGGGAGGGGGGTTGCGGGTGGGTGGCAGAGGGGCACGGCTGGATGGCCGGCGGTGGTGGGTGGTGGTCGCGGAGGGCAGTGGCGGAGAGGGGAGAAGAGAGGAAGAAAGAAGAAGAAAGAAGGGGAGGGGGTGGTACAGCGGTGGTGTCTGGACGGCGGCGGCGTCTGGGTGGTGGCGCGGTGGTTGCTGGGTGGTGCTGGGTGGTGGCTGGGTGGAGGTTGGGAGAAGAAGAAGAAGAGAGGGAGAAGAGGGTTGGGGGGCTGCGCGACTGATCGGGTTCGCGTGGCTGGGGGGTTATATTTTCGAATCCACGCGGCTTCGTGGGGCACGCGGTCGCGTGTTTGGGGTGAAAATGGGAGTGACGCGATCGTGTGGGGCGTGCGATCGCATGAAAGGGTGGGAAGAGGGGATGACGTGATCGCGTGGGTCACGCAGTCGCATCGCTGGAAATTGATGAGAGAACTTTTGCGTGGTCTAGAAAATTGCGGATAAATCCCCATTGCAAGTATAGTTTCTAAACCTTCAAAAGTCCTTTCATACAAAGGTTTTGGGTGTCACAAGTAACAAACCCCTTTTAAAAATTGTTAACCGAGTATTCAAACTTCGGTTCATCTTCTCAAGGAACTGCAAGGAAGTATGTTCTTATTATTGGCTATAAAGGTTGTAATCGGGGTTTAGAAGGTGAGAAGTAAGTGATTTAAATGACAGGTGAAGTAGATGGCAATTAAAGTAAATGAATACTCTAAAGTAAACTTCTGGCAAGATAAGAAAAATTGGAAGTCCAACTTAGTTATCTCTCTCAACAATAATGAAAGTTGAATCTAAATCCCACTTAGTTAACCTTTTCTAAAGCAAAGGAAAGTCAAGGGACTAATTAGTTTGATCTTCGAATCCTATTTATTTCCTAAGAAAAAGTTGGGATTATTGAAGTTCAGTTCAATTAGCAAGATAACAATTATCAATTATGCTGAGTTTAATAATGTTGAGTTATTGATTTCTTAACCAAGACCAAAAGGGAAAAAGTAAAATTGTTGGAATAAAAATGTCCTTAGATGGAAAACAATGGTAACACAAATTAAAGAGAAAGCAATCAATAACTGAAATACCTCAAATAATCATTAAGTCAAATCATAACATGGGAAGGATTCATAAGTCAAGTTAGCAACATTTATAGATACGAATAAAAGCATTAAAGTAAATATTAAACCTGGTTCGAGAGTCACTCTTACAAACTAAGAGAAGTCCTAAATCCTAATCCTAATCCTAAGAGAGAAAGGAAAGAACCTCTCTCAAAGTGAAAATTGGCGAGCTCCCTCTGAATGGATGCGTTCCCTCACTTTGTAACCTCTGGTCTATGCCTTCTGGGCTTGGATTTGGGCCAAAAAGGGCTTCAGAATTCGCTATGAGCATTTTCTGCAATTTCTGGTGCGTGGCCTCTGTCACGCGTTCGCGTCATTCGGAGCATTTCCTTGCCACGCGGTTGCGTCAGTCATGCGACTGCATCATGTACGTTCTGCTTAAGGCGCGCGGTCGCGTCAGTCATGCGGCCGCGTCGCTGCTGATTCGCGCTTGGCACGTGATCGCTTCGTCCATGCGATCGCGTGGATACCAGTTTCTTCAGAAGCTCCGTTTGGTGCTTTCCTTCCATTTTTTGTATGTTTCCTTTCCATCCTTTAAGTCATTCCTACCTTAGAAGATCTGAAACTACTCAACACACTAATCACGGCATCGAATGGAAATAAAAGTAATTAAAATAATTAATATTAAAGAATAGAAAACATGTTTTTCACATACATCACATAATAAGGAAGGGAAAGTAAAACCATGCAATTAATATGAATAAGTGGGTGAAGGATAGAATAAATCACTCAAACTAAGTATAAAATAACTCATGAAATATGGGTTTATCAGCGTGCCACTTGGTATCAAAGGCGTGGCACACCAACCTTAGCATTTCACTATGGCGTGCCACTTGAAGGCTGAGGCGTGGCACACCAACTACTGGAACCAGGACAAGATCATGGGCATGGCACGCCAGCCTTTAGGCATGGTATGCTGGTATAAGTTTCCAGAGAGGATGAAGGAGGCCAATTACATGGGGCGTGCCACTTGATATCAAAGGCGTGGCACGCCACTCACTTTTCTTCACTTGGGCGTGCCAGTTGAACCCCAGGCGTGGCACGCCAGTGTCATTCAGAGAGCAAAGAAGCATTGGGGTGTGCCACTTGAGTTCGTGGGGTGGCACTCCAAACAGAGGAACCACTCACTC
This sequence comes from Arachis hypogaea, assembly GCF_003086295.3. NCBI lineage: Eukaryota > Viridiplantae > Streptophyta > Magnoliopsida > Fabales > Fabaceae > Arachis > Arachis hypogaea. The sequence goes on from NC_092049.1 coordinate 55,168,896, forward strand.
ACAAAAGGGGCGTGGCACGCCAGACCCTGGGCGTGCCACGCTAGTGCAACTTTCCAGAGAAGCTTAGCCAAGCATAGAGCAAGGGCGTGGCACGCCAGACCCTGGGTGTGGCACGCCAGTTCAAGTTTCCAGAGGCAAAGAAAGGTGGAAAAAGGCAAGGGGCGTGCCACTTGAGTTCGAAGGCGTGGCACGCCAACACAAGCATTCCACTATGGCGTGCCACTTGAGTTCGAAGGCGTGGCACGCCAAGGTTGATAGAGATATGAGCGTGCCACTTGAAGGATTGGGCGTGGCACGCCAAGCTATGAATGAAGGCCACGTGACATGTCAGTAAAGCGCCAGCCACACGCCAGCTGGGAAGTCACGCTTATTGAGTGTTTTCTTTTCCCTCCAAAATATAATTTTCCTTTTTTACTTTTATAATTTTTTTATTTTACTAGGAGTATTATAAATACCGCCAAGGAGTACTGAAGAGGGAGTTAAGTAGTCAGTTTTAGATCCACTATTACACTTCACTTTTGAGTACTTTTTGAGCTATGAGTAGCTAACTTCCCTCTCATTGAGAGAGGGAGCTCTGTTGTACTTGATGGATTGATAATAGTGAAATTCTTCTACTCTTCATCTTCTCTTTGATTTGCTAGAGGGAATTTCGTTCTTAATGCTTAGCATTCAATTATCTTGGGAAAGAGATTGAATGCAATTGGGTTTCATGGGAACATTGGGTAAGGAAACATGAAACCATGCTTGAAATCCCTTCTCACACTTGAGTAGAATCTGGGTTTTGGTGTTTGGATATGTGACATATAATCCTCCCTCTACTTGGACCTATAATGGTGTGTGGTATAATCAGGGACTAAGCATATCTCTCTTCATGAGCAATTAGACCAAGGAATTGGCTATTGATCAAGATCTGAGAGATTGAGTCACCAAGGGATTGGGGCTCAATCAATCATGATTGCCAAGAGGTCAATGAGTTGCATGATTGAAGAGGATATAAGCTAGATTTGATCCAAAGAGACAACATCTCCCAATCTCAATGAATTTCCCCATTCTTATATATCAATTTCTTTATAGCTTAATTTTATATTCAGCAATTCCCCATTCCCATTTACATTCAAGTCATTTATGATTCTGCACTTTACATTCTGCCATTTATATTTCTGCACTTTATTGCTTTTCTTTATATTCTAGTCATTTACATTTATGTCATTTACAATTCTGCACTTCACAATCCTATTGATCCGCTTGACTAATTCATCAATTAATTAAAACTGCTCGAATTTGCCAATCTCTGTGGATACGATCCCACTCTACTGTGGGTTATTACTTGACGATAATTTTGGTGCGCTTGCCAAAAGAACTAATTCACCAATTTTTGAATAGGGGTGTGAATTGGATTCATCAAGTTTTATGGTGTCGTTGCCGGGGATTGGCTTAAATTTGACAGTGATTAAATTGATTGGAGAGCTAGATTAATCAATTTAAATTCCTTGTTATTTAAGTTTCTTTTATTTAGCGCCTTTTATATTTTTCTTATTTTATTTTTTATTTTTGAGTTCCATTTCTTTCTTTTTTGATTATTCTTATTCATCCTCCATATTTCCACTCTTCTAACTGTTTGATTAATTGCACCACTCACACTAACAAACACTCTAACAAGAGTAACTTCTTCATTCATTTTCTTTCTTGCTTTTGCCTTGTTGGTTGTATGACAGGTAGAAGAAGCGGGGCTTCAACTTCCTTTGATTCTGAACCTGAGAGGACTTTCCTTAGATTAAGGAGGGAAGCAAGAGGGAAGGGAGTCATTGGTGCTGAGGAAGAGGAAGAGTATTTTGAAACAGACATGGAGGAGAATATGGAGAACCACCATGAAGAAGAAGCTCACAACCATGCCAGAGAAGGCCCAGTAAATCATGATGGGCAAGAAAGGAGAGTCTTAGGCTCCTACATAAACCCAAACCCAGGAAATTGTGGCAGCAGCATCCTGAAGCCAACAATTCATGCTAATAATTTTGAGCTGAAGCCTCAGCTCATCACACTTGTTCAGAATAATTGCTCATATGGAGGAAGTGCCCAAGAAGACCTTAATCAACATCTCAGCACATTCTTGAGGATATGTGATACTGTAAAGTCCAACGGGATACACCCTGACATCTACAAACTACTCTTGTTCCCTTTCTCACTCAGAGATAATGCAGCAAAGTGGTTAGAATCATTCCCCAAGGATAGCCTAACTACATGGGAGGAGGCAGTGAACAGATTCCTTGCAAGATTTTACCCTCCATAAAGAATCAATAGGCTGAGAGCTGAGGTGCAAACTTTCAGACAACAAGATGGAGAAACACTCTATGAGGCCTGGGAGAGATTCAAAGATCTGACAAGAAGATGCCCACCAAAAATATTCAATGAGTGGGTACAACTACATATCTTTTATGAGGGACTATCCTATGAAGCAAAGAAGGCTGTGGATCATTCTTCAGGAGGCTCACTCGACAAAAAGAAAACCATTGAAGATGCCATATATATCATTGAGACTGTAGCTTTAAATGAGTATTTCTATGCTTCAGAAAGGACTCAGAAGAAGGGAGTGCTAGAACTCAACTCTGTAGATGTATTGTTAGCTCAGAACAAGGCAATTGTAGCTTAAACGGCAGCTCTAACCAAAAGGATGGAGGCCAATCAAGCCTCAGTCATTCAAGACCAAACCCCTCAACAAGAAGGGAATGCACCAGAATCTAAAGGTGACTAGGAACAAGCCAATTATGTGAACAATTCATCTAGACCACTATATGATCCACACTCTAAGACATAGAACCCAGGTTGGAAGAACCACCCAAACTTTGGGTGGGGAAATCAACAAAACCACAACCAGGACCACAACAAGCCTTATTCATCAAATCAGCATTCCAACCACAACCCCAACCATCAAACAGGGAACCATAGACCCTATTATAACTCACAAAACACATCATACCATTGTAACCAACCCATACACAACAACCTCAATCAAGATGCACCATCTTCAACTATGCAACCATGTGAAATCAAGAGTAACTTTGAGAAGATAGAGGCTACAATAGCACAACTGTCCTCACAGATTACAGGGGCAGTCTCCACCCTCATGGATAGACAAGCACAAACTGAAAGAAGGATAGACGCTAATCAAGAAGAATACAGGTCAAATCTGAAAAATCAAGGCGCAGCAATCTCAAAGTTAGAAGCACAAGTGGGGATTTTATCCAAGCAAATCCCACTTCCCACACACACATTTCCCAGTGATACCATGGCTAACCCAAGAGGGGAATGCAAAGCCATTACTCTAAGAAGTGGGAAGGTTGTAGAAGAAGGAACCCCAAGCAAAGACAAGCATGAAAAAGCTGCAGCAAAGCATGTGAACAAGGATGAAGGTGAGATCCCTGCTCCACCTTCACCAAAACCAGTCTTGAAGCCTTATGTGCCAAAAGTACCATACCCACAATGACTGGGAAAAGATGGGAAGGATGGCCAGTTTTCTAAGTTCCTAGAGATCTTCAAGAGGCTCCAAATTAACATACCATTTGCTGAGGCATTAGAACAAATGCCACTCTATGCCAAATTTTTGAAGGAGCTTATAACCAAAAAGAGGAACTGGGAGGCAAAAGAAACCATAATATTGACTGAGGAATGTAGCGTCATCATACAAAAGAAGCTACCTCAAAAGCTGAAAGACCCAGGGAGTTTTCAAATCCCCTGCATCATAGGGGACATCACCATTGAGAAAGCTTTATGTGATTTGGGAGCTAGCATAAATCTTATGTCCCTAACCATGATGAGAAGGATGAAGATTGAGGAAGCCAAGCCAACAAGGATAGCACTCCAATTGGCTGACTGAACATTTAAGTTTCCACATGGGGTGGTAGAGGACTTGCTAGTGAAAGTAGGAAAATTTATTTTCTCTGCTGATTTCGTTGTGCTGGACATGGAAGAAGAGGTCAACACATCAATTATCCTAGGAAGAGCATTCCTAGCTACTGCTGGAGCCATCATTGATGTGCAAAAAGGGGAACTAGCCTTGAGGTTGCATGAAGAGAAAATGGTCTTCAATGTCTTTAAAGCAATGAGTTACCCCCAAGGAATCCATAAGAGAATGCATGCTGGTAGACACCATGGAACATATAGTTCAAGAAGTCTTGGAAGAAGAATAATGTGGAGGAACCATTGAGCTGGAACAAGCATCAAATGGAGAACCACCACAAGCAACCATGAGAAACTCAATCATGCCAACCACCACAGACAACAAAGATGCAAAGTCACCAAAACTAGAGCTGAAAACCTTACCACCCAGCTTGAAATATACATATCTGGGTGCTAACAACACTCACCTAGTAATCATAAATTCAAGTCTGAGCAAGGAACAAGAAGAGGAGCTTATCCAAGTGCTGAGACAACACAAGGATGCCATAGGCTGGACACTTGCAGATTTAAAAAGGATCAGTCCTTCAATGTGTATGCATAAGATCTTACTTGAAGAATATGCCAAACCATCAAGACAACAACAAAGGAGGCTGAACCCAACTATGAATGAAGTGGTTCAGAAAGAAGTGCTGAAATTGTGGCAAGCAGGGGTGATCTACCCCATCTCAGACAGCCCTTGGGTAAGCCCGGTGCAAGTAGTTCCTAAGAAGGGAGGGATCACTATTGTGGCAAATGAGAAGAATGAATTGATACCCACAAGGACAGTGACCTGATGGTGTATGTGCATTGACTACCAAAAAATTAATGAAGCCACCCGGAAGGATCACTTTCCCTTACCTTTCATGGACCAGATGCTTGAAAGATTGGCAGGACATGAGTATTATTGCTTCCTGGATGGGTATTTGGGCTATAATCAAATTGTTGTAGACCCCAAGGATCACGAAAAGACTTCATTTACTTGTCAATATGGTGTCTTTGCTTATAGGAGAATGCCCTTTGGATTGTGCAATGCACCTGCAATATTCCAAAGGTGCATGCCCTCCATTTTTTCAGACATGATTGAGAAGTTCATAGAAGTATTCATGGACGACTTCTCTCTATTTGGGAACTCATATTCTGATTGCCTATACCATCTTGCTCTTGTGCTAAAAAGGTGTCAAGAAACCAACCTAGTTTTAAACTGGGAGAAGTGCCATTTTATGGTGACTGAAGGGGTGGTTCTTGGTCATAAGATTTCAAAAGATAAGATAGAAATGAACAAGGCAAAAGTGGAAGTAATTGAAAAATTACCTCCACCATGCAATGTCAAAGCAATCAGAAGCTTTTTGGGACACGCTGGGTTCTGTAGGAGGTTTATCAAAGACTTTTCAAAGATTGCAAAATCCCTTAGCAACCTACTTGTCTCAAATACTCCCTTTGTTTTTTATAGAGAGTGCATGGTAGCCTTTGATGGACTTAAGAAGAAACTCTCCTTTGTACCTATTATAGCACCACTAAGCTGGGATCTTTCCTTTGAACTAATGCGTGATGCATCTGATTTTGCTGTTGGTGCTATTCTAGGATAGAGGAAAGACAAGCTAGTACATGTTATTTATTATGCCAGCAAGGTTCTTAAGGAGAACCAAAGGAACTATACCACCACGGAGAAAGAACTTTTAGCCATAATTTTTGCTTTTGATAAGTTTAGATCATATCTTATTGGCTCAAAAGTAATTGTGTTCACTGATCATGCAGCACTCAAATACTTGCTTACCAAACAAGAATCTAAGCCCAGACTAATAAGGTGGATTCTGCTGCTCCAAGAATTTGATATTGAGATTAAAGATAGGAGCGGAGCAGAGAACAAGGTAGCTGACCACCTCTCAAGGATCCCACAAGAAGAAGAAATGCAGTAAGTAGCAGTGAATGAAAGCTTTCCTGATGAACAATTAATGATAATTCGAGTAGCCCCTTGGTTTGCAAACATAGCTAACTTCAAAGCTATTGGGGAGCTACCAACTAGCATCAATAAGCACATGAGGAGGAAGCTAATTAAGGATGCAAAACACTACATCTGGGATGATTCTTATTTGTTCAAAAAATGTGCTGATGGAATCCTAAGAAGGTGTATATCCCATGAAGAAGGGCAGGAAGTGTTATGGCAGTGCCATGGATCTGCATATGGAGGTCACTTCAACGAAAAAAGAACAGCAGCAAAAGTGCTTCAATCCGGATTTTACTGGCCAACAATGTTTAAGGATGCCAAGGAAATGGTGTCAAGGTGTGATGAATGCCAAAGAGTTGGTAATCTAACCAAGAGAAATGAGATACCACAGCAATTCATACTAGAGTTGGAGCTATTTGATGTCTGGGGGATTGATTTTATGGGACCCTTCCCAACCTCCTACTCAAATAGCTACATATTGGTGGCTGTTGATTATGTCTCAAGGTGGGTAGAAGCCATAGCCACTGCAACAAATGACAACAAGGTTGTGATAAGCTTCTTGAGAAGGAACATTTTCAGTAGATTTAGAGTTTCCAAAGCTCTCATTAGTGATAGAGGGACACACTTCTGCAACAAACAACTCGAGACACTCCTTCTCAGATATGGAGTAAAGCACAAAGTGGCAACCCCATACCACCCACAGACCAACGGGAAAGCTGAAATCTCCAACAGAGAGCTAAAACGAATCCTTGAAAAAACTATTGGAAGCTCAAGAAAGGATTGGTCTAAGAAGCTAGATGATGCACTCTGGGCCTACAGGACAGCCTATAAGACTCCCATTGGGATGTCTCCATACCAACTAGTATATGGCAAGGCTTGTCACTTACCAGTTGAACTTGAGCATAGAGCATTTTGGGCTCTAAAAATGTTAAACTATGATGAGCAAGCTGCTGGAGAAAAGAGATTAATGCAACTCAATGAGCTGGAGGAGTTTAGAAATCAAGCATATGAGAATGCAAAAATCTACAAAGAGAACACAAAAAGGTGGTATGACCAAAAGATAGCAAGAAGGGAGTTCACTAAAGGACAGAAGGTGTTACTCTAGAACTCAAGACTCAAGTTCTTCCTTGGGAAACTTAAGTCTCGATGGTTAGGGCCTTACACCAAACTCAAGGTGTTTCCTTATGGTCATGTGGAGCTCATAGAGGACAAGACTCAGAGAACTTTTATTGTCAATGGCCATAGACTCAAACACTACTTGGGAGGCTCCTTAGAGGAGCAGAGAGTGAACTACAAGCTCAGCTAAAGATGAAGGAATGTCAAGCTAATGACAATAAAGAAGCGCTAGTCGGTAGGCACCCCAACACTCTATCCTTTTTTATTTAATTACTTTTCTTAGAAGTAGTTTAAAATCTATTGCTTTAGATAGTTTAATTTTCAGTCTCATATTTGTGTTGCATTACCTAATTAGGATTAGTTTACAATTGTAGATTATAAAGTTTGATATTAGACTTGGTAGCTAAATTAGTTTTACACTCTTTTATTTCTTTCTATTCTGGAATTGCAACTTGGTGAAGGCATAAATCATGATGAGTGAATGGGCTGAGAACTAGCTAAATTGCTAAGTTTGGTGTGGTCTCTCACCCACTTAATCTAGGCTTACAAACAATTAATAGCTTGATTTTGAAGAATAAGCCCAGAGATTAAGTTTGGTGTGGCCACCACCAAGGATCACCTAGCAGCCCAAGTCACCTAATTTGAAAGCACTTAATGCTTTGGGTAAGAACATGAATGTGGTTTAATGAGTTTAGAGGAATTGGAATCAAAAGAAATGAAAAGATTGATGTTACTCCATTCTTATGAACACATTGAATACACAATGATGGAACCAATTTATTAAGATGCCAAAGAATTAAGTTTGGTGTCCCAAGGGACACCCATCAGTTGCAATCCAAATCACTCTTGATGAGAGGGAATGTGAAGGGATTCTTTTGTCATTACTAATGGGTTCAGTTTCATTTTCGGGAGAAAAGATGGGGCCCACATGGTAAACAACTCACAAAGCAAGGAAGTCAAAGTGTACTTTCACTTTGGAACTCAACACACGCAGAAGACATGTGAGAAAAGAGTTGGCGCCTCTTCCCACGCTAGGCGCCACTCCTCAAGTGGGAAAACATTTAACCCTTTTCAATTCCCACCCTTCGTACCACACCATTCACCCATTATAAAAGCCTCACCTCCCCATCTCCTATCCCACTTCAACAACCCCCAATCACATACGAAGAGCATACACTCGTCACCTTCCTTTCTCTTATCAACTTTTACCATCTTTTTCTTTTCTTTCTTTCTTCTTTTTTCTTGATTGGGATAATCAAGTCCTAAGTTTAGTGTTGGAGCAAAACATTGTTTTGCTTGCTCTTTCTTGCAACCCCCACACATTTTTTTCACAATCCCATACACACTCTCTCAACCTAATGGCACCACCAAAAAGCTCAGCCTCAAAAAAAAGAAAAATAAAGGAACCAACCTCTGGATCCTCAAGCTCTTTCAATGACTACAAGTTCCTCTCTGCATTCAACCAAAATCAATTCTATGGTTGGGTGAGTGAGAGGGAGATCATTCCAGAAGTTGGGTTTCAACTAGGGAGGAATGAGCATATTGAAATTAACATTGAGATCAACAACAGAGGTTGGTCACTTCTATGTAACCCACCAAGGAAAGTGGCAAAGAGCTTGGTGAGGGAATTCTATGCTAACGCAGTACCTCAACCAGGGCAACAATATGGCTACATTAGCTATCTAAGGGGGAAGTCCATCGACTACAGCCCCTCTAGCATAGAAAGAATGCTAATGGTGAAGAGGATAAACTCCACTCGGAGCTATGAAGAAAGAATGAAGCAGCAAGACCCTGGATTTGAGGAGATCTTGAATGAAATTTGTGTGATGCATGTTCGTTGGATAAATGATAAGGATGGAATACCAAATCATTTGAGGAGAAGAGATTTGAGCCCCCAAGCTAGAGGGTGGCTAGAATTTGTGAGGAGGTCCCTAATCCCCACATCCAACACTTCAGAGGTGACTGTTCCGAGGGTTACCTGAAACTGTAGGTCGTTCTCGGATGAGATCTTCTGTCCTGGTCGGAGATGACGTGTCCGGCTGGTTGGTGGCGGCTGGAGCTGTTGTGTCCGACTTGTTGGACTGGCTGCACTGCTGATCCTTCGTCACCAGAGGGTGGGGGGTACCTGCAAGAGATTCCGATGCTTAAGTTAGCGTGGGTATTAAACAAGTTTTTTGTAGAATCAGAGTATGAGTTATACCTGGGTGCTCCAGTGTATTTATAATGGTGTGGAGTGACCTTTTTAGATAAGATAAGTTAGTTATCATATCTTATCTTATCTTATCTTTGGGTGAGGTCAACTTATCTTCAAGGGAACCGCCCTTATTTCTGTAGGCTCGGACTGCCTGTGGATTTGGGTCGTGTTCCTCTATTTGTGCCCTTTATTGGGCTTTCCTGTCGATTGGCCGAGCTCTTTAGAAGAAGAGGTCGGATAGTCTGACCTGAAGAGGTCGGTCGCTTTGTCGCCAATCATCCCGGGTCGGATAGCTCGACCCAGGGTATGAACAGTACCCCTGCTTGAGCTCGGTCTTCTTTTTTGAGGTCGAGTCCTTTGACTTTGGTCCGTCTCTAATGAATCCGAACTCAAGCATTTCGTCGATTCCTTTGTAGTAGCTTTTGAATGTAGAACGTTTTCCTCTAAAAGCGCGCACTTGAATATCAGCGTTTTGGGAACGTGTGAGGGTTTAATACTTTCATTAATTAGTATTAATTGCCCCGTTTTCTGTTGGCTCTTTATTTTGATTTTCGAAAGCCCAGAAACGGTTTCTCTTCTTCGCTCTTTTTGTAACTTCTTCGCAATTTCTTCCTTTGTTCTCTCGCTCTCTGTCTTTCGCCCACATTTCTGCTTTTCTTGCATTGCGGCGTCGCTTGGCGATTTTCTGGGCAGCTTTCATTTTTACGTCTCCTTTTTTTCTTTGAAGCTTCTTCCTTCTCCAGGTGAGTTCCATCCGTATTTTCTTTTTCTTTCGTTGCTTTGGCTTTTTGATGAAGTTTTGATTTTGCTTTAGAGAAAATTTGGATCTTTCTGGTTTTGTCGCGCCTAATTGTTGTTGAAATGTGTGTTCTAGGAGTTTCTTTATCTTCTGCATGATCCTTTTTGCCTTTCCTATTGCTTGATGCTTTTTAGGACTTTTGCATATTCTGTTGTTTCTGTCTGATACCAATACCCAGAAAATCTGCATCTTTTCCTTGCTTTGTTTGAAGATTTCTTTTTGTCTGATTCTGAAAACGGTTGCGCCTTTGATGGTTTCTACTTGGCGTGCCTTGATGTTTGGGGATGCATGCTTTTTTGCTGGTAGACCATCAGGCAAAAGTATTTTGATGACTTTTTGTGTTTTGCTTTGATGAAAAATGCCATCGGTTTGCAGTCTTCTTTTCTTGCTTGAGAGGTGCTGGGGTGCGAGCTATAGATTTTTCCTAAAAACCTTGCTTTGTTACTGCCTCCAAAGGATGCCCCGAGACTTTGGTTTGAGTCTTGGGATTTTCCTTTTCTGTTTGTTCGCCTGTATCGTTTTGATTGAGTCGTTTTATCCCTCGTCCGAGATATTTTTAGTAATCCCATCTCTTTTTCTTATTGTAGGATTAGTTGGCCTCATGTCTTCTCGCAATAACATTGTAGAGATGTCTTCCAGAGTTCCCGAGGGGATGTCCGATTGGCTGGATTCCCTTTTCTTGATGTGTGTTTCTGTTGTGGATGCTGAATTTTGCATAGAGCTGAGGAAGTGTCATAGGATTTGTGGTAACAGTGCCTCGGAGAGGGATTATGAGCTTGTTGCTCCTGATTCTGATGAGAGGGTTTGTTTTCCGACCTCCATCGAGGGGGAGCGTCCCTTCTTCTATGCCTACGAATATTTCTTTAGTCAACTGGACATTATTTTTCCTTCTACTGCTTTTGAGACCGACCTGTTGTGGTCGTATAATATTGCCCCATCCCAGCTTCACCCGAATTCCTGGGGTTTTATCAAAATTTTTCAGCTACTTTGTCAAGAGTTAGGTGTAACACCTTCTCAGGCTCTCTTCCTTTATCTGTTTGTTTCCGCCAAGCCTGGTGGCTCTTCGAAAAAGAAAGCTTCCTGGGTTTCTTTCAGGTCTGCCCAGGGCCATAGAGTGTTTGCTATGTATGATGAGTCCTTTAAGGATTTTAAGAATTACTTCTTTAAAGTTCGTGCTGCCGAGGGGGCCCGCCCCTTTTTTCTTGATGAAAATGATGAGCCTTATTTCCCACTAGAGTGGCAGAAGGATGTGAGAGTGTCTCGCTATTCCTGGGAGATGCTTGACGATGTTGAGCGTGCCTTTGTTGTTGTTCTTGAGGATTTATGGGGAGCACCACCCCATCTTGATACAAAAAGGTTATTGAATGACCCATCCCTGGTCCGGGTTGTTTTGGGTATTTGCCTGACTTATTTCTATAATTGTTTCTTAGTTTGGCTTCCTCATCTTGTGATTGTAACCCTTTACTATGGATGATTTTGTATTTGCAGAGATGTCAAAAAATAATGATTCCATGAAGGCCTTCAAAAAGGGCAATGAAGGCGACTGCTGCTCAGAACATCTCGGCCAAGGCGGCCGGGGAGGGATCTTCCCAAGTGGAAGTAAAGCCACCTGTGCCGAGTTCTCTTGGACCGAGGAAGGTGATCCCTACTCCTCGGGTTCGTCTGGTTGAACCACCACCGACTTCTACCTCTAGTTCCGGTGCTCCTCCCAACAAGAAACAAAAAACAGCTGAGCCTTTCAACCTTGATGCTCCTGACTTTAACGCAATTGAATTTGTGGATCAACAAATCGGTCCCTACGGTGCCCTTCCTATGGACGATGTGTCGCTCCTTCGCCATCTGGACTTTATAACTCGAAGTAGTGCTAGAATGGCGTATATGGGGGCTGCCCTATACCGGACTGCTCAAAATCTTTCTCTCCACGCCACCAAAGCCTTTATGGAGGAGGCTAAACAAGAGTTTGATCGGATGAAGGGCCTGAAGGAGGAGCTTGAAGTAAAGGTAGCCAAGTTGGAGAAGGATCTGGAGAACGAGAAAGCGAGTTCACTTTCTCTGGCGGCTTCTGTGAGGCTGGCCGAGGACACGGCACTAAGGCATAAAGACAGCTATGTTACATCCTATCGTGAGGGAATGCGTCTGAAGGCGGAGTTGGAGAATGCCGAGCTGATTACTCCGAGCTCCAGGGTCATCTTGTTGGCAGCGTAACTGCTGCCTATGAGAACTTGAAAGAGCAAGTTCGGATTATTGTTCCCGAGGCCGACCTTACTCTCTTCATCCTGGATAATGTTGTTAGGGATGGTAAGATTGTCCCTGATGATGAGGATGATGATGATGTCGATCCCCTCCCTGTGTCTTCTGCCAAGGTGTCAGCTCTTGCTGTTCCTCCTGCCGCGGTCGGCCCTCCCGCTTCTGATCCTGACTGCCAGATCTTAAACCGGGACGATGGTACTGTGGATGCTGTTCCTCTCCAGGCTCGCCCTCCTTCTCCTCAGACTGATGCTGCTAAAAAGTCTTCTAATCTTTAGCTGATTTATTTTGGATATTTGTGTAGTTGGTCCGGCTTGTGGGCTTTAAAACTCTTTATTTCGTGGTTGGTTTATTTTGCTGACACTCTTTCTGGTTACTTGTTTAGCAACCCATTATTTTGAAAAACACAACGAGTAGCTTCTAAGCTTTTGGGTCTGATCCTGAAGCTTTGTTATTTTATGTCATGATTGCTTGCGCCTATCTTAGCTTCTTTATATGTTTCGAGAATGTTGAAGCCTTGTTGCTCAGCCTCTTTGAACTGCTTTGTACTTGGAGGTCGTATGACCGACTTCTTTGTCCTTTTCCAAATAGTTTCGTAGTTGAACGACGTCGTCATGTCGATCTTTTCTCAGTTATTTTGTAATCCTCTTTCTTGGATCTTTGTCAGATCTCTTTCAGGGATTACTTTTTATAACTTGTTTGTTGTAGGAAACTGACTTCGCTATGTCGATCTTTTCTAAGTTATTTTTGTAATCCTCTTTCTTGGATCTTTGTCGGATCTCTTTCAGGGATTACTTTTATAACTTGTTTGTTGTAGGAGACCGACTTCTTTATGTCGATCTCTTCTAAGTTATTTTTGTAATCCTCTTTCCTGGATCTTTGTCAGATCTCTTTCAGGGATTACTTTTATAACTTGTTTGTAGGAGGTCGACTTCTTTGCATCGTCCTCTTTCTAAGTTATTTTTGTAGTCCTCTTTTTTGGACCTTTGTCAGGTCTCTTTCAGGGACTACTTTTATAACTTTTTCATTTTGGACTGACTTTGTCATGTCGGGCCCTTCTAAGTTAAAGTAATCCTCTTTAATAGTGTTGGCCAGACCTCTTTCCACGGTTTACTTATAACTTGGGTTGACTTGGTCCGACTTCTTAACGTCGGCGCCAATCTTTAAGTTATTATTTAGCAATCCATAAGACCTTGTCAGGTTCTTTTTCCGGATCACTTTCGATAACTTCTTACATTATTCTGTGTTTATCTTTGCCGATTTGTAGAAGGTGGTTGCTATCTTTAGATCATCTTTTAGGTGAATCGCGTTTTCACCTTTATCGGATGATTGTCTTTATCGTGATCGTGCAGTGAAATTGTTTTTCACTTTCTGCCGATCTGTTGCTTTATAATCGGACGATGAATGCTTCAGATTAATGCGTCTTGAAAACTTGTAGAATATCTAAAATATATTTTATTCAAAGGAAAGTGCAAATATATACATGTGGGAATTTTTCATCCCTTTAAGTCGGATAGTGTCTGAGTCTCAACTTGGTGCCTCATTAAAAAATCTTCTCAGGAAAAAGAGTGCATCCAATAGTGAGATCTTTTACTTTTTCTAGTTGTAGTACCTTCTTAGGTTGTAGGCGTGCCATGATCTGGGAAGCTTTCGTCCATCGAGTTCGGACAGTCTGTAGTAGCCCTTCCCAAGTACTTCTACAACTCGGTAGGGTTCTTTCCAGTTTGCTGCCAACTTTCCTTCTCCTGGTCGAGTTGTTCTAATATCATTTTGGATTAGCATGAGACCATTCTCTGCGAAACTTCTCGGTACTACCCTTTGATTATATCTGGAAGCCATTCGACGTTTTAGTGCTACTTCCCTGATCCGAGCTCTTTCTTGGATTTCAAGTAGTAGGTCGAGCTCTTCCCTCTGAAGTTGGGAGTTTGCTCCCTCATTGTAATGAACCACTCTAGGCGATCCTTCCTCAATCTCTACTGGGATCATTGCCTCTATTCCGTATGCTAACCGGAAGGGGGATTCCTTTGTGGTGGAGTGTGGTGTCATTTGATACGCCCATAGAACCTGTGGAAGCTCTTCTGCCCAAGTTCCTTTTTCGTCTTGTAATCTCTGTTTTAACCCGGCCAATATGACTTTGTTGGCAGCTTTAGCCTGTCCATTGGCTTGCGGATGTCCCATGGGAGGTGTACTGGTGCTTTTTGTTCAAGTCGGCTACTAATTTTTTGAAGCCTGCATCTGTGAATTGAGTGCCATTGTCTGTGGTGATGGAGTGTGGAACCCCGAACCTTGTGACAATGTTTCTATATAGGAATTTCCGGCTTCTGTGAACAGTGGCGTTGGCTAGGGGCTCTGCCTCGATCCACTTTGTGAAATAGTCTACCCCTACTATGAGGAATTTAACTTGTCCTGATCCCTGGGGGAAGGGTCCGAGAAGATCAAGTCCCCATTTTGCAAACGGCCAAGGCGAAGTTACACTGATGAGCTCTTCTGGCGGGGCGATGTGAAAGTTGGCATGTTTCTGACATGGTGGACATGTCTTTACAAATTCTATAGCTTCTTTCTGTAGAGTTGGCCAATAAAATCCCGCCCGGAGTACTTTTTTGGCGAGAGCTCATGCTCCGAGACGATTGCCGCAAATGCCGCCGTGTACTTCTTCTAGCACTTCCTTTGTGTTGGAGGTCGGCACGCATTTTAGTAATGGTATTGAGATCCCTCTTTTGTACAAGATGTTGTTTATGATAGTGTAGTACTGTGCCTCCCTTTTTAACCTCTTTGCCTCCTTTTCTTCTGTGGGGAGTGTTTCTGCTTTGACGTAGTTAATTATGGGGGTCATCCATCCTTGGTCCTGATTTGTTATGGCTAGGACTTTTTCCTCTTCCGAGATTGACGGGTTCTGTAGCATTTCCTGGATGAGGCTTCTACTGTTGCCCCCTGGTTTGGTGCTGGCTAGTTTCGAGAGTGCGTCAGCTCGGGCATTTTGTTCGCGGGGTATGTGGCAGATCTTATATTCCCCGAGTTGTCCGAGCTGTTCCTTGGTTTTATCCAAATACCTTTTCATGGTGGGATCTTTGGCTTGGTAGCTCCCTGTTATCTGTGAGGTGACTACTTGAGAATCGCTGTAAATGTTGAGTTTTTGAGCTCCAACCTCTTTAGCCAGCTTCAAACCAGCTAATAATGCTTCATATTCCGCCTGATTGTTTGAGGCCGGGAACCCGAACTTGAGGGAGAGCTCAACTTGGGTTCCTTAGTTGCTTTCTATTATCACACCTGTGCCGCTTCCAGTCTTATTTGAAGAACCATTGATAAACCCATATTTTATGATATATTTTGTGCTTAGTTTGAGTGATTTATTCAATCCTTCACCCACTTATTCATGTTAATTGCATGGTTTTACTTTCCCTTCCTTATTATGTGATGTATGTGAAAAACATGTTTCCTATGCTTTTAAATTAATTATTTTAATCACCTTTAATTCCATTCGATGCCGTGATTAGTGTGTTGAGTAGTTTTCAGATCTTCTAAGGTAGGAATGACTTAAAGGATGGAAAGGAAACATACAAAAATGGAAGGAAAGCACAAAACGGAGCTTCTGAAGAAACTGGCATCCACGTGATCGCATGGGCGACGCGGACGCATGCCAAGCACAAAGAAGAAGTGACGCGGCCGCATGACTAACGCGACCGCGCGCCTTAAGCAGAACGCACATGACGCGGTTGCATGACTGACACGACCGCGTGACAAGGAAAGCTCCGAATGACGCGACCGCGTGACCCACGCAGACGCGTGACAGAGGCCACGCACCAGAAATTGCAGAAAATGCTTCCAGCGATTTTTGAAGCCCTTTTTGGCCCAATCCAAGTCCAGAAGGCATTGACCAGAGGTTATAAAGTGTGGGAACGCATCCATTCAGGGAGAGCTCGCCAATTTAGTTACTTTCCATGATTTAGATCTAGTTTTGAGAGAGGTTCCCTCCTCTCCCTCTTAGGATTTAGGACTTCTCTTAGTTTTAGGAGTGACTCTCAATCCCAGGTTCTTTATTTTTATTTATTTTTCCAATTTAGTTTATGAACCCTTCATGTTAGATAATAATTTCCCTTATTAATGTTATTTGAGGTATTTCAGTTATTATTGCTTTCTTTTAATTACTATTGCTTCCCATCTGAAGGCATTTTTATTCCAGTAGATTTACTTTTTCCCTTTTGGTTTTGGTTAAGAAATCAGTAACTCAGGAGTTATCCAATTCAACAGCATAATTGATAATTGTTATCTTGCCAATTGAATTGAGCTTCAATAATCCCAATCTTTTCTTAGGAAATAAATAGGATTCGAAGATCAAACTAATTAATCCCTTGACTTTCCTTCGCTTCAGCAAAGGTTAACAAAGTGGAGTTAAGATTCGACTTTCATTGTTATTGAAAAGGATAACTAAGTCTGGACTTCCAAATTCTCATACCTTGCCCAAAAGTTTGCTTTACAGTATTTATTTATTTTTAATTGCCATTTAAATTATTTGTCATATTTGTTCCTCATTCTTGAAACCCTGAATTCACAATCTCCATAACCAATAATAAGAACATACTTCCCTGCAGTTCCTTGAGAAGACGACCCGAGGTTTAAATACTCGGTTATCAATTTTAAGGGGTTTGTTACTTGTGACAACCAAAACATTTGTAAGATAGGTTGATTGCTTGGTTTAGTAACTATACTTGCAACAAGTATTTACCATAACTTCTAAACCATCAATCTTCCGCTCTTTCAGAATGGCGCCGTTGCCGGGGAACTGCTAACATGTGCCTTATTATTGGTTATTGTAAATATTTTTCTTTTACTTGTTTATTTATTTTTGTTTTTCCTTTTTAATTTTATTTGCTACTATGGACTCTCACCCCTCTCGCTTTGAGTTTGGCTCTAACTTTGTTGAAGGAAATAGAAGTTACAGCAGGAATATGCATCAAGGTCAAACCAATCAAGGATGGATGGAGCCAAGAGGATCTAGTCAACCCTTTAGGCAACAACACCCTCCAAGATATCACGGACAATGACCATTCTACAATGCATACCCCGCTGATAGATCTGGTGGACAACCTTGTAACTACCAACAAGCCCCACCCCGTGCCTATAGACCATCCTTTCAACATAACCTCGAACCACCACACTCACAAGCTTTTCTTCACCATTCGCCACCGTATGATCCTTTCCTACCCCAGTTCCAATCCAATCACCCCCAAGCACCACCACTTCCATATGTTTCATGTCCAAATCCATCACCCAGAGAATCAGAGGTTCGCCTCAAGGCAACAGTAAATAAACTTCAAACAACTATCCGAAAATTGGAGCAAGCATTAATTCAATTAGCTTCTAGATGCGCGAACATTCAAGGACCAACCACAGCCCCATGTGGACAATCTAATGAAAAGTGTAGCATGAAGGAGACACTAGAAACTCCAGTGGACAAGACAGAGCATGAATTCATACTAGAACAAGTAGAAGATGTTGTCATTGTACAAGAAGAAGAGTTGGTTGAAGATCTTGGAGACGCTGAACCTCCATGGGAATCCAGAGTTGAGGAGAACTCCATCAAGGACGTTACAGTTGATGCTAAGGAGGATAGAGCACAATCCGCGAGGCAAGTCATTTATGAAGAACTAGACGGAATAACCCAGGACACAAATTCCCTTGATGATGATAGTCACAAGTCAAGCTCTCTTAGTAATGAACTTGCATCCGCAAGTGAATTCTCTAAGATCAAAGAATCTTCCCCAAGTGAATACCAAGATGACGCGGAGGTAGATTTCTCTCAACCTCCAATCTATGACTCAAGTGATGAGGAAGACATAGAAGACTTTGACCAGGACTCAGATGCATTTGAAGAACCTTACAAGGAAGTGGAGGAATTCACAGAAGAGCAAAAGGGAGTAGAACTTACAGAACCACCAGAAACACCTTCCCCAAGGCCATTACCACCTAATACAAGCTTCAAGTGGGTACAATCCTTAACTTTTAACTTTACTTTTTCACTTGAATACGGTTTGCTTGAAACAGATGGCCATCTTAGAGCTCTCTGCGGCTTTAAGAGTAAGAGGGAAATGGCTCGTGCTCAGAGCTGGTGTACAAGGTTCAATAAGGTTCCACGCTTCAACTCGAAGTGCACGGATTGGTATCATACTCAATTGAATGGATCTCGAAAAGCGTTTGGTCACTATGGTGAGAATCTACTTTCTAAACTGCCCGGATGGAAAAATATAGATCAAGACAGAGGAGGATTTAAAAACAAGGCTTGGGACCATGGATTCTATTCTGACATTCGTCACCCCGGGAGCCTGAGACTCTGTTTGAAGCTGTTCAGAATCTTTACATGCCTAGTTTGGGACCCCGGAGGCTATTGGCATTCCAAGCATTGGTGGAGATTTTTGGATGAATTTAAGCATAAGCCGCCATAACAGGAAGAACCTCCAATGTCCAACTTAAGGACTTTAACTAAAAGTGCTAGGTGGGAGACAACCCAACATGGTATGATCGTTCCTTTTGCAATTTTAATTTTATTTAGTTTTGTTTGTTTTTGAATTTTGTTTTATTTTATTGAACCTGGAATCATGCATAGCATTCACATTAAGCACTGCATTATGCATATTGCATTCCGCATTCTGCATATATAAAAAAAAGGGTGTGCGACGCGACCGCATGCCCCATGCGATCGCGTCAAATGGCGAACTACACTTCCCACGCGACCGCGTCATCCACGCGGCCGCGTGACCTAGAGATCAACGTAAAGATCCCACGTCCAGAAAGTTAGGCTGGAATCGTGCGGCCATTGTGCGTCTAGCACAAAATGGCCCACGCGATCACATGCCCCATGCAATCGCGTCACTTGCACACAATCAATCCCACGCGACCGCGTGAGCGACGCGATCGCGTCGCATTGATAGCACAAATCCCAAAAGGAGACAGAGTGTTGGGCTGGAACGACACTGGATTCGTGCGTTTAGCACAAATTCCAGCGACGCGATCGCATGCCCCAGGCGATCGCGTCATTTACTCTTTTTGCCCTCCGCGCGATTGCGTCATCCACGCGATCGCTTTAACCACCTTTTTCGCTCTAGCCACGCGACCGCGTGCCCCACGCAGCCGTGTGGATTCAAATTATAACCCCCAGGCCACGCGAAACCCTATTCTTGCGCCCCCCTGAACCACACCCCCCTCTTTCTCTCCTCCTCCAAACCACAACCACCACCCAGTCACCTCCGCGCCACCACCCAGACGCCGCCGACCACCCAGACGCTACCACCACCCACCCCCCTCCCTCCTTCCCCTTTCTTTCTTCCTCTTTCTTCTTTCTCCCTCTTCCTCCACTGCTGCACCACCTACCCCTGCCACCACCACTGCACCTCCACCTGCAACAAAGCCAGTCTATCATCTGGTGCACCGCTTGTTTCGACGACTTGACCAGATGAAGCGTCGCAACAAGCGACGCTATGAGCACCTGAAGCTGATGATACGATCCGGCGACATCCCCTCCAAGCCTGACACACCATCCGAGGCATCTGAGGAGGAGGCGGATGCGCCCGAGGCAGAGACCCATCCCCAGAGAAAGGCAGCACAGGCAGACACCCAGCAGGTAGCACCCCAGCAGATCCAGGCTGCAGATACTGAGATCCCCATTCAGACAGCCCCTCCTCTCTAGCAGCCGGACATTCAGCCAACCACCACAGAGACCCCAGCTACCATCCCTTCCAGTGATGACACCCCTTCACACCCGGCTTGAGTGAGCATCGGGGACGATGCTACATTTTAAGTGTGGGGAGGTCGCCATCTCTGGCGTATTATTTTGGTAAACCACTACAGACTCTTTTTCTTTTATTTTGGATATTTTTTTGTATTTTTCTCTTTATTTTTATTTTTTATTTTCTGAGTACTTATACATTGCTACTTTCATGTATTTTTACTCTATTTCTGCATTTTGCATTTTTAGTTCATGTTTTAGCCACTTAGTTTAGTTGCAATTCTAACTTATTAGTTATAGAAATTGTGGATTAATTAGTATAGTTTACCCTTTTTAGCATAAGATAGCTTAGTTTAAATTGGAAAATATAAAAAGGGAAGTAAACTAGAGACTTTAACAGAATCAAAACAACCCACACCTTGTATATATAGCATTACATGTTAGTTAACAACACTTCATCAAGGAGAAACACTAGAACTTTAAAGCCATTCAATATAAGTTTTATATTGAGAATAATGAGAATTTTTAACTAAACCTGCATTACATAAATAAGTGATAAATGATTTTTGAGCTAGATAACACATAGCCTGTGAGTTTTGAGCTTAATTGTATGGTTACATTCAAACCATATTTTTTATTCCTGTGTGTTCCGCCCTTCTTTTATATTCTGGTATTCTTTACTTTGTTTTAATCTATATGTCCGATTAGAGAATGTAGATATATACCAAGAGAGTGATTGAGGCCATTATTTGATTTTAGCTCACTTATCCCAAAATAGCCTACCTTTTACATCACCCTTGTTAGCCCCCTTGAGCCTTTAAATCCCCTTTTATTCTATTAGCCACACTACTAGCCTTAAGCAGAAAAACAAAATAAAATCCCAAGTTGAATCCTTGGTTAGCTTAAGATAGAAAATTATAAATAGTTTAAAATGTGGGAAACCTATTGGGAACATGGATGATAAAAACAAAAGGTAGAAAAGTTGAAAGGAATAAAATAACTCAGATTAAGAAATTTTGGGAAGCATGCTCATGAGAAATTAAAGTGATTAAATTACCATTGCATTAAAAAAAAATTATTTTTCAGTATTTAATAAAGGGGATACAAAAGAATTCCCCAAATGCAAAATAAAAGCAATGCACATGGGATAAAAATAAAAATTGAAACATGAGCATGTAACATCAAGTGGGAAAATATGGGAAAATAGGTAAAGAAGTTTTGTTTTACTAAGTATGTATGTTAGGTGAGATCTTAGTCTAATTAAGGATTCACTTATTAGCTCACTTAGCCTTATACATATATCCTTACCTTTACCTTGGCCCCATTACAACCTTAATTAAAGACCTCGTGATTTTTGGTATGACTGTATTCTATAATTGTTGATTGGTTAGATGAACAACAAAGTTATAGAAAGGAAGAATAAAAAAAAGAGGAATAGAGTGATTAACCTAATAAACACTGAGTGACTAGAGAGTAAACACAAATCCAGTGAGGGTTCAATAGCTCATTAACATTTATCTCTGTTTGAATTATTTAATTGTCTTGCAAGTTCATAAAATACTTTTTCTCCCATCTCAATTGTAAAAGTGCTTATTGATTATCTAAGGCTTGGCTACATATATGACTCCTTGAGAATGTGAATTAATTTAACTACCTATAAGCTTTATATATGAGTGAATAAATTAGAATTGCATGATGCATTTAGGTAGTTGCATTTAGATTAGATTGCATTGCATGACATTCCATCACTTTAACCTTACTTATTACCTTGGATTTAGCATGAGGACATGCTATTGTTTAAGTGTGGGGAGGTTGATAAATCCATATTTTATGATATATTTTGTGCTTAGTTTGAGTGATTTATTCAATCCTTCACCCACTTATTCATGTTGATTGCATGGTTTTACTTTCCCTTCCTTATTATGTGATGTATGTGAAAAACATGTTTCCTATGCTTTTAAATTAATTCTTTTAATCACCTTTAATTCCATTCGATGCCGTGATTAGTGTGTTGAGTAGTTTTCAGATCTTCTAAGGTAGGAATAACTTAAAGGATGGAAAGGAAACATACAAAAATGGAAGGAAAGCACAAAACAGAGCTTCTGAAGAAACTGGCATCCACGCGATCGCATGGGCAACACGGACGCATGCCAAGCGCAAAGAAGCAGCGACGCGGCCGCATGACTGACGCGACCGCGCGCCTTAAGCAGAACGCACATGACGCGGTCGCATGACTGACGCGACCGCGTGACAAGGAAAGCTCCGAATGATGCGACCGCGTGACCCACGCGGACGCGTGACAGAGGCCACGCACTAGAAATTACAGAAAACGCTTCCAGGGATTTCTGAAGCCCTTTTTGGCCCAATCCAAGTCCAGAAGGCATAGACCAGAGGTTATAAAGTGTGGGAACGCATCCATTCAGGGAGAGCTCGCCAATTTAGTTAATTTCCATGATTTAGATCTAGTTTTGAGAGAGGTTCTCTCCTCTCTCTCTTAGGATTTAGGACTTCTCTTAGTTTTAGGAGTGACTCTCAATCCCAGGTTCTTTATTTTTATTTATTTTTCCAATTTAGTTTATGAACCCTTCATGTTAGATAATAATTTCCCTTATTAATGTTACTTGAGGTATTTCAGTTATTAATTCTTTCTTTTAATTACATGATTATTGCTTCCCATCTGAAGGCATTTTTATTCCAGTAGATTTACTTTTTCCCTTTTGGTTTTGGTTAAGAAATCAGTAACACAGGAGTTATCCAATTCAACAGCATAATTGATAATTGTTATCTTGCCAATTGAATTGAACTTCAATAATCCCAATCTTTTCTTAGGAAATAATAGGATTCGAAGATCAAACTAATTAATCCCTTGACTTTCCTTCACTTCAGCAAAGGTTAAGAAAGTGGAATTAAGATTCGACTTTCATTGTTATTGATAAGGATAACTAAGTCTGGACTTCCAATTTCTCATACCTTGCCCAAAAGTTTGCTTTACAGTATTTATTTATTTTTAATTGCCATTTAAATTATTTGTCATATTTGTTCCTCATTCTTGAAACCCCGAATTCACAATCTCCATAACCAATAATAAGAACATACTTCCCTGCAGTTTCTTGAGAAGACGACTCGAGGTTTAAATACCTGGTTATCAATTTTAAGGGGTTTGTTACTTGTGACAACCAAAACGTTTATAAGAAAGGTGGATTGCTTGGTTTAGTAACTATACTTGCAACGAGTATTTACCATAACTTCTAAACCATCAATCTTCCGCTCTTTCAACCGTCCACATAGAGATTCCATTCTGTGGGGATTTCCAGGGCATCTGTGAATTCTGTGATGAAGTCGGCCAGATACTGTGATTTGATGGCCGTCCGAGCTTCATATTAGAGGTCGAACTCGGATAACTCGACTGCCCATTGTAAAATTCTGCCTGCTAAATCTGTTTTCTGCAATATTCCTTTTATGGGCTGGTTAGTTCAAACCTTAATTTTGTGAGCCTGGAAGTACAGGCGAAGTTGTTGAGATGTTAGAATGAGAGTATAGGCAAACTTTTCTATTTTCTGGTAGTTCAACTCGGATCCCTGTAGCGCTTTACTAATGAAGTAGACGGGTTGTTGCCCACTTTCGTCTTCTCTGACTAGTGCTGAGGCTATTGCCCGGCTTCCTATTGCGAGATATAATATGAGCGGTTCTCCTTTTCATGGCCGAGATAGGATAGGTGGCCGTCCTAAGAATTTCTTGAAGTCTTGGAAGGCTTGTTCACATTCTGTTGTCCATTCGAACTGCTTTCCCTTCCTTAAAGTAGCATAGAAGGGGAGAGATCTTATCGCTGATCCTGCTAAGAACCTGGATAGGGCGGCCAATCTCCCGTTGAGTTCCTTTACTTCTTTGACACAGGTTGGGCTTTTCATGTTGAGTATGGCTTGATATTTATCCAGATTTGCTTCAATTCCTCTTTGTGTGAGCATGAAACCTAAAAATTTTCCCGCTTCTACTGCAAAGTGATACGCACAAAACTTGTCTCTCAACAAATTTTCTTCGGCAAGTGTACCGAATTTGTCGTCAAGTAAAAACTCACAATAGAGTGAGGTCGAATCCCACAGAGATTGATTGATCAAGCAACTTTAATTAGACGAATGTTCTAGTTGAGTGAACCAGAATTTGATTTGAGATTTGCAGAAAATTAAATGGCGGGAAAGTAAATAGCAGAAACAGTAAATGCTAGAAATAAAGAGCTGAATGTAAATGACGGAAAGTAAATTGCAGAATCTTAAACGGGAATGGGGTAATTGCTCATAAAAGTAAGTGGAAGAAATTAAAGAGAATGGGTAAGATCAGAAATGGGGAGTTCATTGGGCTCAGCAGATGTTGCATTCTCCGGATCAAGTTCATTTTCATCTCTTCCTCAATCAATGCATTCATTGATCTCCTTGGCAATCTTAAGTGATCGAATTCCAATTTCTTGGTAATTCAATCTCTCAAATCTTGATCAATAGCCAATTCCTTGGTCAATTGCTCATGAGAAGAGATGAAGTATGGTCACTGATTATACCACATGCATTTCCCAAATCAAGTGTTGGTAGGATTATAGTCACATATCCATCCAAACCCAATTTGGTCCAGCATGAGAAAGCATTTCTAGCATGATCTCTTCATTCCTCTTTTAAGGTTCAGAAGAGATCCAAGTATGAATAGCTTCTTTTCCAAGATAACTACCGAATTGGATGAAGATCGAAAGCTTTCTAGTAAAATCAAGAGAAAAGATAGAAGAAGGAGAATGAAAACTAATATTGATCCATCAAATTACAACAGAGCTCCCTAACCTAATGGAAGAGGTTTAGTTGTTCATAGCTCTGGAAAATGAAAACAAAGATGGAGAATACATGATGAAAGTAAAACTAGAAGTGCAGAGAAAGTAAAATACAGAGAGTAGTTCTATGCCAAAGGCTCCCTAAAGTTTCCAACTCCCTAACTAATTCAAAGCTACTCCTATATATACTACTCTTCTCATCTTCAAGTTGGCTCTTCAAGTCTTGGGTATGGGCCTCTAAATCTTGAGTTTGAAGCAGTTATCCTTTTCATTGGGCTTAGCTTTGCTTGCAGAGAGAAAAGGTGAAGTAGGCAGGGACTTTGACTCAGGACGTTAGTGGTGTCAACGTTAAGTGAAAGTGTGGGTTCGAGAACGTTAGTGACAATCACCTTTTTCACTAACGTTCCTAACCCAAATATGATCACGTTGACTTCAACGTTAGTGGCACTAACATGACCACTAACGTTGCCTCTTGGTCCTTCGCACACGTTATTGGGACATACCTTTCCCAATAACGTGGAGAGTCCTCCCTTGTCCCTACGGTAGAGTCCACGTTAACTAGGTTAACGTGGCTCTTAACGTAAGCTTGCCAATCCTTCGAGAACGTTAGTGACACTTACCTTTGTCACTAACGTTCCAATGTGCCCCTATTTCCCACGTTAGAGTCCACGTTAACTAAGTTAACGTGGCTTCTAACGTAGTCATGCTAGCCATCTCCAACGTTAGTGACAAAGGTGAGTGTCACTAACGTTGGCTCATCATCTCTTTATCCACATTAACTTCCACGTTAACTAAGTTAACGTAGTTAACGTGGGAGTTAACGTTGCTCATGGTGGCTCTTGGTGGTTCACCCCAATGTTAGTGACAAAGGTAAGTGTCACTAACGTTGGCTATCAATTGCTCTCTCCACGTTAGCTTCCACGTTAACTAAGTTAACGTGGGAGTTAACGTGGCTTATGGAGGCTTGGCCAACGTTAGTGACAAAGGTGAATGTCACTAACGTTGGCTTCTCTTTTGCTTCTTAACGTTAGAGTCCACGTTAACTAAGTTAACGTGGCTCTTAACGTGGCCACTTATGAGCTTGGTCCAATGTTAGTGACAAAGGTAAGTGTCACTAACGTTGGCTCCATTTTCTTTCTTCCACGTTAGAGTTCACGTTAACTTAGTTAGTTAACGTGACTCTTAACGTGGGTTATGATGGCTTCGAGGGCGTTATTGGCGATTACTTTTCTCATTAACGTTGCAAGCTAGCTCCCATTCCACGTTAGTGGTCACGTTAGTTAGACTAACGTGGCTACTAACGTGGTTCTTCCTTGCTTCCTTTGTCCTGAAATCAAGCAATAAAGTGCATCAAAGTTCTAATCCAAATCATGAGACATGCATCCTCTAATTTGTCATATAATTCATGCAAAATTCTCATGAAATCATGTAAAGTGCACAATGTATGCTTGAATCAAGATGTAAGTGAATATCTACCCAAAACTAGCTTATTTTCTAAGAAAATGCATGAAACTACCTTAAAAACAGTAAAGAAAAGGTCAGTGAAACTGGCCAAAATGCCCTGGCATCACAAAAGTGCATTTTGCGGGATTGAGTCGCATGTCATGCTTCCTTATAGTGTCAAACACTTGAGCTAGGTCGGACAATAATATCTCTTCACTTTGTGTCTTTATCAACATGTCGTCCACATAGACTTCCATGCTTTTTCCGATGTGATCTGAGAAGACTTTATTCATTAGCCTTTGATAAGTAGCTCCCGCATTCTTGAGACCGAAAGGCATCACAATGTAGTAGTAGTTCACTTTCGGCATTAAAAACGAGGTCTTTTCTTGATCTGGCGGATACATGGGGATTTGGTTGTATCCCGAGTATGCGTCCATAAACGAGAGGTATCTATGTCCGGAGGAAGCATCTACCAGAGCGTCAATACTTGGGAGTGGGTAAGGATCTTTTGGGCAGGCTTTGTTGAGATCGGTGTAATCGGTGCACATTCGCCACTTCCTATTTGATTTTCTTACTAAGACGACGTTGGCTAGCCATAGTGGGTACTTGACTTCTCTTATGAATCCTACCTCCAGTAATGCTTGTACCTATTCTTCCACAGCTTGGGATCGCTCTGGCCCAAGTTTTCTTCGTCTTTGCTGTACCGGCCGAGATCCTGGATAGACTGCCAACTTGTGGCACATTAGCTTGGGGTCTATGCCTGGCATGTCTGCGGCTTTCCATGCGAAGAGATCGACATTATCTCGTAAGAATTATACCAGTAATTCTTTTGAGTCTACTCTCAGGATCGTGCCGATATTAGTCGTTTTGTCCGAGGTGTCTCCGATCTGAACCTTCTCTATCTCACCTTCTGGCTACGGACGGAGTTCTTCTCGTCTCTGAACTCCGCCAAGCTCAATTGTATGAAACTCTTCTCCTCTGCCTCTGAGGTTTAGACTTTCGTTATAACAGCGGCATGCCATCTTTTCATCATCTTTTATTGTGGCTATCCCCTCTGTAGTTGGGAATTTCATGCATAGATATGGAGTCGAGACTATTGCACCGAGTTGATTTAGTGTTGTCCGACCTATTAGAGCATTGTAGGCTGAACTCACGTCGACCACAATATAGTCTGTCCTGGATTAGTTCTTTTTCCGAAGGTTGTATGTAGTGATACGTATCCCAGTGGTTGTACTGGGGTATCTCCCAGTCCGAACAGACTGTTCGGGTATGCCCTAAGCTCCTTGTCTTCTAGGCCGAGCTTGTCGAAGGCAGTTTTGAATAAGATGTCGGCGGAGCTCCCTTGGTCTATTAATGTGCGGTGGAGATTGGCGTTTGCCAGTATGATGGTGATGACCATGGGGTCGTCGTGTCCCGAGATGATACCGGATGCGTCCTCTTTAGTGAATATGATTGTAGGGATGTCGGGTGCTTCCTCCTTTCCCTTGACATGATATACTTCTTTGAGATATCTTTTGCGAGATGATTTGGAGATTCCTCCCCCTGCGAATCCGCCGTGTATCATGTGGACGTGTCTTTTCGGTGTACAAGGTGATCGCGCGATTCGTCTGATATCTTTGTCCCTTCGTCTCTTTCTTTGGTCATCATCTCGGGTGGCTAGAAACCGATATAGTTTTCCTTCCCTCACCAATTTTTCTATGATGTTCTTTAGATCGAAGCACTCGTTGGTGGAGTGCCCTCGCACTCGATGATATTCGTAATATTCATTCCGGTTTCCTCCTCTTTTGCCTTTGAATGGCCGAGCTGGGGGTATTTTCTCCGTATGACAGACTTCTTTGTATACGTCGACTAGGGATGCCCTGAGAGGGGTGTAATTGTGGTATTTTTTGATTTTCTCCCCTTGTCGATCTTCTTTCCTTTTGGATTCCTTGTCTTTATCTCGGCAGGGGACCCCAGATTTTGTGGTTTCTCCCAACCAAGCGTTTTCTTCCATGTTGATGTATTTTTCTGCTCGCTCCTGCACTTCGTCTAAGGAGGTAGGGTACTTCTTTGATATGGATTGGCTAAAAGGTCCTTCTCGTAGGCCATTGATGAGTCCCATGATGGCGGCTTCTGTTGGCAAGCTTTGTATGTCCATGCATATTTTGTTGAATCTTTCCATGTAGTTGTGGAGGCTCTCCCGATCTCCTTGCTTGATCCCCAGTAAACTGGGGGCGTGCTTGGCCTTATCTTTCTAGATGGAGAATCTGGCTAGGAATTTTTTAGCCAGGTTGTCAAAGTTTGAGATGGACTTTGGAGGTAGGTTGTCGAACCATCTGATTGCTGTCTTCGTGAGAGTTGTTGGAAAAGCTTTGTAGGGAACGGTATCTGAGGCGTCGGTGAGGTACATTCTGCTTCTGAAATTGCTGAGATGATGGTTGGGATCTGTGGTGCCATCATACAAAATCATATCCGGGAGTTTGAAGTCTTTTGGAATTTTGGTTTTCATGATTTCCTTGGTGAATGGATCTTGTTCTTTGCGTGAATTTTCCTCAGGAGTGGTCCAAAGAGCTTTTGATTTGAGGTCGGGTTCTAATTGCAGTAGTTTATCTTCCAATTCTCGACGCCGCCGTACCTCTCTTTGTAGATCCTTCCTGACCTCTCGTTGTTGTTGGGTTTCTTTTTCAAGTTGCTTTAAGCGGTTTTGAAGTGCTTCTATTACCCCCGGATTTGATGAGTTTTTGTCCCCGTTGGATTCCGGAGTATCCTTTAGCGTAGTGTCTGCGTTCTTGTGCGGTGTTCTGTTTTCCAGATCTGAATCGTGGTCGTTGTCATGACCGTCCGCCATGGTGTTGGGATGATTTTTAGGTTCCCTGAAAACGGCGCCAATGTTCCGAGGGTTACTTGAAACTGTAGGTCGATCTCGGATGAGATCTTCTGTACTGGTCGGAGATGACGTGTCCGGCTGGTTGGTGGCGGCCGGAGCTGTTGTGTCCGACTTGTTGGACTGACTGCACTGCTGTTCCTTCGTCACCGGAGGGTGGGGGGTACCTGCAAGAGACTCCAATGCTTAAGTTAGCATGGGTATTAAACAGGTTTTTTGTAGAATCAGAGTATGAGTTATACCTGGGTGATCCAGTGTATTTATAATGGTGTGGAGTGACCTTTTTAGATAAGATAAGTTAGTTATCTTATCTTATCTTATCTTTGGGTGAGGTCAGCTTATCTTCAAGGGAACCGCCCTTATTTCTGTAGGCTTGGGCTGCCTGTGGATTTGGGTCGTGTTCCTCTATTTGGGCCCTTTATTGGACTTTCGTGTCGATTGGCCGAGGTCTTTAGAAGAAGAGGTCGGATAGTCTGACCTGAAGAGGTCGGTCGCTTTGTCGCCAATCATCCCGGTTCGGATAGCTCGACCCAGGGTATGAACAGTGACCAAGGAGAGAGCTGTGCTCATCTACAGCATCATGAAAGGAGAGAATATCAATGTGGGGGAGATGATTGCCAACAACATCAATAAAGTGCTGAAAAGTACCAGTGACAACACAAGGTTGGCATTCCCCAGCATTATACAGAGGCTATGTGATGAGGCTGGAGTTGAAAAGATCATTGATGAGGTGCTTGTGAAGCAAGACAAGTTCATAACTGCCAAAAAGATGGCCAAGGTGATGGCTGTTTACCCACTCAACAGAGCCAGAGAACGAAGAGCTCATGCCCATGAACCACAACAACAAGAAGAGGAAGAGGCAGAAGAGCAACCTCAATTCTTGGCACTTCAACCACCACCACAATACCAATATCAGCAATTTCCAGAGGGATTCAACTGGGAACAATTGCAAGGAGATGTACACCAAATGAAGGGAGACCTACACTACCTGAGGGAAGATGTCAATCAACTCAAAAAAACTCGACAACAACAATGGAGCCAAATTAACCAAAACATTCAACAACTCCAAGGGAACTGGGAGCATATGAGGAAGGAACAGCAAGAACAATTTGACTGGGGAGAGGTGCGAAGTGCACTGGACAAAATAGTAGAGTAAGGCAAATGGCAACAGAGGAACTTGGCCGAATTCAGACATCTCTATGATGCTAGAACCATATCCAGGAGGCAGTATGACATCAATACACAAGCGAAGCTGAATCACTTGTGTAACGCCGTGGCCGCTCTAAACCCAGGATACCCAACCTTCATGCAAGGAATGGAAGAGCTAAGTGCAAGACAAGAGGAAATCCCAGCCAAACATAAGGAAGATGAAAGGAATTATATGAGGAGGGCAGGATTTTGGAAGCCCAAGGATGCCAAAGCACAAGAAGGTTCTTCCAAGCCAGATGAAGGTTGCGCCTCCCCCTCCAAGAAGAAGGACAAAGGGAAGGGACCAATGAACTAAAGATGAAGCTGCTCAAGGTTGTTGAGTCCCATGGTTGATATTTTCTAAATTCTGAAATCTTGTTTAAGCTTTTGCTTTATTTACTTTTTGAATAAATAATCATGCTAGGATAGTTTATGTTTTATGCTTAGTTTTAATTCCTGTTTGAAGTCTTTATGAGTTTTTTTTACAAGAAAGAAAATGCCATGTATTTCAAGTCTTCATTTCAACATAAATAAAAGTAGAGCCTATCTCCATAAGAGTTACTGTGAGTTGTGCAAAAATATCAAGAGAGACCAAGGCTAATAGAGATTATCAAACAAACTAAGAAATAAGAAACTAAGTGTAGAACCTTGGATGAAAAAAAAAATTGAGTCATGGAGAGCAACTAGTCCTAGAAGGTATAACAAGGGAAGGTTAAAGGGTGTTCCTTGAATACCCATAGAACCAAGAGGTAGTAAGCAATAAAGGCCCAAGGCTCTGAGCATCAACTACTGGGATAGAAAAAAAAGAAACATTAAAAAGCTCAAAAAGAACTAAAGATCTTAGTAGATGCTTGTGGTGAAGATGTGTCAAGAAGAGACCTGGGCAAGTAAATTCTTAGGGGTGTCTCTACACCTAGTACCCTAAAACCAACTGGTTTAGGAGTGCTAATTGAAAGCCTAATTAAAGGGTTGTCTTGAGACAAAACACTTAGAGTCGTGGTCAAGAAAGCAAAACAATCCTTACTACTTCAAGGTGACAATCAATAGAAAGGACCCCTAAAAGCCTATACCTGAAAGAACCCTCAAGGATCCAAGAGCTTTCCATGACATTAAAACATTCATACATGTGTTGAACACTTAGTCTTACTCTTAGCTGTATTGCAATCAATCAAAGCCAAGGCCTCAAGTTATAAAGGCTTACTCACATTGATTTGCTTGGGACAAGCAAAGCTTAAGTTTGGTGTTGTGATGACTTGCATAATCTACCCTTCTTTCTTGCATAAAGAAGACCATAAAAAAGCATAAATCTTATTTGATCAGTACAATTCATGCATTATTTGATGAATATTATGGTACACTACTTTGAGATGAGTTGTGCTGAATTTCGGGTGAAAAGGGCATCAAAAATGGGTAGAAGACAAACAAGAAGCTGGGTGCGTGAAATTGGCGTGCCACTTGGGAGCAAACGCCACGAAAATGCACTGGCGTGGCACGCCAGGAGCTAGGCGTGACACAGCAGTACTAAAGTCCAGAGAAGAAGTCCAAGCATGCATGAGAGCGTGGCGCGCTAGGGACTGGGCATGGCACGCTAATACATTTTTCCAGAGAGCTACAATAGAGGACACAAAAGAGGCGTGGTGCGCCAGATTGGGCGTGGCACGCCTGACCCACCAACTACTATGGGCGTGCCACTTGAGCAAAGGGGCGTGGCACGCCAACTCACCATTCCAAGAAGAACCTCCACTATGGCGTGCCACTTGGTGTCGAAGGCGTGGCACGCCAGCTCCAAGAAGCCACTTGGGCGTGCCACTTGAGGACCCAGGCATGGCACGCCAAGCTTGAAGAGTTCACAAATCCATGGGCGTGCCACTTGAATAGCATGGCGTGTCACGCTGGTACAACAATCCAGAGAAGGGGTTGAAGGCAATTGAAGACTGGGCATGCCACTTGAAGATGAAGGCGTGACACGCCAACTCCTCAATCTCACTTGGGCGTGCCACTTGAGCAACCAGGCGTGGCATGCCAATGCACTAAGGACCAAAAGCAAGGACTGGGCGTGCCACTTGGTGTCGAAGGCGTGGCACGCCAACCTTAGCATTTCACTATGGCGTGCCACTTGAAGGCTGAGGCGTGGCACGCCAACTACTGGAACCAAGACAAGATCATGGGCGTAGCACGCCAGCCTTTAGGCGTGGCATGCTGGTATAACTTTCCAGAGAGGATGAAGGAGGCCAATTACATGGGGCGTGCCACTTGATATCGAAGGCGTGGTGCGCCACTCACTTTTCTTCACTTGGGCGTGCCAGTTGAACCCCAAGCGTGGCACGCCAGTGTCATTCAGAGAGCAAAGAAGCATTGGGGCATGCCACTTGAGTTCGTGGCGTGGCACGCCAAATAGAGGAACCACTCACTCACAAAAGGGGCGTGGCACGCCAGACCCTGGGCGTGCCACGCTAGTGCAACTTTCCAGAGAAGCTTAGCCAAGCATAGAGCAAGGGCGTGGCACGCCAGTTCAAGTTTCCAGAGGCAAAGAAAGGTGGAAAAAGGCAAGGGGCGTGCCACTTGAGTTCGAAGGCGTGGCACGCCAACACAAGAATTCCACTATGGCGTGCCACTTGAGTTCGAAGGTGTGGCACACCAAGGTTGATAGAGAGATGAGCGTGCCACTTGAAGGATTGGGCATGGCATGCCAAGCTAAAAATGAAGGGCACGTGACACGCTAGTAAAGCGCCAGCCACAAGCTAGCTAGGAAGTCACGCTTATTGAGTGTTTTCTTTTCCCTCCAAAATGTAATTTTCCTTTTTCACCTTTGTAAGTCTTTTATTTTACTAGGAGTAGTATAAATACCCCCAAGGAGTACTAAAGAAGGGGTTAAGCAGTCAGTTTTAGATCCACTTTTACACTTCACTTTTGAGTACTTTTTGAGCTATGAGTAGCTAACTTCCCTCTCATTGAGAGAGGGAGCTCTGTTGTACTTGATGGATTGATAATAGTAAAATTCTTCTTCTCTTCATCTTCTCTTTGATTTTCTAGAGGGAATTTCGTTCTTAATGCTTAGCATTCAATTATCTTGGGAAAGAGATTGAATGCAATTGGGTTTCATGGAAACCTTGGGAAAGGAAACATGAAACCATGCTTGAAATCCCTTCTCACACTTGAGTAGAATCTGGGTTTTGGTGTTTGGATATGTGACATATAATCCTCCCTCTACTTGGACCTATAATGGTGTGCGGTATAATCAGAGACCAAGCATATCTCTCTTCATGAGCAATTAGACCAAGGAAATGGCTATTGATCAAGATCTGAGAGATTGAGTCACCAAGGGATTGGGGCTCAATCAATCATGATTGCCAAGAGGTCAATGAGTTGCATGATTGAAGAGGATATAAGCTAGATTTGATCCAAAGAGACAACATCTCCCAATCTCAATGAATTTCACCATTCTTATATATCCATTTCTTTATAGCTTAATTTTATATTCAGCAATTCTCCATTCTCATTTACATTCAAGTCATTTATGATTCTTCACTTTACATTCTGCCATTTATATTTCTGCACTTTATTGCTTTTCTTTATATTCTAGTCATTTACATTTATGTCATTTACAATTCTGCACTTCACAATCCTATTGATCCGCTTGACTAATTCATCAATTAATTAAAACTGCTCGAATTTGCCAATCTCTTTGGATACGATCCCACTCTACTGTGGGTTATTACTTGACGATAATTTTGGTGCGCTTGCCAAAAGAACTAATTCACCAATTTTTGAATGGGGGTGTGAATTGGATTCATCATTAGGAATAGATAGATATAACTGCGGTTAGGTAGCTAGGTTCTGGATAGAGGATTCTAGGCCTGATAATTACGCTGTATTTGTTTACCTAATTGAGCACATGATGATTGATTGCTGAGTGGTATTGATCATGTTTTGCCATTATGTACTCTTTATATTCTGCTAACTGTTGTATTTCTCTTTCTGTGATTATGTTGCTGCTGCCTGGTTATGTGCAATCCACTTGTCATCATGCTTATTGCTTTTTGCTACTGATTGATTATGATTCTTGCTTTTTTGGATTCATATGACTCTCCTGCTATTTTTGGCTATTCGAGAACGTCCAAATTACAGCCGGGATGTTGCCCGATTTTCCCAGAAACTATTTTAACCTTCAAATCTTGCCTAGGATTAAACTTGGCATTTTCAAATTAACCTTTGCCCAACTCACACCAAGTTCGATTCCCGGGACCTTTGGGCTAGCTTTTCCGTTCTTATTTTGTTCCCCGTCATTAGTAGTGATTAAATGAACTTAAGGAATTGCCTAAACATTTCATTGAACCATAATTTGCAATTTCCTTACACGATGTTCATTCTTTCACAATAATTGGTGTACCCCCGTGGTGTAACTCTCTTTTTTCACTCTATTTGGTCTTCACCTTTTCATAGTTACATAAACGCACTCTATTTCTTATAACACCAATTATTGCGAGTCGGTTATCACATGCTTTTGGCATTCTTACATTCTCATGAGTGTGAACATGATTGTTGTACACATTTTGCGATTCTCTTTTAATTAAGCCATTCTCCATCATTCCACTAATTCTCAATCTCACTTTTTAATTCACTAACTTGTCTAACCTGTTGACTTCATTTCTTATTTTACTTAACTCTTTAACCATTCTTTTGAGTTATGATGATTAATGTGCCTAATCCATGAGCATTATGTTACATTGTTTGAAATGTTTGAATTTTTGGTTTATGGATGTGTCTTCTGTGCTTACTTGCATTCCAAGTTGTCAATTTTAGTTCACATCATGATTACTTGTCATGCATCTTACATCCTGAACATGAAGTTCCTTACTTCTTGCTACGTGTTTAATTGCTTATATTCTACTCTATTCTTCTTTTTTTTCAAGATGTCGGATAAGGAAAAAGACAAAGCCACCTCCAAGAAGAGGAAAAGGGCCCCAGATTCTACTTTCTCTCCTTATGTGGATTATTCTAAACATCCTATTAATGATGAGGAGAGGACAAATCAATCATTGCCTACCCAGGATACAGTCAAGTTCCCTAATCTCTACTGTGAACTTCGGTTTTTGAGCTACAACAAGAAGAACTTGAACATTGAAAAGAAGTTGGTCATTCCATTCGATTTGAGGCAAACGATTAATAACCGCATTGAGAGGATGGGTCTAGACTTTGTAGATCAGGAACTTAGCCGAGTGAACCGGTCTTGGGTGCAAGAATTCTATTGCAACTTCTTCCGCCACACCCTTGACTCGGTACTTGTAAGAGGTATTCAGGTGCCCTTCACTAAGCAGGCCATTGAGGACACCCTTACTTGTAGACCCAAGGCAGGTGATACTGATGCCTTTGAGCAGGCCGAGGTGGAGCTCCACTGCATGACCTTCGATTTTGATGCTTTGAGGGCAGTGGTGGCCACCCCGGAGGCTCCCTGGGTTATGGATGCGGACAACAGGGAACCCAAGGGGATGCACTTTACCTATCTGAGCAGAGAAGCCAAGACATGGCAGCAGACTTTTGGCCACTATCTCATGCCGACTACCCACTTCTCGGAGATCTCCGTTGCTATGTTGATCCTGATCAGCCATGTGCTAGAGAGGAAGGAGGTCTATTTCCCCCGGCTGATCAGGCGGTTCATGTCGCGGGGCCACATCAGAGGATCCTTTCTATTTCCCGTCCTTGTCACACAGATGGCTCAGCGGGCCGGTGTCCAGTGGCTACCAGAGGATGTGTCACCACCCCCACCGCTCCCTGAGAAGGAGCCGGTGACCATTCCATGGGGTCCTGGGTGACCGATAAGCCTGCTTCCCAGCGCCGATCTAGGGCTAGGGCAGCAGTTGAGGGAGCTGGACCCTCTTCGTCATTAGCCCCAGCAGGAGCAACTACATCAGTAGCAGCAGCTATTCCTTTACCACCACCACCAGCGCCTCAGCCGACCTACTTACTGGTTCAGCGTCTTTTCCAGTTCATGGAGCGCAGCAAGCGCCAGCTCATGCGTCGCCTGGACCGGATTGACCAGATGTTTGTGGCCCAGGGCTTTGAGCTGCCTCCTCTTCCAGAGTCCTCCGGTTCAGATGAGGAGGCCCATGAGGAGGGGCATGAGGATTTACATGATGAGGATACACATGAGGAGGAGCTGGTTCACGTGGAAGCACCACCACAGACCCAAGCTACGTAGGAGACACCTCAGCGACAGCCCCAGCTAGAGCCGGAGCCGACCGGTGTACCTCTCCCTGAGCTGAGGATTAGCATCGGGGACGATGCTTGATCTTAAGTGTGGGGAGGTTGCCGTTGGCACCGTCGGTAGATCGGTGAACACTTCGGCTATTTTCCTAGTTATGCTTTCCTAGTTATCTTATTTTGCACACTATTGTATATATTGGTTGTTTTGAATATTTTGGATACATCTATGTTGCATACTCTCTCATTTTGGATGTAGATATTGTGGATGTTGGATTTCATACTTTAGTTGGGTTTTTTTATATAATTATCCTCTTAGCTTGTGGTTGTGATTAGAAATTGTTTTGGAATTGTTAAGACCTAGTTAACCCTTTTTCATATAAAACTTGTTTTGATTGAAAAAGAAAAGGGTAAACTAAGGAATTTTTGGAATTTCTCAATCACAACAATGCTTAGTCAAAATGATGAAATTTTCAAAAGAATCCACCTATAGAGCACAACCCAATTGATTGAAAATTTTTGTAACTTGCTTGAATTCATATTTTGTGAAGCATGTATTGAGCTAAGAACACAAGTATGTGAGATTTGAGCCTATTGATGTGGTTACATCTTATAACCACTTACTGTCCTTCTTGTGTGAAATTATTCTCATCCTATGATTGTAACCCTTGATTTGTTTAATTCTATATGTCCAATTATTTCTTGTATTCATGAACTTATATGATTGAGGCCATCATTTCATTTAGCTCACTTACCCAAATAGCCTTACCTTTTATCTTCCATTGTTAGCCAATTTGAGCCTACGATTAACCCACTTGTTCTTATTTTAGCACATTACAAGTCTTAAAGTGAAAAACAATAAATGTCCTTAATTTGGATCTTTGATTAGCTTAGGCTAGTAAGTGTGAGTATCATTCAAGTGTGGGAATATTGGGACATTGGGGGAATAAAAGGGTAGTTTTGTATTTTTATTGAAATTATTGGGAATTGGGTACATGCTCGTGTATTGATAAAATGTATAGACCTTATGCATTGATGTTCTTGTATATAGTTTGAAAGGAAGAAAGAAAAAAATGAAAAAAACAAAAGAAAAAGAAAAAGAAACAAAAAGAAGAGCATGGAAAAGAAAAGAAAAGAAAAAAAGATAGAAAAAGAAAGAAACAAATAAAAAGAAAGAAATAAAAAGGGGACAAAATGCCCCAAAGCAAAGCTCAATAAGGGTCAATGCATAAGTGTTGTGAAATGAAAAGGAAATGCATGAGTATGTGAAAAAGTGAGAAAAATGGGTAGTTAGATTAGTACTTAATAGTATAGGTCATTACATAGGTTAGGTAGGAAGGTCTAGACTAATCAAAGATTCAAATTCTAGTCCACTTAGCCATACATGATCCTACCTTGACCCTAGTCCCATTACAACCTTTGAGGTAGACCTCATGATATTTGTATGCATTGAATGGTTGTTGATTATTAGATGAAGAACAAATTTTGGAAAACATGATTAGGGAGGAATTGAGTGAATCAACCCCTAAACACTTGAGTAAATAGAGCGGATACACATCCGGTGAAGGTTCGATTGCTCAATTACATACATTCACCATTATCACTTATATTCATGCAAGTTTGTAAACTCTTTTGATAAGTCAATACAATTGTGGGTTGTGTTTGATTCCCATTATTTAAGCCCTTTGTGCTTACATGTATTCTCCTAGAATTTGATTTGTTTTGACCAAGCAT
Source organism: Arachis hypogaea (assembly GCF_003086295.3). Classification (NCBI taxonomy): domain Eukaryota; kingdom Viridiplantae; phylum Streptophyta; class Magnoliopsida; order Fabales; family Fabaceae; genus Arachis; species Arachis hypogaea. Next base: position 55,207,086 of record NC_092049.1, read on the forward strand.
TAGCATTCATATAGTTAGTTGCATTCATTTAGATAGTTGCATATAGGTAGTTTAGTTGCATTGAATAAATGTCATACCCTTTGCTTCATTCTTGGTTAAGCATGAGGACATGCTTGGTTTAAGTGTGGGGAGGTTGATAAACCCCCTTTGTAGGGTTTATCTTGTGTTGAATTTAGAGCATTTTGATAACCTTTCTTCACATTTATTCAATGAAATAGCATGATTCTGTGATTGATCCCTTATTTGTGCTTAAATGTGAAAACATGCTTTTAGACCTATAATTTGATAAATTTCTATTTCCCTTTGATTCTACTAGATGCCTTAATGTGGTTGTTAGTGATTTCAGAATTGAAAAAGGCTAAGAATGGATCAAGGGAGCAAGGAAGAAAGCATGCAAGTGGAGAAGATCATGGAAAGCCAAAGAATTGAACTCGCCCGTGTACGCGCGCGCACACCAGGCGCTTACGCGCACCTTGCGAAGTCGCCCATGGACGCGTACGCGTGCTGTGTGTATACGCGTTGGTGCTGATATATGATTTTTTTTTAATATAACACGTACCTGGCAATTTTGGAGGGTTTCCAACCCCATTTGGAGTTAAGTTTTTGGCGGGAAAAGAGCTAAAAAGACCAAGGAATGAAGGGGAAGGCATCATAGATTCACACACACACATTAGGCTAGTTTAGTTTTAGTTTTAGAGAGAAAAGCTCTCACTTCTCTCTAGAATTATGATTAGGATTATGTTTAGTTCTTAGATCTAGGTTTTAATTCATGCTCTCTTCTACTTCTTATTCTTAATTCCTTGTTGTTACACTCATCATTCTCTATTGTTTGTTATAATTTCTTCTACTTTGTCTGTAGATTTACTTTTTTTCCTTCTATTTTTCTTTTAATGTAAATTGAGGTAATTCATGTAGATCTTGTTTCCTTTGATTGTTGTTATTGATTTCTTACATTCAGTTGTTGTTAGATTCTATTCTTGTTATCAATTTACTATGCTTTTCTTTTGTGCCTCCCAAATGTTTGATGAAATGCTTGGTTGGATTTTAGTATAGATTTTTATCCCTCTTGGCCTAGGTGGAGTAATTAGTGACGCTTGAGTTATCTAATTCCTTTGTTGAGTGATAATTAGAAGTTGCTAATTGATTTGGATACCACTAACGCTAGTCTTTCCCTTGGGAGTTGACTAGGACTTGTGGAGTCAAGTTAATTCATCCACTTGATTTTTCTCCATGATTAGAGGTTAACTAAGTGGTAGCAATGGACAATTTTGGTCACAAGTGAGGAAGATGATGAGGATGGGACTTCTAATTCTCATAACCTTGCTAAGAGCTTTTCATAGTTGCTAGTTTATTTTCATTACATTTTACATTTCTTGTCTCCTATCTCAGAAACCCCAAAACAAACCATAACCAATAACAAGAACACTTTATTATAATTCCTAGGGAGAACGACTCAAGGTTCAATACTTCAGTTTATAAATTTAGGGATTTGTACTAGTGACAAACAAATTTTTGCATGAAAGGATTATTGTTGGTTTAGAAACTATACTTTACAACGAGACTTCATTTGTGAATTCTAAACCGTCAAAAGTCCTCTCATCAATCTGCCTTGTCTATGGCACCTTGAGCAGGATCATGAAGCAGAGAGGATTGCTTAGAGCTTCATATTCTACTACAGAGAGAAACCTAGAGGTGGCTTCATGAGAGAACATGAGTCACTTTCAACATGGTGGATTGCTGTAGTGGAGGAGGTTAACTTGATGAGAGGGCATGAGTTAATCACTTACGGCTGCCATTGAAGGAATTAAAAAGTTATTGAAGTAGACAGTAAGAAAAGTTAATCCAGAAAGACAAAGCATCTCTAAAGCCTCAACCGGTCTCATACCATTGATTTAACACCTGTTCAGTAATGTTTATTTATTTATCTATTTTATATGGTTTTTGTAACAAACTATAAGTGTTATCCACCTAACTAAGATCTGCAAGGTAACCACTGCTTGCTCAAACCAACAGTCTCTGTAGGATCGACCCTCACTCACCTGAGGTATTACTTGGATGACCTAGTATACTTGCTGGTCTATCTATGCGAAACGTGCTGAGCCAGTTTTGTGCACCAAAGCTGAAGGCCAACTTTTCTCATGGAAAGGCATTGGAGGAGGAAGATGATACTGTGGTACTAGCCAAGGAGTGTAGTGCCTTAGTCCAGAAGATGATACCGTGTTAAATCCCAAAAGCTTCCTGATTCATTGTACAATAGAGACCATCACCTTTGTGAAGGCACTATGTGACCTTGGCTCAAGCATCAACCTCATGCCTCTTTCTATGATAAAGAGGCTGCGAATTCTAGAGGTACAGCGTGCCAAGATCTCATTGGAGTTGGCAGACAAGTCCCTGAAAAGGGCATATGGCGTGGTGGAAGATGTCCTAGTAAAGGTTGAAGACCTGTACATCCCTACTGATTTAGTAATCCTAGACAATGGGAAGGACAGAGATAAATCCATCATCCTTGGAATGCCTTTCCTAGCCACTGCTAAAGCCATAATTGATGTGGAAAGAGGAAAGCTAGTTCTGAGACCACATGAGGATTGTATCTGGTTCAAGATCCCCAACCCTCAGTCTCCCTCTGACATAGGAGGTACCATTGTGCAACACATAGTGTTCCAGCCTTCCCTCTTAGTATAGAGCTTTACAGAGGCCCCGAACAGCAACTCTAAGTTTGGTTTTCAGCAAACATCATCAAGCACTCATAAGGAAGGTACTAAGAAGAAGGTACCTAAATACTAGAGGGACAAAAAGATCCTCACTGAAGACCTCTTACCTGCCATGAGAGTTTTCTTCACCAAAAGTCCAGTCATTCCATATACTGTGAACCGGATCCTATCTCAAGAGCATGTAGAGCTCATTCATGAGAGCACAGGAAGAAAGTTCACTGTAAGGGGTTAAGATCTGAGCCCCTATCTACCTCCGTAAAGGAGCTGTCCGTCAAGCTAATGACAGTAAAGAAGCACTTGTTAGGAGGCAACCCAACTATTCACATGGTATTTTTAGTTTTATTTCATTTATTTTGAGTTTTATATCATAGTTTTTTGTAGCATTTTGATGTTTGTGATCATGTGCAGCACTTAGGACAGAAATAGAGACATGCAGAACTAATAACAGAACACCCTGAGGAGAGCCTCTTGCGAGCGTTGAATGCCAGACAAGGAGGAAGCTGGGCATGCAATGCCCATGTAGGAGCTCAGAAGACCCTCTCCCTGATCTCCTCTGGGCGTTCAACGCCCATTGAGGAGGAATTACTGGCATTGAACGCCAGAAAGGGAGCAGCTTGGGCATTCAACACCCCTGAGGGATACACATTGGCGTTTAATGCCAAATAGGGAGCAATGCTGGGCATTTAACGCCCCATATAGAGCTGCCAGGCCTGCATCTTAACCCCCTATGGACGTTCAACGCCAATTCCTGGTATTGAATGCCAGGTAAGGGACAGGGAGCTCGAAGTTTCATGCTTCTTAAGCTAGTGGGTCCCACAGAATCTCCACTTACCTCACCTACCCCACCTCCCCTTTCTCTCTCTTACTTTCTAAACCTTGAAAACCACACCCTATTCAAATTCAAACCATTCCCACCCTTTCTTCCCCGCATAACCGAACCTTATACCATATCCTAATCCTATATATACCCCCTCACACAACCCTTCATACACACACCTCCTCGACTCTCTCTCCCTATAACCCTATACACTTTCCACACCCTTCTTCTTCCACATTACCCCACATTACCGAGAGCAACTCTTAGATTTCAGCCCAGAAAGTTTGAGAGTGGTGCTACAATTGCCACATGTAACAACCCTGATTTTCGAGTACGCGAGATCTTTTCTAGAAGCACGGATTTCTCCGGAAGATCAGTAGAGGAAACACCTCTGCTTTATCATCAAGCATCTCAATCCTCATTGTCATTATGTCATCTTTAAGCCAAAACCTCTTTTGAGGCAAGCTCGACAACGCAGTCACGAAGACCCTAGTTTTTGAACCGTATCGGTTAGGAGTTTTGATTCTGATTTTCGTAAATAGTCTCAGTTTGATGAACCAGTCTCGATTCATGAGAGAAAAAAGATAATAGTATAATATTAACATTATATTAGTATTATAAGATGCTTGAATGATATTATAAGGTTACTTGGTCTGTTTTAGTTAAAAATAGGAAATCGGTTAAACCGGGTTCACAGTTTACTGGTGCAGCTTAGCACCATCACTCTCTGATGACTTTAGCAATGCTAAGGCCTCATTATACATGTTTTATTCTCATAATAAATATGTTACTATTGTCATTTATGCTAGTAGCTCAGAAAATAATTTTTAGAGATGTTTTTATAAGTGTTCCGATATATCTAGTTTTAGTAGCTATACACCTGAGATATTTTAATATTATTTTAATCCACCTCCAAGCCAACCAATCACAACTCAACTTACACCTCCAAGACCCCAAGGCTGGTTCATTTTTACCTTGTAGCCGAAATTCTCAAGAGAGAAAAAGAGAGAAAAGTTTTTAGTTCTAAATCTTCAAAGCTTGATTTCTGCTGAACTAAAACTCAAATCAAAATTCCGATTTCACCAAAATGATCCTCTCTTCTTCCTCTACATAACCATGTAATATATCAAGGCTAGAAATAAGGTGAGATGGCTGTCTCCCTCCCTCTTCAATTTGGTTTTCAAGGAAAACCATGCAAAACATGTGTTTCTTGATGTTTTTCCTTAGGAATCATGCTTAACTTGACTTGAGGGCCAAGAAACGTGAATTTCCAGCAAGTCTAAGGTTAGAAATCACTTCCTAAGATTCTGAGTGAGATTTGGTTAGTTGAGGGTTTTTGGATTTAAAGTTGTTCTTGATGTGATTTAGGAGGAAAAAGTACTTAAGGACCACCTGAAAGTCTAACCAAATTAGGAGGAGAAAAACCAGGTAGAGTTTGACGAATTTAATCTTGATTGATTGTGTTTGAGTTGTGTAATTATGATATGGTTTGGTTGTGCTTGAAATTGATTGTTTATATGAGTGATTCTTGTTGAAAATTTGGTGAAATTTTGATGAAATTTGATGAAATTCAAGCTATGAACTTGTGTTCTTGTGGCTGCTGGAAAACGAAACCCTAACCCTTAAATTGGGGTTCAATTTGTGTTAAAATCATGTAGAAAAGATGGGGTTTTAGTGGCTCCTAATTTATTATGAATTATGGTAAAATCGGTTGCTGAAAAGACTGAAAAACGGGTAAAAACAGAGAAAGAATCTGAAGAATTTATGAAGAACGCGAAGAACACTTTGAGTGTGGTGAAGAATAATGAAGAACACATTTTTGATTCATAAAAGGGCAAGGAAGTAATTAATTTGGTGTTTGGGGGTTATTTTGGTAATTTCTAAAAGTTAGGGTGGTTAAAGTAGAAATATTAAAAGTTAGGGGTGGTAAAAAGTGAATTTTAAAGGTTAAAAGTTAAAGTGGGGGTAATTTTCGAAAATTTAATGATAAAATAATAAATAATAATAAAATATTAAATAATAATATTTAATTAAAAATAATATTTTAATAAAAATAATAAAATAATGCGGAAAAGGCAGTTTTCTGTAAAAGCTTTAGAAAGACAACTTTAAGTGCAGAATTTCATAATTACCTTCATAAAACACTTAGGGAGTGGTAATAAAATGTTAGTGAGGCAAAGATAAAAGAAAGATAAAAAGTTGAAGAAAAGATAAAAGTCGAAGAAAAAGTCTGTAAAGTTTTAATGACAGAAAAATAGACAGAGATTAGTGAACGAATTAGGGCAACATAGTTAGTTCTTGAGTTCCAACTAGGGTTAGGTATAATATGAAAATTTAAACTGTTTCAGTATAGACTTAATGAACCTATACTTGGAACAAACAAACTATTCATACCAAAATTTACATAAGCTTTAAATACATATGTTAAGCAGAGAAATCAAAGCAGAGTAAAGAAACACAGAGAACAGAGTAACCAGAGAAGAATAACGGGATACAGAGAAAAGAGTAATCAGAGAAAAGTAAAAAGACAAAGAGAAAAAAGTAATGTGATAAAGAGAAATGGTTTGAGTTAAGTTGTTGTAAAAGTAAAAGCTGTAGAGTTTGTATAGCATGATTGAATAGAGAAAGAAAGAGGTACTGCATAAGAATATAAAAGTGATGATGAATAATGAGAATGTTAATGAATGATGATAATGAGAATGATTATGTAAGAATCTGCTGCAGAGAGGCAGTCAAATAGATGGTGGTACGACCACTGAGAACGCTTTCATGGGATACCTTGCTATAATGCTTTGCTGTAAGACAGAGGTTGCTTACAGAGGTATCGAGATGAGTGTGCTCCTATAAGACAGAGATTGCTTACAGTGAGTGTGTTGTTGCTCCTGTAAGCAGAGGTTGCTTACAGTGAGTGTGTTGTTGCTCCTGTAAGACAGAGGTTGCTTACAGTGAGTATGTTGTTGCTCCTGTAAAATAGAGGTTGCTTACAGTGAGTCTGTTGGGCGTATATCGGCTAATAAGTGCCACCCTGCAAGACAAAGGTTGCTTGCAGTGGATATTGCCAACAGGAAAGCCTTATCCAGACAGAGGTTGCTGGGTAACGTCGGGAGCGGGTATGTAACCGACAGATGAGCTCATTACCTGCACTAGGGCTAGACATGCATCATATTTGGTTGCGCATTTCCTCTGTTATGATTGTTGTTTGAATGTATGCCTTCTTTGTTTTCATTCTATTCTCTGTGTCTGTGTTTTGTTTTCTTGTATTCTTTTGTTTGTGTTTTGCTTTTTGTTTTCTCTATTTTCTCTATTTATCTGTTTCTTCTATCTACTACTTCTCGGTATTCTGCTATTTATCTGCTAAACAACACAGAATTAATGAACGTAACTAATAGCCCCGGCCCTACTAAGAACTCCCCAGTTCTTACCCCTTCTCTCCCCTTTCCCCCTTCAGATGGAAGCATGAGTACCCTTCTGTAGTTTGCTGATGATTGTTCTGCAAAGAGAATTCTGCTCTAGGTAGTCTTCTGAGTCTAGAGTGAACTCTGTTACCTGTTTATATGTATATACTGTGAGGCCAGCCAATGTCTGCACCCTGCTTATCTACAAACTTTAACCTAAGTCCTCCGTACGATGTTGCTGTTATGTGGCCACTCGATGAAGTACTTGAGAGATGCTCTTTGATGACATATGATCGTGCAGAGGATTAGTAGACGACCTTCCACCTTTTGATGATGATCCACCTGACTTGAGTTTTGAAGACCTAGAACGTACTTTCCCTCGCTTTAGTAATTTAGAGGGACTAGGTTAGTATAGAGTCTAGGCTAGCCTGGGTGCCAGCTTAGGGACTTCTTGAACAGGTCAGGACTTGGGATGTTGTATGTATATATATGTATATAGTTATTATCTAGCTATGTCTAGGGGTGTTCTAACTAAATGTCTATACTCTAATAAAGGCTGGATCACCAAATATTGTCAACTGCTTGTGATGTATTTATGTGTGGTTGTTTATAATTGTTTTATATATTATCATATGTGAATTGATTATGAATGATACTGTTTGTTAATCCAAACGTTTTTAAAAAAAAAGTATCTCGTAAAATAACTACGCTTTTAACAACGAATCAGGCTCATATAATAAATAATAGATAATAATTAGGTAGACAAGTTGGTAGCGCTCAGTTTCTAGTATGATCATGACGTACCAGAAATTGGGTCGTTACATCACACATGCTAGGAGACCCACACTCTTACACTAGAAGGGTCAACTCCGACCAAAGATTGGATCAAGTCCTTGCGGATATTTGTGTGGAAGGAGCTCAGTAGAGAAGGGACGCACAAGGGAAGCCCTATCAACTAGGTAGGCTTGACCTCAAGGCTGTGTCCTGAGGATGGTTGGAGTTTATCCAATACTTCACCATCCCCACAATTAACCGATCTGAGGTTACTATTGACCGAGCAATAATGATTCACCGAATTATACTTGGGAATGAGGTGGGGTTACATGAAGTGATTGACGAACGAAATTCTCGTGCGATCTAGAATTTTATTAAAAATAAATTCCCGTTGTAAGTATAGCTTCTAGACCGACAAGAATTCCTTTCGTACAAAAGTTTGGTTGTCACAAGTAACAAAATCCAATAAAATTTATAACCGAAGTATTCAAACCTCGGGTCATCTTCTCAAGGAATTGCAAGGAAGTATGATTTATTATTGGTTATGGAAAACAGTATTTTTTGGGTTTTTGAAATAAGGAATAGGCAATTTAAATGACGAGAAAAATAAATTAATAATTAGAAAATCTCTTGGCAAGGTATGAGAACTAGAAATCCTATCCTAGTTATCCTTATCAGGTGTTATGAGAATTGGATTTTGCTCCCACTTAGTTAACCCTTACTAAATAAAGGAAAGTCAAGTGGACTAATCAACTTGAATCCTCAAGTCCTAGTCAACTCCTATGGAAAGACTAGCTTTAGAGGGATCCAAGTCAATCAGCGAATTCTAATGTTCAAACAACAGCTGAGTTTGATAACTCAAGTGTTACCAATTACTTAACCAAATCCAAAAGAGAAAATAAATCTAAATCAAATTTGAAGCAATCATAAATAGAATAAAACAATCATAAATCTGAAATACCTCAAATTATATTAAATAAAGAAAATCAATCCTAACATGGAGTTCATAAACCATTATTCACAAAATAAAATAAAATAATAGAATAAATAAGAGTAGAAGAGAAATTAAAGCAAAGGAACATTGAACCTGTGATTGAAGTAGTAATCATAAAATAAAAGGAATCCTAATCCTAATCGTAATCCTAATCCTAAGAGAGAGGAGAGAGCCTCTCTCTCTAAAACTACATCTAATCCTAAAATTGCGAATTATGAGCCGTCCTCATGAATGGATACATTCCTCCACTTTATAGCCTCTAATCTGTGCTTTTTGGGCCAAACACTGGGTCAAAAACAGCCCAAAAATTGCTGGAGGCGAAATTTGCCACGCTGGTTTTTCGTCACTGCGACGCGTGCGCGTTGAGCACGCGTTCGCATCGCCTAGCTGTACGGCCACTATGGCAAATCATATATCAAATCGAAGCCCCAGACGTTAACTTTTCAACGCAACTGGAACCGCATCATTTAAAGCTTTGTAGCTCAAGTTATTACCATTTGAGTGCGAAGAAGTCAGGCTAGACAGTTTAGCAATTTCTTCAACTTCTTGTATTCCTTCCACTTTTGCATGCTTCCTTTCCATCCTCCAAGCCATTCCTGCCCTGTAATCTCTGAAAATACTTAACACATATATCAAGGCATCGAATGGTAAAAAGAGAGGATTAAACATAGAAAATTTAAAGCCCAAAGAAGCATGTTTTCAATCATAGCACAGAATCAGGAAAGAAAACATAAAACATGCGATTTCTATGAATAAGCGTGAGAATAACGGATGAAAAACCACTCAATTTATCACAATATAAACCATAAAATAGTGGTTTATCAACCTCCCCACACTTAAACATTATCATGTCCTCATGCTAAGCTCAAGAGAAGCTATAAAGGAGTAAAAAGGAATGGTGTGATGTAGGAAATGCAACCTATCTATATGAATGCAACTACATGCAAAAAATGATTCTACCTACTTGGTTAAAAGTAAATAAATCTTTTAAGAACAAATATGAACTGGATTTCACTAATTCAAATCATAAAAATGAAGTACAAATAGACTTACAGAAGAAAATAGCTCATGAAAGCCGGGAACAAGGAATCGAGCATCGAACCCTCACTGGAAGTGTATGCACTTTTAATCGCTCAAGTGTTTAAGGTTCGATCTCTCAATTCTCTACTAATCTTGCTTTCTAAGGCTTGCTTTTCTTCTAACAATCAAAAAAAATTTAATGTATAAATACACATGTCAGGAGGTCTTTTAAGGGTTGTAATGGGGTTAGGGTCAAGGTGGGATTGTATTTGGTCAAGTGGACTAAAATCTGAATCCTTAATTAACTTAAACTTTTCCCACCTAACTTAAGACAATCCATGTAATCATAATACCACATCTAACTATCCATTAACCATGTTTTCCACATATTCATGCATCCTATTTTAAGTACAGTACATATGCATTGATATCACCATTTACTTTGGGGCATTTTGTCCCCTTTTATTATTTGCTCTTTTTTTCTTTTCTTTCTTTATATATATATATATATATGCCTATTTTTTTTCTCTTTTGTTTTTTTTTCTTAATGCATATGATTAAATTATTGAATGCATGAATATGTCCTAAACATTTCTTTCACATTTTCATAAAGATATATAACACCCAATTCTCAAACCAAACGTTTTCAAACCCACTTTTCCCCACACTTAATTCATCAGCACTCTCACTAGTCTAAGCTAACCAAGGATTCAAATTAAGGACATTATTATTTTCCACTTAGAGTTAGTGATGAGATAAAGTAAAGAACAAAGGGGTAAAATAGGCTCAAAATTGGTTTGCAAAGGATAATGAAAGGTTAAGGCCATATGGGTATGTAAGCTTAGTGAAACAAGGGCCTCAATCATGTAAGTTCATGCATACATCAAATCATGGAAATATAGAATTAAGCAAGACAAAGATCACAATTTTAGAGGGAACAACACACACCAAAAATAAAATATTCGTTGATAAAATGCAACCAATTCAAATAGGCTCAAAATCTCACTGGTTTTGTGTGTTTGAGCTCTAAACCATGTTCCAGTATAATATTTCTTCAAACAAGTTTAACAAAAATTTTAATTTAAATGAGTGAAATGCTATAAAAAGTTTCTTGAAAAAGAAAATATTACTTTAACCAAGTAGTGGTTAAATGCACAAAATCAAACAAATATGTAATCAAACATGCAACAACTAACTACAAAGAAAATTTAAACATTGGTGTTTGAGAGGAAATAACTAACCCACAGAGATTGGTATTGACCTCCCCACACTTAAAGATTGCACCGTCCTTGGTGCATGCTAAGATGTGCAAGTGGACGGGATGCTACAACTGATGCTTTTCTCTAGAGATTGTGCAGATGGACTTATCTGTTGCTCCATATAGAAGTTTCTCCCTTTTTCCTTCTTCAGTGGCTAGCCTGAAAGAAGAGAAAAAGAAGAACAGGAACCTAAAAATAATGATAGAAAACAAATAAAATATGAGTGGGTAATGCCAAATAATAAGAGTTCTAATTACATGGTAGCTACAACATACAAGTGAGAAAACAGTAGAAGCACATGGCATATTAATAGTGCAAAAATTGCAACAATAGGGGAGAGAGTGTGGGTAATGCAAGACAGTATAAGCTCATGTCAATGAAAAAGTAATACAAGTATCATAAAAGATGAGCATTGACTTAAATATTACCCAACAGTGGAAAATAAGTCACTAAGCGCAAAAATAATACCAGAAAAGATATAATAGCTGAATATGAACAAGTAACACCAATGTAAAAAGAATAACTGTAGAAAAGAAAATAAAACTATGCATAAAATTAAAATATAATGAATGAAAGTATGCAAATAAATTAAGTAAAAATAGAATGAAAGTGAAAAATAAGGGAGGGGAAAGTAAAAAGTGAGATAGAATAAAGAAGGAAGAAGAGAGAAGAAAGAAATAATAAGGGAAAGAAAAGATTTGAATCTGGAGAAGAAAAGATAAGATATATTGGCTGATCTGGATAAGCTGTGCGTCGCATATGACGCGGACGCGTGGGTCACGCGATCGTGTGGCGGACGATAATTTCAGGTGACGCGGACGTGTGGATCACGCAATCGCGTGACTTGATTTATGCGAATGGCGCGAGGGCAGCCATACGTTTGCGCAACTCTCTGTTTCAAACCCAATTTGCCAAAAATTTGGGGTGACGCGATCGCGTGGTTGACGCGATCGCGTGAATGGCCATATTTGGAGGATGACTGGGCCACGTAAGGCACGCGGTCGCGTGATGGAGCTGGTGCATCCAGCATAGTTCCAGCCTCACTCCATCATAACTTGCTACCATACACCTCTTTTACGTTGATTTTACAGAGCCACGCGTTCGCGTGGGTGACGCGGGCGTGGGAGGCTATTTTTCTAAATGACGCGGACACGTCATCGACGCGGTCGCGTGGGCATGTTTGTGCCTAAGGCACGCCTCCAGCCACGCTCTCGCGTGACTTTCTGTTCGATACTCTTTTCTTCCAAATGCACCTATGACGCAGACGCGTCAACGACGCTTTCGCGTCGCGTGCGATTTTTTTTAATGCAATATGCAGATGCAAATGCAGAATGCAGGTGAATATGCAAAAATTATGAATGAACACTAGTAAAAATAAAATAAAATAAGATTAAGAATAAAAAAAAGGAATGATTATACCATGGTGGGTTGTCTCCCACCTAGCACTTTTAGTTAAAGTCCTTAAGTTGGAGATTTGGTGAGCTCCTTGTCATGGAGGCTTGTGCTTGAACTGATCTAGGAATCTCCACCAATGTTTGTACTTCCAATAACCTCCGGGGTCCCAAATTAGACGCATAAAGTCTTCAAGCAAGTTGAAGCAAGTGACAAGACCCAAAGAGTGTTGATTGTTGGAATGAATTCCAGGGTCCCAAACCTTGCTTTTGCACCCGTCTTTTTGTTGATCATCATGATTCCATCCGGGTAGAACGCAACTGAAATTCTCACTGAGACATCCAAACAGCTTCCTAGACCCATTCAATTGAGAATTGTACCAACCTTTGTACTTCAATTTGGAGCATGCAACCATATTGAACCTTGCATGACAATTTCTACCACTAACCATCTCCCGCTTGCTCTTATAGCCACAAAGAGCTATAAGCTGACCATCTGTCTCAAGCAAAGTATATTCAAGTGTGCTAATTAAGGTTAGAAATGAGAGATTTACCCACTTGAATGAAGGGATGGATGGCTTTGGGGGAGAGGTCTCCAACAACTTTGGCAAGGTGATTTCCAGCTCAATTTCCTTGTGCTCTTCCTTAACAACTTCCACCTCTTTGCAAGCTTCTTCAATTTCAACCTCTTCCTCCTGGTAGCTTTCTTCCAATTTGATTTCTTCTTCATTGTTCATCAAGGGCATGGGAGGTTGTGCTTCTTCTTCTTTAATCTCCATGTCAAGTCCAATGGGAGAGGATTCAAATGTAGGTAAGAATTCATCAATGATTGAATCCATCTCTTGATCATCCCCTTAAAAGTCTTCAACCATGATATGCCTTGGAGGTTGTACACCCTCCTCAACATCTATTTCAAACGTCTTTGAAGGAGGCTCTTTGACTGCATTTTCCCATGAAGGTTCTGAAGCTCCTAAGTCTTCAACCAATTTTTCTTCTTTGATAATTTCGGCTTCCTCCACTTGTTCCAGTACAAAGTTATGCTCCTTACTATCCATCGGAGTTTCTAGTGTCTCCTTCATGCTGCGTTCTTCATTAGATTGTCCACATGAAGCCATGGGGGTTCCTTGAGTGTTCGAATGTCGGAAAGGTAATCAATTTATCGCTTGCTCCAGTTGATGAAGGGTTGCATGAAATTTATCCACTGTTTCCTTGAGATGATCCCTTGATTCTTGTCCAGCTTGAATAACATGATTAGGATCATAGTGCTCTTGAATTGATGGATGTAGACATGGTGTATATGGAGGTGGTGGTTCTTGGGAGTAATTGGGTTGAAATTGAGGTGGTTCTAGATATGGTTCATATGGCTCATAGGGTGGTTGATTTGGTAGATAAGGGTTAGGATCATGTGATGGTGTTTGGTAGTAGAGGCTTGTGAGTATGGTGGTCCAAAGCTATTTTGAGGAGGTAGTTCATTGGCATATGATAGAGCTTGCTGGTAACTGCAAGGGGGTCCACCATATCTATCATCTTGGTATGCACCTCGGAATAGCTCTTGACCATAGTAACCTGGTGGAGGTGGTTTGTCACGAAGGGGTCCACCATAACTATTGTCTTGGCATGCATTGTAAGATGGTCGTTGTCCATGGTATCTTGGAAGGTGTTGTTGCCGAAAGGGTTGATCAGATCCTTGTGGCTCCTTCCATCTGTGATTGTTTCGACCTTGATGCATGTTCCTGTTATAATTTCCATTCCTTGTAATAACATTAGAACCAAACTCAAAGCGACGGGGGTGAGAACTCATAGTAACTAATAAAAATTAAAAACAAAAACAAATAAACAAGCAAAGGAAAATAAAATAAATAAAATAAATAAATTTTGAATTTTAAATTTTCAAATTTGAATTTTGAAAAAGTCAACAATATAAGATAAAGATTTGAAAAAGATTTAAATTTTGAAAAGGTTTGATTTTTAAAATTTTAAATTTAAATTTTGAATTTTGAATTTTGAATTTTGGAATTTAATTGAAATTTGAAATTTGAATTTGAAAGAAGATAAGATAAGATTTTGAAAAAGATATGATTTTTGAAAAAGATTTGAATTTTGAAATTTAAAACTAAGATAAGATAAGATAAAAAATTTTAAAATAAAAATCTGAATAATTTTTTTTCGAAAAAAATAATTTAAAAGTAAATATTTACAATAACCAATAATAGGGCACACGTTTGCAATTCCCCGGCAACGGCGCCATTTTGACGAACGAAATTTTCGCGCGATCTAGAATTATATAAAAAATAAATTCCTGTTGTAAATATAGCTTCTAGACCGACAAGAATTCCTTTCGTACAAAAGTTTGGTTGTCACAAATAACAAAACTCAATATAATTTATAACCGAAGTATTCAAACCTCGGGTCGTCTTCTCAAGGAATTGCAGGGAAGTATGATTTATTATTGGTTATAGAAAACAGTATATTTTTGGGTTTTTGAAATAAGGAACAGGTAATTTAAATGACGAGAAAAATAAATTAATAATTAGAAAATCTCTTGCAAGGTATGAGAACTGGAAATCCTATCCTAGTTATCCTTATCAGGTGTGATGAGAATTGGATTTTGCTCCCACTTAGTTAACCCTTACTAAATAAAGGAAAGTCAAGTGGACTAATCAACTTGATTCCTCAAGTCCTCAAGTCCTAGCTTTAGAGGGATCCAAGTCAATAAGCAAATTCCAATGTTCAAACAACAGCTGAGTTTGATAACTCAAGTCTTACCAATCACTTAACCAAAGCCAAAAGGGAAAATAAATCTAAATTAAATTGAAAGCAATCATAAATAGAATAAAACAATCATAAACCTGAAATTCCTCAAATTATATTAAATAAAGAAAATCAATCCTAACATGGAATTCATAAACCAATATTAACAAACTAAAATAAAATAATAGAATAAATAAGAGTAGAAGAGAAATTAAAGCAAAGGAACATTGAACCTATGATTGAAGTAGTTCATAAAATAAAAGGAATCCTAATCCTAATCCTAAGCCTAATCCTAATCCTAATCCTAAGAGAGAGGAGAGAGCCTCTCTCTCTAAAACTACATCTAATCCTAAAATTGCGAATTATGAGCCATCCTCATGAATGGATACATTCCTCCACTTTATATCCTCTAATCTGTGCTTTCCGGGCCGAAACTTGGGTCAAAAACAGCCCAGAAATTGCTGGAGGCGAAATCTGCCACACTGGTTTTTCATCACTGCGACGCGTCCGCGTGGAGCACGCGTTCGCGTCACCTAGATGTACGGACACTATGATAAATTATATATCAAATCGAAGCCCAGACGTTAGCTTTCCAACGCAACTAGAACCGCATCATTTGGACCTTTGTAGCTCAAGTTATGATCGTTTGAGTGCGAAGAGGTCAGGCTGGACAGCTTAGCAATTTCTTCAACTTCTTGTATTCCTTCCACTTTTGCATGCTTCGTTTCCATTCTCCAAGCCATTCCTGCCCTGTAATCTCTGAAAACACTTAACACACATATCAAGGCATCAAATGGTAATAAGAGAGGATTAAACATATCAAATTTAAAGCCCAAAGAGGCATGTTTTCAATCAGAGCACAAAATCAGGAAAGAAAACATAAAACATGCAATTTCTATGAATAAGCGTGAGAATAATGGATGAAAAATCACTCAATTTAGCACAATATAAACCATAAAATAGTGGTTTATCAGTGATACCTCAATTGTTGTACAAGGTGGCTGAAAAGACCTCCACTCAAGTGAGGTTAGCGTTCCCAAACCTCATACATCACCTATTCAATTCTGCTGGAATTGGCATAGCCAGAGACACCCTCAATGAAATGGATAAGCCCATCACAAAGAGGAAGATCGGGCATGTGAGAGAGCCTGCACATGAACCCCAGTAAAAGCATGTGTAGCCGCCTCCACCAGAGATCTCTGAGATGCCTCAAGGGATGTACTTTCCTCTCCGTGACTATTGGGATCAACTGAACACCTCAATAGGGGAGCTGAGCTCAAGCGTGGACCAGTTGAGAGTGGAGCACCAAGAGCACGCCACTATCCTCCATGAGATGAGAGAAGATCAGAGAAGATTGATAGAGGAATAGTTGAGACAGGGGTGGGACATAGAGGAGATCAAATGCTCCATTGGATATTCCAGAGGGAGCAGTAGCCGCCATCACTGAGGTTGTTGAGTCTCATTATCTCTCTATTTGCTTTATTTCTATTTTTATTGTACTTTAAATTCTTGTCTGTTTTCTCTTATAAGTTCATGATCACGTTTAGTATATGTTATTTTTGAGTTTTATTTTCTTGTTTCATTTTGGTTATAAGATATTCATTGTATCCTCGCCAAGCTTAAAAAAAATTATTTGAAAAAAAAAACAGTGAGATACATAAGTTTTAAGCATGTCATGAGAGATTCCAATTGTTTAAGATGTGGTGGCCTTGCATTCATTTTCTGAATGTATGAATTAACAGTGCACAATTGATATTGGAATTGAGAATGTTGGCTCTTGAAAGAACAAAGGATTTAGAAAAGTATTATTGGATCCCGGAAAAATAAAAAATATTGATTCCTGAAGCAAGAAAAAGTAGCAGAAAAAGAAAAAGAAAAAAAAAGAGAAAAAGAAAAGAATGCTCATAAAAGAAAAATCAAAAGAGCAAGGATCTGAAGCTTTGAGCATCAATGGTTAGGAGGGTTAAAAATTAGCCTAAAAAGCTCAATTGAGTTTCTATTCCTAACTAAATGCTTGTGGTGTGAAGGTGTCAAGTGAAAAGCTTGAGACTGAGCAGTTAAAGTCGTGATCCAAAGAAAAAGAGTACACTTAAGAACTCTGGGCATCACTGACTGGAAATTTAAGCAAAGTTAAATTCGAATAAAAAGGGTTCCCCCAATTAAGTGCCTGTGGCCTCTATGTATCCAGTGGTAATACGAGAAAACATAACACTTAGAGTCACAGCTAGGCTCAAAAGGGTGCAAAGCACTAAAAGAAGCTGTGTTCAAGAATCAAGAAGAACTGAACTAAGAGAATCAATAATATCATCTGGATTCTAGTTCTAAGAAATGTCAATATTTCTGAACTTCAAAGGAAAATGAGATGCCAAAACTGTTCAGAAGTAAAGAGCTATTAGCCCCATTCAATACTTGCAACTGAGTTTCATTGAAAACTCTGACACTTATTGTATCTTTCTCCTCTTTTTAGTCCTACTTCTTTTTGGTTGCTTGAGGACAAGCTACAGTTTAAGTTTGGTGTTCTGATGAGCAAATATTTTATACGCTTTTTGATGCTATTTTTCTAGTGTTTTTAGTATATTTTGTTAAGTTTTATTATGTTTTAGTAGATTTTATTGCAAAATTAACTTTTTGGATACTACTTTGATCTTTTGTGTTTTTTTATATGATTTTAGGTTATTTTTGGGTAAATTTGGCAAGTTTTGGCAATGTCTGATTCAAAGGCAAAGAAAGGAGTGTAGATGCTGTCAGATCCTGACCTCCATGCATTCAAATGAGAATTTCAGGAGCTACAGAGGCCCAATTGACGCGATCTTAATGACGTTGGAAAGCCAACTTCCAGGGCTTTCCAGCAATGTATAATGCTTTATACTTTTCTTTGGATTCGACTACCCAAAACGGGCGTTGAATGCCCAAACTATCCCTTTTCTGGCGTTCAACACCTAAGGAGGACTGAAGCCAACGTTGAACGCCCAAGACTGGCATTCAACGCCACAAGGGGAGCAAAGAAGCAGCATATTTACCCAACACCCACTCCTTCAAGTTAGACGCCAAGCTTAGCCCAAACACTCACCAAGTGGGTCCAGAAGTAGATTTTCGCACCTTTCTGCTTATTTTATTTCACTTTTGTAATTTTTAATTATAAGACTAGTATATATAGGTTTAGATCACCTATGTTTAGGATCTTATGCCCCTCAGAACATAGCATACATGATTTTCTGTACAGTATGAGCGACTAAACCTCCTAGGTTAAGGTTAGGAGCTCTGCTGATTCCGATGGATTAATACAATTACCTTTCTACTTTAATTTATCTTTGATTATATTCTATGATGCATTTTCATTCTTCATCCTTATGGACCTAGGGTGGAACGGACGTATGACCATTGATTCTACATGAGTTCTTGTGAGTCCCTAACAGAATAGTATTGAGCTGCAGCTTGAGAGTGCATCACAGATTCCCACACGTATCTGGGTGACATGTAAGGAATTGATTATTGATTCATTGCAAGTATAGCTAAATCAACAACTAACTCTCACAATCAAATGTTAAAATTCAAATTAAAATAACCGAGAGTACTTAAACCTCGGGTCGTCCTCCCTAGGAGTTGCAATTAAGTGTCATGTTATTGACTATGGGAGGAAATGGGGATTGGAAGGCAAGAGAGGCAAGAAATGTAAATAGTAAGAGAGTGAATGATCATGCAAGAAATTAAAAGGAAAGCAATTAAAAGCAATGAAAATGTAGATTAAATGATTAAAAGGACTCTTGGCAAGAAGTGGGTAATTAAGTATTCCTATCCTAGTTGTGGACCACAAACATGGTAATTGTGTGTGAATTAATCCCAATTAGTCTATCCCAACATCGAGGATAAGTCAAAAGGGCATAATTGATTCCAATCCCTCAGTCCTAATCAACACTAGTGGGTCACTTAGAGTCAAGGGAAACCAAACCAATTAACAATCCTCACACAATGCGGAATGGACATCCACAACTCAATTTCACCCAAACACCCAATTTCTCAACCAAGAGTGTGAAACCTAAACATGCAAGAAATTAAACATTAAAGCAATAAAAGTCAAAGTAATTAAACTTTAAATGCAAGAAAACCTCTTGGAAAGTAATTGAGAGCTAAGATTACGTATCCTAGTCATTGACCACAAACATATGATGATTATGAAGAGTTAGTGCTACTTAGTTAACCCTACATCGAAAATAAGTCAAATAGGCATAGTTGATTCCAATCCCTAAGTCCTAAGTCAACACTATTGGGTCACTTAGAGTTAAGAGAGACCAAATCAACTAACTACTCTAATATATCAAACAAGAATGGACATCAATGACTCAATGGTCACCAAAGTTATCAAATTCAAGCCAAGAGTGGAGAAAAACTAAGTAAAAACTAAGCCAAGCATTTTATCAAACACTTGGGGTGCATGAAAATAAAACCAAATTAAATTGCATTAAAAATAAAATCTAACTACCAAAAGCAAGAAAGTCATAACAACAACTAAAGAAAGCAATAAATGAGCATAAAACATAAATTGCATTAAATAAAAGTAAAATTAACAAAGAGTGTTCATAACATAAAAATGGCAAGATAAAGGAAATAACAAAGGAAATGAAGAAGAACAAAGATTCCATAACAATAAATAACAAGGAAAAGTAAATGAAACAAGAATTAAAAGTAGGAATTACAAAGAAAAAGAACTAAAAACCCTAGGTTCTAGAGAGAAGGGAGAGCTTCTCTCTCTAGAAAATAAACTACATGATGCTAAACTAACCCTAATTGCTCCCCCCTTGCTTCCACTTGAATTGGGGTTGAAATAGCTTCAGAAATGAGTTGGACTAGGTTTTGAAGGCCCAGAATTCGCCCCCAACGATTTGCATTAATGAGCTCACGTGACTCGGGTCACGCGTACGCGTCGCCCCCCAAAATTCATTTCCACGCGTCGCGTGGGTCACGTGTACGCGTCGCTTCTGCGCACGCAAGGATGCTGGAATGTCCAAACTCCATTTCTTCATGGTTTCTTCCCTTTTGCATGCTCCTTTTCTCACTTCTTCAACCCATGCTTGCCTTGGAAACCTGAAATCCCTTAACAAATACATCAAGGCACCAAATGGGATTAAAGTGAATAAAATTTAGCAATTAAAAGGCCTAAAAAGCATGTTTTCACTTTCAGGCACAATTTAGGAAGAAATCATGAAACTATGCTATTTCATTGAATAAGTGTAGGAAAAGTTGATAAAATCCACCCAATTAGAGCAAATAAATACCATGAAATGTGGATTTATCACTGGGCTAATTGGGATATGTGACATAAAATCTCGTTAGTCGTGGGTGACTGAAGTTTCTGTGGCGCTAAGGCTAGAACCACAGAGCTTCATTCTCTGTTCTGGAATATCTGACCTTGTCTATGGTATTTTGAGTAAGATCACTAGATATTGAAGGCGTGAGCTTCACCCTCTTCCAAATTGAATGACCACTGTTCCTGGCGTTTGGTTTGGATTTGAGGAGATTAATGACCACTGACCCTGGCTTTAGTCATTTACAGCCTTGCCATTGAATGAATCATTCATTGTTGAAGTAAACATTAAGAAGTGTTAATCCAGAAGAACAAGCATCTCTGAAACCTTAACTACTTCTTCATCATCTTTTCTACATCAATTCAATATTGCTTTCTCTATTATTTCGTTTTATGCATTTACAACACCAACCATCTTTTCTTTTCACCTGACTAAGATCTGCAAGATAACCACAGCTTGCTTAACCAATAATCCTCGTGGGATCGACCGTCCCACAAGAAATTCTTGGCATCACTGAGCAGCTTTTTCACCTAGTATTTAGTATATTCTTTTAGGATGAACCTCAGAGCCTTGTAATTTGCAATATCTGCAAACCATGGGGCTCTCTGTATAGCAAAGAGTTGCTCATCAAAAAAAGTCTTATTCACAGGAATGAGTTGTTGCACGACATCTTCGGGCTCAATCCTAGAAAGGTGGTTAGCCACTTAGTTCTCTGACCCCTTTTCTGTCTCTAATCATAATATCAAACTACTGAAGAAAGAGCACCCACCTGATCAATCTTGGTTTAGCATCCTATTTGGTTAGAAGGTACATAAGAGCAGCATGGTCAGTGATGACCGGAATTCACTCCCCATTATAAAATGAGTGATGAATCCGTTCTTTGGCAAGCGCACCAAATATCGTCAAGTAATAACCCACTAGGAGTGGGGTCGAATCCCACAGAGATTAACGGATTAAGGCAAACAATAGTTAATTGATTATCCTAGTTAGACTATTCATAATTGGAGTGATAATCAACAAGGAAATGTAAATTACATGAATGTAAAGGAAAGCAATAAAGCGCAAGAAAGTAAATGGCAAGGAAAGTAAAGTACAAGAAAGTAAAGTGCTGGAAATGTAAAGTGCAGAAAAGTAAATAACTATAAAGTAAATAAAGAAAGAAAGATAAAATAAGCATTGGGATCAAGAGATATTGCATTCTCCGGATTAATTGATTCCATCTCATCTTCAATCATGCAACTCATTGACCTCTTGGCAATCATGATTGATTGAGCCCCAATCCCTTGGTGACTCAATCTCTCAAATCTTGATCAATAGCCAATTCCTTGGTCTAATTGCTCATGAGAAGAATTTCATGTGTGAGAAAGAATTTCAAGCATAGTTTTATGTTTCCTCTTCCAAGGTTCCCATAAAACCCAATTATATTCAATCTCTTTTCCAAGATAATTGAATGCTATCATGAAGAATGAAATTCTTTCTAGTAAATCAAAGAGAGATGAAGAGAAGAAGAAGAATAAAAACAATCAATCCATTGAAAAACAATAGAGCTCTCTTTCCCAATGGAAAGAGTTAGTAATTCATAACTAAATTATTTACAAAGTAAGAATGAAAAGAGAAGAAATTGATGGTGAATAGAGAGGGTCCGAAGACTTCCCCCAATCCAGCCATCATTAATTCTATGAAACTAATACCTTTATATAGTCTCTCCTAAATTACAAACTTAAATGAAATTAAAAGCAAATTACAATAAAATAAAAACAAACTATTCTAGATGCTTCTTGTGGCCTTGATTAATTGATGAGTGTGGCTTGAGTGAGAGTTGGAGTGGGCTTGATTGAAGGTTGGGGGCTGCAGGGAGAAGTTGGCGTGTGGTTTCAAGTGCCACTCCCACTTGATTTTGCCCTTTGGAGTATGACCCACTTTGCAACGCTGAACGTATGGAGTTGGTTGGGCTTCAAAATAAATATCCACTATGAAGTATTATATATTGTTGAAAAGTCCTAGATGTTAGCTTTCCAACGCCTTTGGAATCAACTCATTTGGACCTCTGTAGCTCAGGTTATGCCCATTTGAAGGTGGATAGGTCAGTCTGTCAAGTAGCCCGGCGTGCCACGCCCACTCTTTGGCGTGCCACGCCCAGAATTCCAAGTGGCATGCCCATTATGAAAATAAAGCTGGCGTGCCACGCCTTCGATGTCAAGTGGCACGCCCAGATTTTGCAATGCTAAAATAATGCCATTTTTTCACCTCATGTTTTAACGTTTACCCTAGAGTGTTATATATCGTTGGAAAGCTCTTGATGTCAGCTTTCCAACGCCACCAATATCATATCGTTTGGACCTCTACAACTCAAGTTATGTTCCTTTGAAGATGAAGAGGTCAGGCTGGTAACTCTGTAGTGACGTGTTTTGCTCCCTGTGTTTTCAGGGTCAATATCTTCCTTAATTCCAGTGTCCATCATATAGTGTTATATATGGTTGGAAAGCCTTGGATATCTAATTTCTAATGGCACTGAAATCACCACATTTGGAGTTGTGTAGCTCAAGATATTTTCATTTTAATGAGAGGAGGTCAGGCTGGCATATGCCCTGGCGTGCCACGCCCACTTCTTGGGGTGCCACACCCATAGTGGGGCTCAAAATCACTCCTCTGGAACTTAAGCCTGGTGTGCCACGCCCATAGCACCAAGTGGCATGCCATCTTTGAGATCTTGGCTTCAGAAACTTGTCGTGCCGCGCCCGGAGCTCCAAGTGGCACGCCCATGTAAAATTCTTCAACCTTCTTTGCTAGAATGTTGGCCTGGCGTGCCACGCCCATAGCTTCAAGTGGCACGCCCATTGTTGAGAGTTGGTTTAAAAGCTTGGCGTGCCACGCCCAGAGCTTCAAGTGGCACGCCCAGCTTCACACGCCCATTTTTATTTGTTATTTTCCTTCCACTTTTGTTGCTCTTTTCACCTAAAATTCAGCACAAACCCATTTCAAAGCAATGTACCATAATATATATCATTTGGTTCATGAAATTGCATTGATTCAATAAGAATATGCACTTTTTATGGCCCTTTTAGATAAGAAAAAGGGTAGATGATGCGTATTCATCAGTCAGTATAACCAATAACCTTAGAACCAATCAAATGGGACCTAAACTTATCAAATGCCAAAACTATAGCTAATTCTCTTTCTGTAGTTGTGTAATTCTTTTGTGTGTTATTTAGCACACGACTAGCCAAAAAAATTACATGAACAAGCTTGTCTTGTCTCTGCCCTAAGATAGCTGCTATAGCATGATCATTGGCATCACAAATCAATTTAAATGGTAAATCCCAGTTAGGAGGAGCTATGATGGGTGCAGAGACAAGCTGAGATTTAGAGTCTCAAAAGCATGCAAACAATCATCATTAAAGCAAAAAGGAATGTTTGCAACCAAGAGGTTGCTTAGAGGTTTAGCAATTTTAAAAAAATCCTTTATAAACCTCCTATAAAAACCTGAATGTGCTAAGAAACTTTGGATTGCCTTTACATTAGTGGTTGGTGGTAATTTTTCAATTACCTCCATCTTAGCTTTATCAACTTCTATTCCTCTACTTGAAATCCGGTGCCCAAGAACAAACCTTCAGTCACTATAAAATGACATTTTTTCCAATTTAAAATAAGGTTTGTTTCCTGGCACTACTTCAAGACTAGGAAAGATGTCTCAGGCAAGAATTACAAGAATTACCAAATATAGAAAAACCATACATAAATACCACAATGAACTTTTCAACCATGTCAGAAAATATGGAAAGCATACGCCTTTGAAAATTTGCTAGGACATTGCACAATCCGAACGGAATTCTCGGATAAGCAAATACACCAAAAGGACAAGTAAATGTCGGCTCTCCAGATCTTGAGGGTCCACTACAATCTGATTATATCCAGAATAACCATCTAGAAAACAATAAAATGAATGTCCAACTAACCTCTCAATCATCCGATCAATAAAAGGCAAGGGGAAGCGGTTCTTCCTAGTTGGAGTGTTGAGTCTCCTATAGTCAATGCACATACAGCACCTGGTGACGGTTTGTGTTGGAATTAGCTCATTCTTCTCATTCTTGACCACTGTCACGCCTCCCTTGTTGGGAACAACTTGCATGGGACATACCCATGGACTGTCAGAAATTGGGTAAATTATCCCAGCTTCCTAGAGCTTCACAACCTCTTTATGAACCACCTATTTCGTAGTTGGATTCAACCGCCTTTGTGGTTGCACAATGGGTTTAGCATCCTCCTCAAGTAGAATCTTGTACATACACAGAGGTGGACTTATCCCTTTCAAGTTATTAATGGTCCATCCAACAGATGTTTTCTGGCTTCTAAACACCTATATCAACGCCTCCTATTCATCATAACTCAGAGAGGAGCAAATAATCACTGGATAATAATCAAGCTCGCCTAAAAAAACTTACTTAAGAGAGGGAGGCAAGGGCTTCAATTCAAGCTTGGGTGGTTCTTCTGCCTTAGTATACATGTTTGGTTCCCCTTTTGAGGTGGTAAATCCTCAATCTCTAGCAAACCATGCTCTGAAGGGGGTTCCAAAACACCATCAAGCTCTTCTGCTTCAAAGACTTAATCAATCAGTGGCTCAATTAAATCAACTCTCATACATCCCTCATAATCACTAGGATGTTGTAGGTCCTCAAGCACATTAAGAACAACCTCTTCATCATTGACTCTTATCGTCAATTCACCCTTTTGCACATCAATAAGGGCTCTCCCTATAGTTAGAAAAGGTCTTCCCAAAATAATGGAAGCATTCACATCTTCTTCCATATCTAGTATCACAAAATCAGAAGGAAAAATAAAGGGTCCTACTTTTACTAGTAAATTCTCAACAATTCGAAGAGGAAATTTAGTTGAACAGTCAGCAAGTTGAAGAGAGATTCTAGTGGGTCTTACCTTATCAATTTGGAGCTTTCTCATCAAAAAAAGGGGTGTGAGACTGATGCTTGCTCCAATATCACAGAATGCCCTCTAAATAGTAATATCTCCAATGGTGTAAGGAATTAAAAAGCTTCCCAGATTTTGCATCTTCTCAGGGAGATTCTGCTGGATAATTGTACTGCATTCCATGGTGAGTACTACGGTTTCACTCTCATTCCGATTCTTCTTATTGTTTAAAAATTCCTTCATGAATTTAGCATAAAGAAGCATTTGCTCCAAAGCCTCTGCAAAAGGAACGTTGATTTGATGCTTCCTGAAGACTTCTAGGAATCTTGAAAATTGCTTGTCTTTGGATGTCTTCTGAAGCCTCTGAGGATATGGCATTTTTGGCTTGTACTCAGGCACTGGAGACTTCACTTTGTATTGCTCAATATCAACCGAAAAAGAGTTGTTCGGATGTCTCTCAAGGGCATGTTCCATGTTGTCCTAAGTCTCCATCGGAGCTTCTCTTTCAACTGTCTCCTCACTGACTTGTGCCTCTGTACCTGCTACCTTACCACTTCTCAGATGTATGGCCTTGCACTCTTCCCTTGGGTTGGGAATTGTATCATTGGAGAAGGTGTGGGGAGGCCTGTCAACTACTTGCTTGCTTAATTCACCCAATTGAACCTCTAAGTTTCTAATTGAAGCTCTGAATTCCTGCATGAAACCATTAGTGTTCTTGGAGAGTATTGCAACTAGATATTTCAAGTAAGAAGGTTTCTGAGAAGGAGGGGGTGCACGGTATTATTGAGAGGACTGAAATTGATGGTTGTTATTGTTGAAAATTGGTTGCCTTTGTGGTTGATTTTTCCATCCATAGTTTGGTTGATTTCTTCACCTCGGATTGTAAGCCTTGGAAAAAGGGTCATTGTTAGGGGTCTGGAGGAATTGCCCATGTAATTAAACTATTCAGAGGGAAATTGACCATAATCAAAATTCTCACCTTGAGGAAATCTGCCACTCATGTCATAAGAAGCATCTTGGGTATTAATCCACCCATGTTTTGAGTAATGGCATTTATCTGTTGAGACATGGCTTTATTCTGAGTAAGAATAGTATCCAAAGCATATAGTTCCATGACTCCCTTCCTCATGGCGGTTCTCTCAGAAGAATATAAATACTGGTTATTAGCAACCATGTCAATCAACTCTATAGCCTCTTCAGTGGTTTTTTCATGTGAAGAGATCCTTCTGCGGAATTATCCAAAGAAGTCCTGACGGCCTAAGCAATCCCATCATAAAAAAATTTACAATTGTATCCAGTCCAGAAACATGTCTGGAGGGGACTTTCTGAGCACAACCTTCTACCTCTCCCATGCTTCATAGAGAGATTTATAACAATCTGCATTTTCGAAAAATATAAATATAAATAAGTTATAATTTATTTTATTTATTGGAGCTTCTTATTTTTAGAAAATAATTTAATAAGAATAATTAAATTAATTTTATAATTATTAAATTTTAAATTAATTATGATTTATATATAATTTTTTTTATTATAATGAGATATTTTGAGAAAGGATAAAATTATTATTATTATTATTATTATTATTATTATTATTATTATTATTATTATTATTATTATTATTATTGTTATTGTTATTATTATTATTATTATTATAATTATTACCCGCTTTTACTAAAATAAAGTTTAGCTAATATTATTATTAAGTTTAAAATCTGCCGCTACAAGTAAATATCGGCACTCTTCGATGAACTTAGCTTTACTAATATTTCAGCGTATGTCTTTTATCATTATGTTACTAATGTCATTTATATTAGTAACTCATACATATTTATCCCTATATATATTATTACTTATGTTTTAATATATCCAGCTTTTATAGTTATCCGTTTAAGATATTTATAACTTGAATAGCTAACTCAGCAGCTCGAAACTGTGACACCCAACCCCTCCCTTGCCACCACATCACCATCATTAATCACAAAATCTTCCTCCTTCTCTTATTATTCAATGAAACCAAAAGGAAAAGAGAGAGAGACTGAGAATGAGAATTACCATGACTGGAAGTTTATTTTGAAGTTTGATAAAGTTTATGTTGAAGTTTTTTTTTGAATTATTGTTGTTTGCTTGAGATTTTGATTCGGTTATGTATGAACAGCCACCTGGGATGTTTTGATTATTTTGGGAGTCAAAATGAATTTTCAAAAGGTTTAAAAATCATATTAGCTAATTTTAAATTATTAAAGAAATGATTATATTTTGAGTTTTATTTAGAAAAGTATTATGTTTGAATTGGATTTATCAAGAAAAGGAGTTTAGTGAAAGAGAAATAGATTTGAATTGTTTTTAGAAGAGAGATTTTGATATTTGGGAAACACCTGGGCAGTACGCAAGGGTTGTGACTTAGTCCTACTTACTCTAGATCAAGATTTTAAAAGATTGTGGTTTTGAATTTGAGCTATGACCTGGCAAGGATCGTGGTGGTGTACCGCTTGCCCAGTGTCGCGATGGACATGGGGATCGTAGTTGTTTACCGCCCACGGGTTGTGAATGTGTTTGTGGGGATCGTGGTTATTTATCGCCCACGTGTGTGCTATTTTTTTCCAATTGAAGATCTTGCGAGGTTTGTGGTTTTGTACCAATCGAAATGGCGGGGTTCATGGTGGTGTATCACCCAGGTGGGGTTCGTGGTGGTATACCGCCCACCGGCTTTCAAGAGGACAATATCCGGGTTAGCTACCGGGTGTGTCGGGCTCTAGCAAAGTAACCGACACGTGATCTTGAAGGGTGGAAATTAGATTTCCACAGAAACTCACCGGCAAGTGTACCGGGTCGCATCAAGTAGTAATTACTCACAAGAGTGAGTTCGATCCCCCAGGGATTGATGGATTGAGTAATTTTAGTTAGGTGATGAATTTAGTTAAGCAAATATTTGATGACTTGAGTGATTTTAATTGACAGAAGCTAAATTGCGAGTAAATAAAGGTGCAGAAGGTAAATTGAGCAGAAGAACAAAGTGCAGAAGAGGTAAATTGCAAGTAACTTAAAGAACAAGAAAGTAAAAGAGCTGAAACTTAAATTGCAAGAAAAGTAAATTGCAGAAACTTAAAGTGCAAGAAATGTAAATTTGCTGAATCTAAATTGCTGAGAAATGTAAATTGCTTGAAGATTAAAAGGATTTGGGTGCTGGGATTTAGAATTGAACAAGAAATTGCAAGTTAAAGAAGATCAGAGAGCTATAAGATGAAGAAATTTAGCTCAGCAGCCAAATAGATATGTAAAATTGATTGAAGAACTAAACAGCAAGAAAACTTAACTCAATTATGAAATTCTAAAGAGAAATTGGAGATCAAAGAAGAGAAATGAGATTAGACAGCAGATCTAGATCTCAATTACTCTCTTGATCAAGTAGAAAAGTAATTACAGAAGAAAATGAAATTGAGAAACAGCAGAGAAGATTAAAACCCAATCTTAGATCAATTGAGAGGAAGAATTGAAGATGATTCTTAGAATTAGAATCAATGGAGCTCTTCAATCTCAATTCAATTTCTAAGACAGAAAAGTAAAAGTTGCAGAAAAAGAAAATGAAAACAGAAAACTAAACACAGATCCAAATTCCTCAAATCCCAAATTCAAGAACAAGTGAAAATTAAAAAGTGAGCTAAAGGTAAAACTGAAAATTGAGCCAAAGGTCTTTACAAATCAAATTAACTCCTATTTATACACTTTCTATTTTTGGTTTTTAAAACATGGAGTGGGCTTTTCAAGTTGGTGAAGAAGTGGATCCAAGATGGCATTTGATTGAAAAATGGTCCATGGGTCCTAGCTCTAGTGGAGCGCTCAGTTTGGTTAGTGAATTGAGCGCTACACATGCTCTTTGGTTCCCCCCTTCGAGCCTAGCTGCTCCCCTTTGATGGCGGCTTCTGTTGGCAAGCTTTGTATGTCCATGCATATTTTGTTGAATCTTTCCATGTAGTTGTGGAGGCTCTCCCGATCTCCTTGCTTGATCCCCAGTAAACTGGGGGCGTGCTTGGCCTTATCTTTCTAGATGGAGAATCTGGCTAGGAATTTTTCGGCCAGGTTGTAAAAGTTTGAGATGGACTTTGGAGGTAGGTTGTCGAACTATCTGATTGCTGTCTTCGTGAGAGTTGTTGGAAAAGCTTTGCAGCGAACCGTATCTGAGGCGTCGGTGAGGTACATTCTGCTTCTGAAATTGCTGAGATGATGGTTGGGATCTGTGGTGCCATCATACAAAATCATATCCGGGAGTTTGAAGTCTTTTGGAATTTTGGTTTTCATGATTTCCCTGGTGAATGGATCTTGTTCTTTGCGTGAATTTTCCTCAGGAGTGGTCCAAGGAGCTTTTGATTTGAGGTCGGCTTCTAATTGCAGTAGTTTATCTTCCAATTCTCGACGCCGCCGTACCTCTCTTTGTAGATCCTTCCTGACCTCTCATTGTTGTTGGGTTTCTTTTTCAAGTTGCTTTAAGCGGTTTTGAAGTGCTTCTATTACCCCCGGATTTGATGAGTTTTTGTCCCCGTTGGATTCTGGAGTATCCTTTAGCGTAGTGTCTGCATTCTTGTGCAATGTTCTATTTTTCAGATCTGAATCGTGGTCGTTGTCATGACCGTCCGCCATGGTGTTGGGATGATTTCCAGGTTCCCCGAAAATGGTGCCAATGTTCCGAGGGTTACCTGAAACTGTAGGTCGATCTCGGATGAGATCTTCTGTACTGGTCGGAGATGACGTGTCCGGTTGGTTAGTGGCGGCCGAAGCTGTTGTGTCCGACTTGTTGGACTGGCTGCACTGCTGATCCTTCGTCACCGGAGGGTGGGGGGTAATTGCAAGAGACTCCGATGCTTAAGTTAGCATGGGTATTAAACAGGTTTTTTGTATAATCAGAGTATGAGTTATACCTGGGTGATCTAGTGTATTTATAATGGTGTGGAGTGACCTTTTTAGATAAGATAAGTTAGTTATCTTATCTTATCTTATCTTATCTTTGGGTGAGGTCAGCTTATCTTCAAGGGAACCGCCCTTATTTCTGTAGGCTCGGACTGCCTGTGGATTTGGGTCGTGTTCCTCTATTTGGGCCCTTTATTGGACTTTCCTGTCGATTGGCCGAGCTCTTTAGAAGAAGAGGTCGGATAGTCTGACCTGAAGAGGTCGGTCGCTTTGTCGCCAATCATCCCGGGTCGGATAGCTCGACCCAGGGTATGAACAGTGACCAAGGAGAGAGCTGTGCTCATCTACAGCATCATGAAAGGAGAGAATATCAACGTGGGGGAGATGATTGCCAACAACATCAACAAAGTGCTAAAAAGCACCAGTGACAACACAAGGTTGGCATTCCCCAGCATTATACAGAGGCTATGTGATGAGGCTAGAGTTGAAAAGATCATTGATGAGGTGCTTGTGAAGTAAGACAAGTTCATAACTGCCAAAAAGATGGCCAAGGTGATGGCTGTTTACCCACTCAACAGAGCCAGAGAACGAAGAGCTCATGCCCATGAACCACAACAACAACAAGAAGAGGAAGAGGTAGAAGCGCAACCTCAATTCTTGGCACTTCAACCACCACCACAATACCAATATCAGCAATTTCCAAAGGGATTCAACTGGGAACAATTGCAAGGAGATGTACACCAAATGAAGGGAGACCTACACTACCTGAGGGAAGATGTCAATCAACTCAAAAAAAACTCAACAACAACAATGGAGCCAAAGTAACCAAAACATTCAACAACTCCAAGGGAACTGGGAGCATATGAGGAAGGAACAGTAAGAACAATTTGACTGGGGAGAGGTGCGAAGTGCACTGGACAAAATAGTAGAGTAAGGCAAATGGCAACAGAGGAACTTGGCCGAATTCAGACATCTCTATTATGCCAGAACCATATCCAGGAGGCAGTATGACATCAATACACAAGTGAAGCTGAATCACTTGTGTAACGCCGTGGCTGCTCTAAACCCAGG
The DNA here is from genome assembly GCF_003086295.3 of Arachis hypogaea. Classification (NCBI taxonomy): domain Eukaryota; kingdom Viridiplantae; phylum Streptophyta; class Magnoliopsida; order Fabales; family Fabaceae; genus Arachis; species Arachis hypogaea. The sequence continues at coordinate 55,238,400 of NC_092049.1, forward strand.
ATACCCAACCTTCATGCAAGGAATGGAAGAGCTAAGTGCAAGACAAGAGGAAATCCCAGCCAAACATAAGGAAGATGAAAGGAATTATATAAGGAGGGCAGGATTTTGGAAGCCCAAGGATGCCAAAGCACAAGAAGGTTCCTCCAAGCCAGATGAAGGTTGCGCCTCCCCCTCCAAGAAGAAGGACAAAGGGAAGGGGCCAATGAACTAAAGATGAAGCTGCTCAAGGTTGTTGAGTCCCATGGTTGACATTTTCTAAATTCTGAAATCTTGTTTAAGCTTTTGCTTTATTTACTTTTTGAATAAATAATCATGCTAGGATAGTTTATATTTTATGCTTAGTTTTAATTCCTGTTTGAAGTCTTTATGAGTTTTTTTTACAAGAAAGAAAATGCCATGTATTTCAAGTCTTCATTTCAACATAAATAAAAGTAGAGCCTATCTCCATAAGAGTTACTGTGAGTTGTGCAAAAATATCAAGAGAGACCAAGGCCAATAGAGATTATCAAACAAACTATTAAATAAGAAACTAAGTGTAGAACCTTGGATGAAAAAAAAAAAAGAAATTGAGTCATGGAGAGCAACTAGTCCTAGAAGGTATAACAAGGGAAGGTTAAAGGGTGTTCCTTGAATACCCATAGAACCAAGAGGTAGTAAGCAATAAAGGCCCAAGGCTCTGAGCATCAACTACTGGGATAGAAAAAAAAGAAACATTAAAAAGCTCAAAAAGAACTAAAGATCTTAGTAGATGCTTGTGGTGAAGATGTGTCAAGAAGAGACCTGGGCAAGTAAATTCTTAGGGGTGTCTCTACACCTAGTACCCTAAAACCAACTGGTTTGGGAGTGCTAATTGAAAGCCTAATTAAAGGGCTATTTCAAGGTGACAATCAATAGAAAGGACCCCTAAAAGCCTATACCTGAAAGAACCCTCAAGGATCCAAGAGCTTTCCATGACATTAAAACATTCATACATGTGTTGAACACTTAGTCTTACTCTTAGTTGTATTGCAATCAATCAAAGCCAAGGCCTCAAGTTATAAAGGCTTACTCAAATTGATTTGCTTGGGACAAGCAAAGCTTAAGTTTGGTGTTGTGATGACTTGCATCATCTACCCTTCTTTCTTGCATAAAGAAGACCATGAAAGATCATAAATCTCATTTGATCAGTACAATTCATGTATTATTTGATGAATATTATGGTACACTACTTTGAGATGAGTTGTGCTGAATTTCAGGTGAAAAGGGCATCAAAAATGGGTAGAAGACAAACAAGAAGCTGGGTGTGTGAAATCGGCGTGCCACTTGGGAGCAAACGCCATGAAAATGCACTGGCGTGGCACGCTAGGAGCTAGGCGTGACACACCAGTACTAAAGTCCAGAGAAGAAGTCCAAGCATGCATGAGGGTGTGGCACGCTAGGGACTGGGCGTGGCACGCTAATACATTTTTCCAGAGAGCTACAATAGAGGACACAAAAGAGGCGTGGCGCGCCAAATTGGGCGTGGCACGCCTGACCCACCAACTACTATGGGCGTGCCACTTGAGCAAAGGGGCGTGGCACGCCAACTCACCATTCCAAGGAGAACCTCCACTATGGTGTGCCACTTGGTGTCGAAGGCGTGGCACGCCAGCTCCAAGAAGCCACTTAGGCGTGCCACTTGAGGACCCAGGCATGGCACGGCAAGCTTGAAGAGTTCACAAATCCATGGGCGTGCCACTTGAACAGCATGGTGTGTCACGCTGGTACAACAATCCAGAGAAGGGGTTGAAGGCAATTGAAGACTGGGCATGCCACTTGAAGATGAAGGCGTGGCACGCCAACTCCTCAATCTCACTTGGGCGTGCCACTTGAGCAACCAGGCGTGGCATGCCAATGCACTAAGGACCAAAAGCAAGGACTGGGCGTGCCACTTGGTTTCGAAGGCGTGGCACGCCAACCTTAGCATTTCACTATGGCGTGCCACTTGAAGGCTGAGGCGTGGCACACCAACTACTGGAACCAAGAAAAGATCATCGGCGTGGCACGCCAGCCTTTAGGCGTGGCATGCTGGTATAACTTTCCAGAGAGGATGAAGGAGGCCAATTACATGGGGCGTGCCACTTGATATCGAAGGCGTGGCGCGCCACTCACTTTTCTTCACTTGGGCGTGCCAGTTGAACCCCAGGCATGGCACGCCAGTGTCATTCAGAGAGCAAAGAAGCATTAGGGGCGTGCCACTTGAGTTCGTGGCGTGGCACGCCAAACAGAGGAACCACTCACTCACAAAAGGGGCGTGGCACGCCAGACCCTGGGCGTGCCACGCTAGTGCAACTTTCTAGAGAAGCTTAGCCAAGCATAGAGCAAGGGCGTGGCACGCCAGTTCAAGTTTCCAGAGGCAAAGAAAGGTGGAAAAAGGCAAGGGGCGTGCCACTTGAGTTCGAAGGCGTGGCACGCCAACACAAGAATTCCACTATGGCGTGCCACTTGAGTTCGAAGGTGTGGCACACCAAGGTTGATAGAGAGATGAGAGTGCCACTTGAAGGATTGGGCATGGCATGCCAAGCTAAAAATGAAGGGCACGTGACACGCTAGTAAAGCGCCAGCCACACGCTAGCTAGGAAGTCACGCTTATTGAGTGTTTTCTTTTCCCTCCAAAATGTAATTTTCATTTTTCACCTTTGTAAGTCTTTTATTTTACTAGGAGTAGTATAAATACCCCCAAGGAGTACTGAAGAAGGGGTTAAGCAGTCAGTTTTAGATCCACTTTTACACTTCACTTTTGAGTACTTTTTGAGCTATGAGTAGCTAACATCCCTCTCATTGAGAGAGGGAGCTCTGTTGTACTTGATGGATTGATAATAGTAAAATTTTTCTTCTCTTCATCTTCTCTTTGATTTTCTAGAGGGAATTTCGTTCTTAATGCTTAGCATTCAATTATCTTGGGAAAGAGATTGAATGCAATTGGGTTTCATGGAAACCTTGGGAAAAGAAACATGAAACCATGCTTGAAATCCCTTCTCACACTTGAGTAGAATCTGGGTTTTGGTGTTTGGATATGTGACATATAATCCTCCCTCTACTTGGACCTATAATGGTGTGCGGTATAATCAGAGACCAAGCATATCTCTCTTCATGAGCAATTAGACCAAGGAAATGGCTATTGATCAAGATCTGAGAGATTGAGTCACCAAGGGATTGGGGCTCAATCAATCATGATTGCCAAGAGGTCAATGAGTTGCATGATTGAAGAGGATATAAGCTAGATTTGATCCAAAGAGACAACATCTCCCAATCTCAATGAATTTTCCCATTCTTATATATCCTTTTCTTTATAGCTTAATTTTATATTCAGCAATTCCCTATTCCCATTTACATTCAAGTAATTTATGACTCTTCACTTTACATTCTGCCATTTATATTTCTGCACTTTATTGCTTTTCTTTATATTCTAGTCATTTACATTTATGTCATTTACAATTCTGCACTTCACAATCCTATTGATGCGCTTGACTAATTCATCAATTAAATAAAACTGCTCGAATTTGCCAATCTCTGTGGATACGATCCCACTCTACTGTGGGTTATTACTTGACGATAATTTTGGTGCGCTTGCCAAAAGAACTAATTCACCAATTTTTTAATGGGGTGTGAATTGGATTCATCATTAGGAATAAATAGATATAACTGCGGTTAGGTAGCTAGGTTCTGCATAGAGGATTCTTGGCCTGATAATTACACTGTATTTGTTTACCTAATTGAGCACATGTTGATTGATTGCTGAGTGGTATTGATCATGTTTTGCCATGATGTACTCTTCATATTCTGCTACATGTTGTATTTCTCTTTCTGTGATTATGTTGCTGCTGCCTGGTTATGTGCAATCCACTTGTCATCATGCTTATTTCTTTTTGCTATTGATTGATTATGATTCTTGCTTTTTTGGATTCATATGACTCTCCTGCTATTTTTGGCTATCCGAGAACGTCCAAATTACAGCCGGGATGTTGCCCAATTTTCCCAGAAACTATTTTAACCTTCAAATCTTGCCTAGGATTAAACTTGGCATTTTCAAATTAACCTTTGCCCAACTCACACCAAGTTCGATTCCCGGGACCTTTGGGCTAGCTTTTCCGTTCTTATTTTGTTCCCCGTCATTAGTAGTGATTAAATGAACTTAAGGAATTGCCTAAATATTTCATTGAACCATAATTTGCAATTTCCTTACACGATGTTCATTCTTTCACAATAATTGGTGTACCCCCGTGGTGTAACTCTCTTTTTTCACTCTATTTGGTCTTCACCTTAGCCGAGTGAACCGGTCTTGGGTGCAAGAATTCTATTGGAACTTCTTCCACCACACCCTTGACTCGGTACTTGTAAGAGGTATTCAGGTGCCCTTCACTAAGCAGGCCATTGAGGACACCCTTACTTGTAGACCCAAGGCAGGTGATACTGATGCCTTTGAGCAGGCCGAGGTGGAGCTCCACTGCATGACCTTTAATTTTGATGCTTTGAGGGCAATGGTGGCCACCCCGGAGGCTCCCTAGGTTATGGATGTGGACAACAGAGAACCCAAGGGGATGCACTTTACCTATCTGAGCAGAGAAGCCAAGAAATGGCAGCAGACTTTTGCCCACTATCTCATGCCGACTACCCACTTCTCGGAGATCCCCGTTGCTATGTTGATCCTGATCAGCCGTGTGCTAGAGAGGAAGGAGGTCTATTTCCCCCGGCTGATCAGGCAGTTCATGTGGCGGGGCCACATCAGAGGATCCTTTCTATTTCCCGTCCTTGTCACACAGATGGCTCAGCGGGCCGGTGTCCAGTGGCTACCGGAGGATGTGTCACCACCCCCACCGCTCCCTGAGAAGGAGCCGGTGACCATTCCATGGGGTCCTGGGTGACCGATAAGCCTGCTTCCCAGCGCCGATCTAGGGCTAGGGCAGCAGTTGAGGGAGCTGGACCCTCTTCGTCATCAGCCCCAGCAGGAGCATCTACATCAGTAGCAGCAACTATTCCTTTACCACCACCACCAGCGCCTCAGCCGAGCTACTTACTGGTTCAGCGTCTTTTCCAGTTCATGGAGCGCAGCAAGCGCCAGCTCATGCGTCGCCTGGACCGGATTGACCAGATGTTTGTGGCCCAAGGCTTTGAGCTGCCTCCTCTTCCAGAGTCCTCCGGTTCAGATGAGGAGGCCCATGAGGAGGGGCATGAGGATTTACATGATGAGGATACACATGAGGAGGAGCTGGTTCACGTGGAAGCACCACCACAGACCCAAGCTACCCAGGAGACACCTCAGCCACAGCCCCAGCTAGAGCTAGAGCCGACCGGTGTACCTCTCCCTGAGCCTGAGGATTAGCATCGGGGACAATGCTTGATCTTAAGTGTGGGGAGGTTGCCATTGGCACCGTTGGTAGATCGGTGAACACTTCGGCTATTTTCCTAGTTATGCTTTCCTAGTTATCTTATTTTGCACACTATTGTATATATTAGTTGTTTTGAATATTTTGGATACATCTATGTTGCATACTCTCTCATTTTGGATGTAGATATTGTGGATGTTGGATTTCATACTTTAGTTGGGTTTTTTTTATATAATTATCCTCTTAGCTTGTGGTTGTGATTAGAAATTGTTTTGGAATTGTTAAGACCTAGTTAACCCTTTTTCATATAAAACTTGTTTTGATTGAAAAAGAAAAGGGTAAACTAAGGAATTTTTGGAATTTCTCAATCACAACAATGCTTAGTCAAAATGATGAAATTTTCAAAAGAATCCACCTATAGAGCACAACCCAATTGATTGAAAATTTTTGTAACTTGCTTGAATTCATATTTTGTGAAGCATGTATTGAGCTAAGAACACAAGTATGTGAGATTTGAGCCTATTGATGTGGTTACATCTTATAACCACTTACTGTCCTTCTTGTGTGAAATTATTCTCATCCTATGATTGTAACCCTTGATTTGTTTAATTCTATATGTCCAATTATTTCTTGTATTCATGAACTTATATGATTGAGGCCATCATTTCATTTAGCTCACTTACCCAAATAGCCTTACCTTTTATCTTCCATTGTTAGCCAATTTGAGCCTACGATTAACCCACTTGTTCTTATTTTAGCACATTACAAGCCTTAAAGCGAAAAACAATAAATGTCCTTAATTTGGATCTTTGATTAGCTTAGGCTAGTGAGTGTGAGTATCATTCAAGTGTGGGAATATTGGGACATTGGGGGAATAAAAGGGTAGTTTTGTATTTTTATTGAAATTATTGGGAATTGGGTACATGCTCGTGTATTGATAAAATGTATAGACCTTATGCATTGATGTTCTTGTATATAGTTTGAAAGGAAGAAAGAAAAAAAATGAAAAAAACAAAAGAAAAAGAAAAAGAAACAAAAAGAAGAGCATGGAAAAGAAAAGAAAAAAAAGATAGAAAAAGAAAGAAACAAATAAAAAGAAAGAAATAAAAAGGGGACAAAATTCCCCAAAGCAAAGCTCAATAAGGGTCAATGCATAAGTGTTGTGAAATGAAAAGGAAATGCATGAGTATGTGAAAAAGTGAGAAAAATGGGTAGTTAGATTAGTACTTAATAGTATAGGTCATTACATAGGTTAGGTAGGAAGGTCTAGACTAATCAAAGATTCAAATTCTAGTCCACTTAGCCATACATGATCCTACCTTGACCCTAGTCCCATTACAACCTTTGAGGTAGACCTCATGATATTTGTATGCATTGAATGGTTGTTGATTGTTAGATGAAGAACAAATTTTAGAAAACATGATTAGGGGGGAATTGAGTGAATCAACCCCTAAACACTTGAGTAAATAGAGCGGATACACATCTGGTGAGGGTTCGATTGCTCAATTACATGCATTCACCATTATCACTTTTATTCATGCAAGTTTGTAAACTCTTTTGATAAGTCAATACAATTGTGGGTTGGGTTTGATTCCCATTATTTGAGCCCTTTGTGCTTACATGTATTCTCCTGGAATTTGATTTGTTTTGACCAAGCATTAGCATTCATATAGTTATTTTCATTCATTTAGATAGTTGCATATAGGTAGTTTAGTTGCATTGAATAAATGTCATATCCTTTGCTTCATTCTTGGTTAAGCATGAGGACAAGCTTGGTAAGTGTGGGGAGGTTGATAAACCCCCTTTGTAGGGTTTATCTTGTGTTGAATTTAGAGCATTTTGATAACCTTTCTTCACATTTATTCAATGAAATAGCATGATTCTATGATTGATCCCTTATTTGTGCTTAAATGTGAAAACATGCTTTTAGACCTATAATTTGATGAATTTCTATTTCCCTTTGATTCTACTAGATGCCTTGATGTGCTTGTTAGTGATTTCAGAATTGCAAAAGGCTAAGAATGGATCAAGGGAGTAAGGAAGAAAGCATGCAAGTGGAGAAGATCATGGAAAGCCAAAGAATTGAACTCGCCCATGTACGCGCGCGCACACCAGGTGCTTACGCGCACCTTGCGAAGTCGCCCATGGATGCGTACACGTGCTGTGTATATACGCGTTGGTGCTGATATATGATTTTTTTTTAATATAACACGTGCCTGGAAATTTTGGAGGGTTTCCAACCCCATTTGGAGTTGAGTTTTTGGCGGGAAAAGAGCTAAAAAGACCAAGGAATGAAGGGGAAGGCATCATAGATTCACACACACACATTAGGCTAGTTTAGTTTTAGTTTTAGAGAGAGAAGCTCTCACTTCTCTCTAGAATTATGATTAAGATTAGGTTTAGTTCTTAGATCTAGGTTTTAATTCATGCTCTCTTCTACTTCTTATTCTTAATTCCTTATTGTTACACTCATCATTCTCTATTGTTTGTTATAATTTCTTCTACTTTGTCTGTAGATTTACTTTTTTTCCTTCTATTTTTCTTTTAATGCAAATTGAGGTAATTCATGTAGATCTTGTTTCCTTTGATTGTTGTTATTGATTTCTTACATTCAATTGTTGTTAGATTCTATTCTTGTTATCAATTTACTATGCTTTTCTTTTGTGCCTCCCAAGTGTTTGATGAAATGCTTGGTTGAATTTTAGTATAGATTTTTATCCCTCTTGGCCTAGGTGGAGTAATTAGTGACGCTTGAGTTATCTAATTCCTTTGTTGAGTGATAATTAGAAGTTGATAATTGATTTGGATACCACTAACCCTAGTCTTTCCCTTGGGAGTTGACTAGAACTTGTGGAGTCAAGTTAATTCATCCACTTGATTTTTCTCCATGATTAGAGGTTAACTGAGTGGTAGCAATGGACAATTTTGGTCACAATTGAGGAAGATGATGAGGATGGGACTTCTAATTCTCATAACCTTGCTAAGAGCTTTTCATAGTTGCTAGTTTATTTTCATTACATTTTACATTTCTTGTCTCCTATCTCAAAAACCCCAAAACAAACCATAACCAATAACAAGAACACTTTATTGTAATTCCTAGGGAGAACGACCCGAGGTTCAATACTTCGGTTTATAAATTTAGGGATTTGTACTAGTGACAAACAAATTTTTGCATGAAAGGATTATTGTTGGTTTAGAAACTATACTTTACAACGAGACTTCATTTGTGAATTCTAAACCGTCAAAAGTCCTCTCATCAATCTGCCTTGTCTATGGCACCTTGAGCAGGATCATGAAGCGGAGGGGATTGCTTAGAGCTTCATATTCTACTACAGTGAGAAACCTAGAGGAGGCTTCATGAGAGAACATGAGTCACTTTCAACATGGTGGATTGCTGTAGTGGAGGAGGTTAACTTGATGAGAGGGCATGAGTTAATCACTTACGGCTGCCATTGAAGGAATTAAAAAATTATTGAAGTAGACAGTAAGAAAAGTTAATCCAGAAAGACAAAGCATCTCTAAAGCCTCAACCGATCTCATACCATTGATTTAACACCTGTCCAGTAATGTTTATTTATTTATCTATTTTATATGTTTTTTGTAACAAACTATAAGTGTTATCCGCCTAACTAAGATCTGCAAGGTAACCACTGCTTGCTCAAACCAACAGTCTCTGTAGGATCGACCCTCACTCACCTGAGGTATTACTTGGATGACCTAGTATACTTGCTGGTCTATCTGTGCAAAACGTGTTGAGCCAGTTTCGTGCACCAAAGCTGAAGGCCAACTTTTCTCATGGAGAGGAATTGGAGGAGGAAGATGATACTGTGGTACTAGCCAAGGAGTGTAGTGCCTTAGTCCAGAAGATGATACTGTGTTAGATCCCAAAAGCTTCCTGATTCCCTGTACTATAGAGACCATCACCTTTGAGAAGGCACTATGTGACCTTGGTTCAAGCATCAACCTCATGCCTCTTTCTATGATAAAGAGGCTGCGAATTCTAGAGGTGCAGCGTACCAAGATCTCATTGGAGTTGGCAGACAAGTCCCTGAAAAGGGTATATGGCGTGGTGGAAGATGTCCTAGTAAAGGTTGAAGACCTGTACATCCCTACTGATTTAGTAATCCTAGACAATGGGAAGGACAGAGATAAATCTATCATCCTTGGAATGCCTTTCCTAGCCAGTGCTAAGGCCATAATTGATGTGGAAAGAGGAAAGCTAGTTCTGAGACCACATGAGGATTATATCTGGTTCAAGATCCCCAACCCTCAGTCTCCCTCTGACATAGGAGGTACCATTGTGTAACACATAGTGTTCTAGCCTTCCCTCTTAGTATAGAGCTTTACAGAGGCCCCGGACAGCAACTCTAAGTTTGGTTTTTAGCAAACATCATCAAGCACTCATAAGAAAGGTACTAAGAAGAAGGTACCTAAATACTAGAGGAACAAAAAGATCCTCACTGAAGACCTCTTACCTGCCATGAGAGTTTTCTTCACCAAAAGTCCAGTCATTCCATATACTGTGAATCGGATCCTATCTCAAGAGCATGTAGAGCTCATTCATGAGAGCACAGAAAGAAAGTTCACTGTAAGGGGTTAAGATCTGAGCCCCTATCTACCTCCGTAAAGGAGCTGTCTGTCAAGCTAATGACGGTAAAGAAGCACTTGTTAGGAGGCAACCCAACTATTCACATGGTATTTTCAGTTTTATTTCATTTATTTTGAGTTTTATATCATAGTTTTTTGTTGCTTTTTGATGTTTGTGATCATGTGCAACACTTAGGACAGAAATAGAGACATGCAGAACTAATAACAGAACACCCTGGGGAGAGCCTCTTGCGAGCGTTGAATGCCAGACAAGGAGGAAGCTGGGCATGAAATGCCCATGCAAGAGCTCAGAAGACCCTCTCCCTGATCCCCTCTAGGCGTTCAACGCCCATTGAGGAGGAATTACTAGCATTGAACGCCAGAAAGGGAGCAGCTTGGGCGTTCAACGCCCCTGAGGGATACACATTGGCGTTGAACGCCAAATAGGGAGCAATGCTGGGCATTTAACGCCCCATATAGAGCTGCCAGGCCTGCATCTTAAACCCCCTATGGACGTTCAACGCCCATTCCTGGCATTGAATGCCAGGTAGGGGACAGGGAGCTCGAAGTTTCATGCTTCCTAAGCTAGTGGGTCCCACAGAATCTCCACTTACCTCACCTACCCCACCTCCCCTTTCTCTCTCTTACTTTCTAAACCTTGAAAACCACACCCTATTCAAATTCAAACCATTCCCACCCTTTCTTCCCCCCATAACCGAACCTTATACCACATCCTAACCCTATATATACCCTCTCACACAACCCTTCATACACACACCTCCTCGACTCTCTCTCCCTATAACCCTATACACTTTCCACACCCTTCTTCTTCCACATTACCCCACATTACCGAGAGCAACTCTTAGATTTCAGCCCAGAAAGTTTGAGAGTGGTGCTACAATTGCCACATGTAACAACCCTGATTTTCGAGTATGCAAGATCTTTTCTACAAGCACGGATTTCTCCGGAAGATCAGTAGAGGAAACACCTCTGCTTTATCATCAAGCATCTCAATCCTCATTGTCATTATGTCATCTTTAAGCCAAAATCTCTTTTGAGGCAAGCTCGACAACGCAGTCACGAAGAGCCTAGTTTTTGAACCGTATCGGTTAGGAGTTTTGATTCTGATTTTCGTAATAGTCTTAGTTTGATGAACCGGTCTCGATTCATGAGAGAAAAGAGATAATAGTATAATATTAACATTATATTAGTATTATAAGATGCTTGAATGATATTATAAGGTTACTTGGTCTGTTTTAGTTAAAAATAGGAAATCGGTTAAACCGGGTTCACAGTTTACTGGTGCAGCTTAGCACCATCACTCTCTGATGACTTTAGCAATGCTAAGGCCTCATTATACATGTTTTATTCTCATAATAAATATGTTACTATTGTCATTTATGCTAGTAGCTCAGAAAATAATTTTTAGAGATGTTTTTATAAGTGTTCCGATATATCTAGTTTTAGTAGCTATACACCTGAGATATTTTAATATTATTTTAATCCACCTCCAAGCCAACCAATCACAACTCACCTTACACCTCCAAGACCCCCAAGGCTGGTTCATTTTTACCTTGTGGCCGAAATTCTCAAGAGAGAAAAAGAGAGAAAAGTTTTTAGTTCTAAATCTTCAAAGCTTGATTTCAGCTGAACTAAAACTCAAATCAAAATTCCGATTTCACCAAAATGATCCTCTCCTCTTCCTCTACATAACCATATAATATATCAAGGCTGAAAATAAGGTGAGATGGCTGTCTTCCTCCCTCTTCAATTCGGTTTTCAAGGAAAACCATGCAAAACATGCGTTTTCTTGATGTTTTTCCTTAGGAATCATGCTTAACTTGACTTGAGGTGTAAGAAATGTGAATTTCCAGCAAGTCTAAGGTTAGAAATCACTTCCTAAGATACTGAGTGAGATTTGGTTAGTTGAGGGTTTTTGGATTTAAAGTTGTTCTTGATGTGATTTAGGAGGAAAAAGTACTTAAGGACCACCTGAAAGTCTAACCGAATTAGGAGGAGCAAAACCAGGTAGAGTTTGACGAATTTAATCTTGATTGATTGTGTTTGAGTTGTGTAATTATGATATGGTTTGGTTGTGCTTGAAATTGATTGTTTATATGAGTGATTCTTGTTGAAAATTTGGTGAAATTTTGATGAAATTTGATGAAATTCAAGCTATGAACTTATGTTCTTGTGGCTGCTAGAAAACGAAACCCTAACCCTTAAATTGGGGTTCAATTTGTGTTGAAATCATGTAGAAAAGATGGGGTTTTAGTGGCTGCTAATTTATTATGAATTATGGTAAAATCGGTTGCTGAAAAGACTGAAAAACGGGTAAAAACAGAGAAAGAATCTGAAGAATTTCTGAAGAACGCGAAGAACACTTTGAGTGTGGTGAAGAACAATGAAGAACACCTTTTTGATTCATAAAAGGGCAAGGAAGTAATTAATTTGGGGTTTGGGGGGTTATTTTGGTAATTTCTAAAAGTTAGGGTGGTTAAAGTAGAAATATTAAAAGTTAGGAGTGGTAAAAAGTGAATTTTAAAGGTTAAAAGTTAAAGTGGGGGTAATTTTCAAAAATTTAATGATAAAATAATAAATAATAATAAAATATTAAATAATAATATTTAATTAAAAATATTATTTTAATAAAAATAATAAAATAATGCGGAAAAGGCAGTTTTCTGTAAAAGCTTTAGAAAGACAACTTTAAGTGCAGAATTTCATAATTACCTTCATAAAACACTTAGGGAATGGTAATAACATGTTAGTGAGGCAATGATAAAAGAAAGATAAAAAGTTGAAGAAAAGATAAAAGTCGAAGAAAAGTTATTAATGACAGAAAAATAGACAGAGATTAGTGAACGAACTAGGGTAACATAGTTAGTTCTTGAGTTCTAACTAGGGTTAGGTATAATATGAAAATTTAAACTGTTTCAGTATAGACTTAATGAACCTATACTTGGAACAGACAAACTATTCATACCAAAATTTACATAAGCTTTAAATACATATGTTAAGCAGAGAAATCAAAGCAGAGTAAAGAAACACAGAGAACAGAGTAACCAGAGAAGAATAAAAGGATACAGAGAAAAGAGTAATTAGAGCAAAGTAAAAAGACAAAGAGAAAAAAGTAATGTGATAAAGAGAAATGGTTTGAGTTAAGATGTTGTAAAAGTAAAAGCTGTAGAGCTTGTATAGCATGATTGAATAGAGAAAGAAAGAGGTACTGCATAAGAATGTAAAAGTGATGATGAATAATGAGAATGTTAATGAATGATGATAATGAGAATGATTATGTAAGAATCTGCTGCAGAGAGGCAGTCAAATAGATGGTGGTACGACCACTGAGAACGCTTTCATGGGATACCTTGCTATAATGCTTTGCTGTAAGACAGAGGTTGCTTACAGAGGTATCGAAGTGAGTGTGCTCCTGTAAGACAGAGGTTGCTTACAGTGAGTGTGTTGTTGCTCCTGTAAGCAGAGGTTGCTTACAGTGAGTGTGTTGTTGCTCCTGTAAGACAGAGGTTGCTTACAGTGAGTATGTTGTTGCTCCTGTAAGATAGAGGTTGCTTACAGTGAGTCTGTTGGGCATATATCGGCTAATAAGTGCCACCCTGCAAGACAAAGGTTGCTTGCAGTGGATATTGCCAACAGGAAATCCTTATCCAGACAGAGGTTGCTGGGTAACGTCGGGAGCGGGTATGTAACCGACATATGAGCTCATTACCTGCACTAGGGCTAGACATGCATCATATTTGGTTGCACATTTCCTCTATTATGATTGTTGTTTGAATGTATGCCTTCTTTGTTTTCATTCTATTCTCTGTGTCTGTGTTTTGTTTTCTTGTATTCTTTTGTTTGTGTTTTGCTTTTTGTTTTCTCTATTTTCTCTATTTATCTGTTTCTTCTGTCTACTACTTCTCGGTATTCTGCTATTTATCTGCTAAACATACGGAATTAATGAACGTAACTAATAGCCCCGGCCCTACTAAGAACTCCCTAGTTCTTACCCCTTCTCTCTCCCTTCCCCTTTCAGATGGAAGCATGAGTACCCTTCTGTAGTTTGCTGATGATTGTTCTGCAAAGAGGATTCTGCTCTAGGTAGTCTTCTGAGTCTAGAGTGAACTCTGTTACCTGTTTATATGTATATACTGTGAGGCCAGCCAACGTCTGCACCCTGCTTATCTACAAACTTTAACCTAAGTCCTCCGTACGATGTTGCTGTTATGTGGCCACTCGATGAAGTACTTGAGAGATGCTCTTTGATGACATATGATCGTGCAGAGGATTAGTAGACGACCTTCCACCTTTTGATGATGATCCACCTGACTTGAGTTTTGAAGACCTAGAACGTACTTTCCCTCGCTGTAGTAATTTAGAGGGACTAGGTTAGTATAGAGTCTAGGCTAGCCTGGGTGCCAGCTTAGGGACTTCTTGAATAGGTCAGGACCTGGGATATTGTATGTATATATATGTATATAGTTATTATCTAGCTATGTCTAGGGGTGTTCTAACTAAAAGTCTATACTCTAATAAAGGCTGGATCACCGAATATTGTCAACTGCTTGTGATGTATTTATGTGTGGTTGTTTATAATTGTTTTATATATTATCAGATGTGAATTGATTATGAATGATATTGTTTGTTAATCCAAACGTTTTTAAAAAAAAAGTATCTCGTAAAATAACTACGCTTTTAACAACGAATCAGGCTCATATAATAAATAATAGATAATAATTAGGTATACAAGTTGGTAGCGCTCAGTTTCTAGTATGATCATGACGTACCAGAAATTGGGTTGTTACATCACACATGCTAGGAGACCCACACTCTTACACTAGAAGGGTCAACTCCGACCAAAGATTGGATCAAGTCCTTGCGGACATTTGTGTGGAAGGAGCTCAGTGGAGAAGGGACGCACAAGGTTGCCCTATCAACTAGGTAGGCTTGACCTTAAGGCTGTGTCCTGAGGATGGTTGGAGTTTATCCAATACTCCACCATCCCCACAAGTAACCGATCTAAGGTTACTATTGATCGAGCAATAATGATTCACCGAATTATACTTGGGAATGAGGTGGGGTTACATGAAGTGATTGACGAACGAAATTCTCGTGCGATTTAGAATTTTATAAAAAATAAATCTCGTTGTAAGTATAGCTTCTAGACCGACAAGAATTCCTTTCGTACAAAAGTTTGGTTGTCACAAGTAACAAAATCCAATAAAATTTATAACCGAAGTATTCAAACCTCGAGTCATCTTCTCAAGGAATTGCAAGGAAGTATGATTTATTATTGGTTATGGAAAACAGTATATTTTTGGGTTTTTGAAATAAGGAATAGGTAATTTAGATGACGAGAAAAATAAATTAATAATTAGAAAATCTCTTGGCAAGGTATGAGAACTAGAAATCCTATCCTAGTTATCCTTATCAGTGTAATGAGAATTGGATTTTGCTCCCACTTAGTTAACCCTTACTAAATAAAGGAAAGTCAAGTGGACTAATCAACTTGATTCCTCAAGTCCTAGTCAACTCCTATGGAAAGACTAGCTTTAGAGGGATCCAAGTCAATCAGCAAATTCTAATGTTCAAACAACAGCTGAGTTTGATAACTCAAGTGTTACCAATCACTTAACCAAATCCAAAAGAGAAAATAAATCTAAATCAAATTTGAAGCAATCATAAATAGAATAAAACAATCATAAATCTGAAATACCTCAAATTATATTAAATAAAGAAAATCAATCCTAACATGGAGTTCATAAACCAATATTAACAAACTAAAATAAAATAATAGAATAAATAAGAGTAGAAGAGAAATTAAAGCAAAGGAACATTAAACCTGTGATTGAAGTAGTAATCATAAAATAAAAGGAATCCTAATCCTAATCGTAATCCTAATCCTAAGAGAGAGGAGAGAGCCTCTCTCTCTAAAACTACATCTAATCCTAAAATTGTGAATTATGAGCCGTCCTCATGAATGGATGCATTCTTCCACTTTATAGCCTCTAATCTGTGCTTTTTGGGCCAAAAACTGGGTCAAAAACAGCCCAGAAATCGCTGGAGGCAAAATCTGCCACGCTGGTTTTTCGCCACTGCGACGCGTCCGCGTGGAGCACGCATTCGCGTCACCTATCTGTACGGCCACTATGGAAAATCATATATCAAATCGAAGCCCCAGACATTAGCTTTCCAACGCAACTAGAACCGCATCATTTAGACCTCTGTAGCTCAAGTTATTACCGTTTGAGTGCGAAGAAGTCAAGCTGGACAGTTTAGCAATTTCTTCAACTTCTTGTATTCCTTCCACTTTTGCATGCTTCCTTTCCATCCTCCAAGCCATTCCTGCCCTGTAATCTCTGAAAATACTTAACACATATATCAAGGCATCGAATGGTAAAAAGAGAGGATTAAACATAGCAAATTTAAAGCCCAAAGAAGCATGTTTTCAATCATAGCACAGAATCAGGAAAGAAAACATAAAACATGCGATTTCTATGAATAAGCATGAGAATAACAGATGAAAAATCACTCAATTTAGCACAATATAAACCATAAAATAGTGGTTTATCAACCTCCCCACACTTAAACATTAGCATGTCCTCATGCTAAGCTCAAGAGAAGCTATAAAGGAGTAAAGAGGAATGGTGTGATGTAGGAAATGCAACCTATCTATATGAATGCAACTACATGCAAAAAATGATTCTACCTACTTGGTTAAAAGTAAATAAATCTTTTAAGAACAAATATGAACTGGATTTCACTAATTCAAATCATAAAAATGAAGTACAAATAGACTTACAGATGAAAATAGCTCATGAAAGCCGGGAACAAGGAATCGAGCATCGAACCCTCACTGGAAGTGTATGCACTTTTAATCGCTCAAGTGTTTAAGGTTCGATCTCTCAATTCTCTACTAATCTTGCTTTCTAAGGCTTGCTTTTCTTCTAACAATCAACAAAAATTTAATGCATAAATACACATGTCAGGAGGTCTTTTAAGGGTTGTAATGGGGTTAGGGTCAAGGTGGGATTGTATTTGGTCAAGTGGACTAAAATCTGAATCCTTAATTAACTTAAACTTTTCCCACCTAACTTAAGACAATCCATGTAATCATAATACCACATCTAACTATCCATTAACCATGTTTTCCACATATTCATGCATCCTATTTTAAGTACAGTACATATGCATTGATATCACCATTTACTTTGGGGCATTTTGTCCCCTTTTATTATTTGCTCTTTTTTTCTTTTCTTTCTTTATTTTTTTTATATATATATATATGCCTATTTTTTTCTCTTTTGTTTTTTTTTTAATGCATATGATTAAATTATTGAATGCATGAATATGTCCTAAACATTTCTTTCACATTTTCATAAAGATATATAACACCCAATTCTCAAACCAAACGTTTTCAAACCCACTTTTCCCCACACTTAATTCATCAGCACTCTCACTAGTCTAAGCTAACAAAGGATTCAAATTAAGGACATTATTATTTTTCACTTAGAGTTAGTGATGAGATAAAGTAAAGAACAAAAGGGTAAAATAGGCTCAAAATTGGTTTGCAAAGGATAATGAAAGGTTAAGGCCATATGGGTATGTAAGCTTAGTGAAACAAGGGCCTCAATCATGTAAGTTCATGCATACATCAAATCATGGAAATATAGAATTAAGCAAGACAAAGATCACAATTTTAGAGGGAACAACACACACCAAAAATAAAATATTGGTTGATAAAATGCAACCAATTCAAATAGGCTCAAAATCTCACTGGTTTTGTGTGTTTGAGCTCTAAACCATGTTCCAGTATAATATTTCTTCAAACAAGTTTAACAAAAATTTTAATTTAAATGAGTGAAATGCTATAAAATGTTTCTTGAAAAAGAAAATATTACTTTAACCAAGTAGTGGTTAAATGCACAAAATCAAACAAATATGTAATCAAACATGCAACAACTAACTACAAAGAAAATTTAAACATTGGTGTTTGAGAGGAAATAACTAACCCACGGAGATTGGTATTGACCTCCCCACACTTAAAGATTGCACCGTCCTTGGTGCATGCTAAGATGTGCAAGTGGACGGGATGCTACAACTGATGCTTTTCTCTAGAGATTGTGCAGATGGACCTATCTGTTGCTCCATATAGAAGTTTCTCCCTTTTTTCTTCTTCGGTGGCCAGCCTGAAAGAAGAGAAAAAAGAAGAACAGGAACCCAAAAACAATGATAGAAAACAAATAAAATATGAGTGGGTAATGCCAAATAATAAGAGTCTCAATTACATGGTAGCTACAACATGCAAGTGAGAAAACATTAGAAGCACATGGCATATTAATAGTGCAAAAATTGCAACAATAGGGGAGAGAGTGTGGGTAATGCAAGACAGTATAAGCTCATGTCAATGAAAAAGTAATACAAGTATCATAAAAGATGAGCATTGACTTAAATATTACCCAACAGTGGAAAACAAGTCACTAAGCGCAAAAATAATACCAGAAAAGATATAATAGCTGAATATGAACAAGTAACACCAATGTAAAAAGAATAACTGTAGAAAAGAAAATAAAACTATGCATAAAATTAAAATATAATGAATGAAAGTATGCAAATAAATTAAGTAAAAATAGAATAAAAGTGAAAAATAAGGGAGGGAAAAGTAAAAAGTGAGACAAAATAAAGAAGGAAGAAGATAGAAGAAAGAAATAATAAGGGAAAGAAAAGATTTGAATCTGGAGAAGAAAAGATAAGATATCTTGGCTGATCTGGATAAGCTGTGCGTCGCATATGACGCGGACGCGTGGGTCACGCGATCGCGTGGCGGACGATAATTTCAGGTGACGCGGACGTGTGGATCACGCGATCGCGTGACTTGATTTATGCGAATGGCGCGAGGGCAGCCATACGTTCGCGCAACTCTCTATTTCAAACCCAATTTGCCAAAAATTTGGGGTGACGCGATCACGTGGTTGACGCGATCGCGTGAATGGCCATATTTGGAGGACGACTGGGCCACGTGGGGCACGCGGTCGCATGATGGGGCTGGTGCATCCAGCATAGTTCCAGCCCCACACCATCATAACTTGCTGCCATACACCTCTTTTACGTTGATTTTACAGAACCACGCGTTCGCGTGGGTGACGCGGACGCGTGGGAGGCTATTTTTCAAAATGACGCGGACACGTCATCAACGCGGTCGCATGGGCATATTTGTGCCTAAGGCACGCCTCCAGCCACGCTCTCGCGTGACTTTCTGTTTGATACTCTTTTCTTCCAAATGCACCTATGACGCGGATGCGTCAACGACGCTTTCGTGTCGCATGCGATTTTTTTTTAATGCAATATGCAGATGCAAATGCAGAATGCAGGTGAATATGCAGAAATTATGAATGAACACTAGTAAAAATAAA